>NC_137925.1:36751569-37234460 GCF_963457725.1 Sprattus sprattus | reverse complement strand
TTTTGTCGGCAACTTTGAGTTGAGGAGTCTGTGTTCTGAATGTGTGTGTGACTTGTATGTTGCATTTGATTATACTAACTAGATAAAGCACTTGTTTTGGTTTTCATTGATCTTCATATGGGGAAAGGGAACCCAAGGTAAACAAACGTTAAAGTTGTTCTGGTAGCATCTCAGTGTGGTTTGGAAGCTGCACAGCCATGGACCGTAAGGCCCTACGCAGTGTGGTCAGATCCGCTGAGTTCATCATCGTCAGGAAACTCCCATCCCTTCAGGACATCTACCTCACAAGATGCCTCCGAAGAGCTGGCAGGATCCTAAAAGACTGTCATCACCCATCCTTCAGACTGTTCACCCTGCTGCCTTCTGGTAGGCGGTTCGGAAGTATCCGGTCTCGCACCCTCAGACTGGAGAACAGTTTCTACCCTAAGGCCATCAGACTCCTAAATGAACAATAATGCACTCCTCACTTTACACTCGCCACTTTACTCTACACAGGCTCACTTTTACTGCTGTTTGCACTACATTTTCAGTTCAGCTCATGTTCAGTGTAGCTCATGTAGGTATGTTTATTTGTTTAGTATGTGTATTTATGTTTAGTATCTATATTGTATATTTATTGTTTACCTAGTAGGTCTACTACCCTGTCTCTTCATATGTTTATCTTATTTTTATCTTATGTTCAGTACTTATTGTTAAGTTTTGTTATATCATGTTGGAGTACTTATATGTTTTTATGTTTACATGTTATGTTATGTCTTGTTAGGTTATGGTAGTGTGGTATGGTGTCCTGTCCTAAGCATTTCAGTGCCCAGTCCAACTCTGTTGTTCTGTGTATCTGACAATAAAAGACTTGACTTGACTTGACTTCTCCCTGATCGAATAATATGGAGTGAAGGGAGCGCTACATGTGGCTTGACTATTAACAATCAGTATAATAACCAGTGTAGGTAGAATATTAATTACTTATTATACGGCTCTTCAGAATGTTCCAAAAAGTACCGTTGATTTGAATGGGCCATCCCTACGTCATACCCATACATTAATTCCTGCTAACAGACCTCTGCGAAAGATAATCACCGCTGTCATTGGCAACGGGTTTTGTACTTCTAATTCACATCTTTCATATCATTCCGCCAGAAGTCCAGTCATTTTAACGCAACAGTAGAGAGTAATTTGAAGTCAGCAAGTAATGGGTTGCTATGCAACACCTGAAACTTCAAAGTTCTATTTGCTTGAAGAACTATTTATTTCTAAACGGGACACATGAAACGGCACCTAAATCATTAAAAAGAGATATGTTGGAGGAATGTCTTCTATCGTTTTTGGCAAGTACCCGTATAATAAGCGGGATAATGTATTGTCCGTCGGTCATTCTACAAAAATAATTCCCTTCGGTACAAAACAACACCCTCCGCTGCGCGTCGGGGTGTTGTTCGCCCCGTCGGGAATTATTTTTGTAGAATGACCTCCGGACAATACATTATCCCTTACTTATTAACCAAGAGTGAGGTTATCTCGGGAAATATCAAACTGAGTCTTTAACGTATCGACTGAGCTATAGTGAGGTTGATACGCCAAAGCTGAAGTTTGAAATTTTCCAGCATGACAGAAGGATCGAGGTTAGTAAGTTGTTTATTATATGGCTTTAATCGCTCCTTTCATTTTGTAAATGAAAATAAATGGTTATTTGAGAATGAGGTTTGGTTGTGCTGTCAAGTCTCACGACACAATATCTATGAAGTAACAAGTGATTCAAACTATAGTTTCTAGTTATCATCACTTTCAATAACAAATCTTCGTTTCTTCTGAATTTCCTCATGGCTATTGATGTTTTCATTTTTGTCTGGATAGTAAAACTCAGACTGATGCTTTCGCTCATTGTGATACGGATCCGTATTGACCGGGGATTAATGTTTTTCTATCACAAACCTACAAATCAGACTCAACTCTTGGTGGAGCTGTAAGGGCTTCTGTGACTTGATTGAGCTGGAGGCCCTAGGGCCAGATGTCCTTCTCTGAGGATTATGGGATGTTGATATGATGAGTGTAATTATATAGATTATGAAAATGAGTCATGTTTATAAGTGTATTTATTTATATATATATATATATATATATATATATATATATATATATATATATATATATATAAACAGTGCTAAGTATTTGCTCCTTCCCGATTTCTTCTATTTTTGCATATTTGTCACACTTAAATGGTAGAGCACCATATCTGCAATTGTACGTCATAGAACTTGTGGCGTTTTGAGTATCCAGACCTCATTTGATAAAGCAGCAATAAGGAGCTCTGTTTCAAAACTAGCAAGATAACTACCCTGTCAAGTCCCGTCCTGTTCGATAGTTTATGTTTCCCCTGTGTTGTCATTATTTATGTTCTGTGTTGTGTAGTCTACTCATCTCCCCTCATCTCTCCTCTCGTTTCACACACGTCATACCCTACCTGTGTGTGTGTGTGTGTGTGCCTCGCCTTGATTGTTTTCACCTGTCTCATCGCCTTGTGTATCTAGTCTGTGTGTTCCTGTCTACTCGTTGCCAGTTTGTCTTAGTTTCTTTCTACGTCTCTAGCGTTCCAGCGATTCTCTGTGTTGATTGATCTCTTGTTGCCGACCTTTGCCTGTTTAACGGATTACGCCTCTGCCTTTCCCTTTCTGGATACCCTGCTCCATCATCGACTGCCTTTTGCACATACCTTTGGCCACTGAAATCATTACATACCTAAAAGGCATGCAAAAACCCTGCAAACACCACCAACAACCCTTTTGACGCTTATAGAAGTTTGCCAACACACTAACTGGTGTCTTTTGGCAGTAAAGCTGGCAATGTCATGAAAGTTTTTCTTCCATTTTTCAGCCTGATACACAGAACAACATAGGGTATATCCTGGATGGCTAGTGGAAAAGATACAGGTGTTTAGGGTGTGAGGGACCTTATTTTGTGTGGATGTTTTATTTCATGTTTGGATGTCTAATGTTCACTATGATTCACAGTTTGCTTCATCTCCATTGTCTGCACTATATTATTTATTGAACATATGAAACATTAAATGTATCAAGTGAATACAGGTTCTGTCTCTTTTACATCTTTTGGCTACAGCTGTGTCATGTTCAGACTATTCTGTCAATATGCCTTCAACTTTGGAAACAACCCATGGCTCCTGCAGGTTCATCCCGTGCTCCTTCACGGCCAAGGACTCCAGTGTGAGCAGTCCTGCCTCAGCAGTGGGGAGAAACGGCTCCCAGTGGTTCCAAGACGTGTTGATGTGTTCAGTTTGTCTAAAAGTCAAAACCAACTTCACTGTAAGATACTTGTCGACTTCACCCGGGGGAACTGCACCTCACAAATACTTCTTCAGACTGGAGTAGGGAGACGAAAAAGTAACTTTTCCTGAAAATGTTTAGATAAAAGTCAATGGTAAGAATGATTTAAAAATGAAAATTAATGATGAAAATTATTTAAAGGCACCCAGTGCAACTTTATATAAACATTCAATGAAAAATAAACATTCAATTTCTAGTCTTTTTTACACGTAGTAAGTTTCAATGACTCCATACCATTTCATATCGGCATTCAAGGAGCAAAGATGAGACGTCGTTGTGTGGTGAGAACTGATAGAAAATCGTAAACAACAACAATCGCTGGTGAGGAGAGGCCATTTTTCCATTGACTGGAATCCTGCTTTATTTATTGTAGGTTACAAAAAATAAAGAAAATGGCGGCGATTGTTGTTATCGATTTTCTATCAGTTCTCATCACACAACGACGTCTTATCTTTGCTCCTTGAATGTCGATATGTAATCGTATGGAGTTATTGAAACTTACTACGTGTAAAAAAGACTAGAAATTGAATGTTTATTTTTAAGCCTCGAAAGTTGCACTGGGTGCCTTTAACTTCAATAATACGATCCGAGAAGATTTCTCCATCTTGCTAGGAGTTCTAAAATGAAATAATTCCTGTTTAGGCCTACCTATTTTTAATTCTGCAAATATATAATATATACAGTGGGGAAAATAAGTATTTGAACCCCTTGCGATTTCACAAGTTTGGCCACTTGCAAAGACATTTGTGATCTATAATTGTAATGGTAGGTGTATATTAACAGTGAGAAACAGAATATCAACAAAAAAATCCAGAAAAATGCATTTTATAACATTTATGACTTTATTTGCATTTGATGCAAAAAATAAGTATTTGAACCCCCAAAACTGACTGACAAAAATGACTTAGTACTTGGTGGAATAACCCTTATTGGCAAGCACAGACGTAAGACGTTTCTTGTAGTTGGTCACCAGGTTTACAAACATCTCAGGAGGGATTTTGGTCCACTCCTCTTTCCAGATCGTCTCCAAATATTTAAGGTTGTGTTTTCAATGGGAGGGAATGAGGGAATGAGGTTCAAGCCCAATATTCCACGTTACATGGCCCCATCCATAGTCCCCTTGATGCGGTGGAGTCGTCCTGTACCCTTGGCAGAGAAACAGCCCCAAAGCATAATGTTTCCACCTCCATGCTTGATGGTGGGTATGATGTACTCTTGGGGTCATATTCAGCATTCCCCCCCTGTCAAACACGGCAAGTCGAGTTGATGCCAAAGAGCTTGATTTTGGTATCATCTGACCACATTCTGTCTCCCAATCCTCCCTAGAATCATTCAAGTGTGCAATGGTAAACTTCAGATGGCCCTGTACATGCGCTTCCTTGAGCAGGGGGACCTTGCAAGTGCTGCAGTACTTCAAAAAATGACGGCGTGGTGTGTTGCCTATGGTTTTCTTGGTGACTCTGGTCCCAGCTGCCTTGAGATCATTCACAAGCTCCCCCTGTGTAGTTCTGGGGTTATTCTGCACCTTTCGAATGATCACTGATTCCGCACGAGGGGATATCTTGCATGGAGCCCCAGACCTAGAGCGGGTGACAGTTGTTTGGTGTTGCTTCCATTTATGAATAATCGCACCAATAGTTATCTGCTTCTCACCAAGCTGCTTGCCGGTGTTTTTTTTAGCCCATTCCAGCCTTGTGCAGGTCTACAATCTTATCTCTGACGTCCTTGGACAGCTCTTTGGTCTTGCCCATGTTGGTGAGGTTGAAGGTGTGAAGTATGATTCTTTGGGCAGGTTTCTTTTATACAGGTCACCAGTTGAGATCAGGTGTACCTTGTTAGACCTAATGAGGACTAATCTGTGTGCTTCTTGGGCACATAACTGGTCATTGGGAGCCAGAATTCTTGCTGTTTGCTTGGGGGTTCAAATACTTATTTTTTGCATCAAATGCAAATAAAGTCATAAATCTTATAAAATGCAGTTTTCTGGACTTTTTTGTTGATATTCTGTTTCTCACTGTTAAAATACACCTACCATTAAAATTCTAGATCACACATGTCTTTGCAAGTGGCCAAACTTGCGAAGTCGGCAGGGGTTCAAATACTTATTTTCCCCATCTTCTGTTTAGTTTTCTTTATACAATAATATTAGAAGATTACTCGTGATTATTGTTCATACATTTTGGAATCGAGTTGAACAGTTCAAAGCAAGAGATGACATTTTATTTAAACTTAATTACAATAAAATTTTTGAAGCGAGGAAAATTACCAATTTTTGTCTATTTGCTGTGATCGTTTTATTTCAACTCTCATTAGTTCATTTTCTGAGAATGTGAAGTTTAAGTGGGGAGTTAAAAGAAACAAAAATTGCAAAATTTCTAATTTTTTCCTGGGAAATCAGCACCAGCTAATGCTGCAATTTGGATAAAAAAATCTCTTACAAATTCTGGAGGGACTGACCAATGTTTCACACTGGCACCCTCTGGTGGCCATAGTTGTCCTGTGCGCAATGTGTGACTGACAGGTATTAATAGTTTCTTAAAAACACCTTTATTTATCCATTTCAAAGCAGCACACAGCACCTAGTGAGCTTTTGAGTAAGCATATCTATGCAAGTTAATAAATAAGCAATAAAGAGAGATGGAAGCACTGGGTCTTCAAAAACACTTTGACCAGTAATGTAGAATACTAGTGAGATGAAAAGACAGACAAGATGATGTTAATGTTTCAGATGAAATTGCACACTATCAAATAGGATTGTTTATAAAATTCTAAAGAACAAACTGTTTATTATAGGTCCAAGCCCAAGCTGATTATCTAGCCCTCTGCTAAAAACAGTGTGTTTAGATGCTGTGGTCAAAGAATAGACAAAATCATAAACTTGACAGATTGATGGTTTAAACAGAGAGCAGACCACCTTACTTGAACCCAACCTAGTCTGAACCCTAGGAAGGGAAAGTAGTCTGATGGGCACCAAGGGACTATTCTGGTTTATTAAATTAAATAATGACAACACATCAGAGGTAAGAATATGCCCCAGAATGACCTTAATTTCTGGAGAGCTGTCAGATGACCATGAAAGACTCATATGAGTGGTTCCCTTCACATAGTAGCGCTCTATGAACTTAAGGGTATGTTCTGAGGGGGTTAAGAAAGGTGTTTGATATGGACTCCGACCACGCTGGAAAAAACAATGAACAATGAACACATCAAAGCCAAGCAGGGAACCTCACAACGTGGTTTAATATGATTCACCAACACTTTGTTGTTTTTCACGCATTAAAACATATACTTTTCACAATCATTCAATCCAAAGCCATTTCGACATGGCCTGTAGGCATTGTGCCATGCTTTGGAGATTACTGTTACAAAAGGCGACTAATTCATGCTCAGATTAACAGGAAAATTGTTTAGATTATTCATTGTCAATTTTCAATCAACGTTTATCCTTTTAATTATTTAGGGATTATGCTGGTTCCCTCAATTATTAGACCAGCTTAGTTCTAGACAGTTGTACCCCAATGTTCACAGGATCAAGCACTGAATACATTTGAAGTAAACGTGTTAACTGTAAACTTTGCAAGCACGAGGGCAGGAGTAAGGGTGTGCCTTAATGCGTATCTGAAACAGCACAAAACACATGGTCATTCTTACGCCGCAAAACTTTCAATGCACTTCATATCATACCAAATAATACTAGAAAATATCATTAATTTAAATGTGTAATCAAAACTTGTGTTTTTCTGTACCTGGCTGTAAAATAATCTAAAGTACTAATTATTGACCGTGATGAGACAATACAGTGAACAACTACAACAGAGAGAATATGTGTGAGTATGTTAACCTTTCCAACATGTTCTAATTAAGTTTAAATAATAATAATAATGTATACAGTTCTGCAGGAATAATGGGAGTAGACCACCTGTGGACAACCATTCAGTTTTGTCTTAACGTGTAGATCTATCATCATTCATAATAAGACAACTGATGCTGAAAAGACATTGATGCAATGTTCCCAAAATTCTTCTCATGTTTTCTAACACAAAGTGAGGGACCCCAAAATATGGATTCAGCAACGTCCATCAAAGCACATCGGTTACGATTTGAACATTAGTAAAACAAAAACCTAAACAAAAAAAGTTTTTATTTAGATGTCACCTTTATTCTTAGGTCGAAAAGAAAGATCAAAGTTTCCGCAGATGAAAAGAGCCCGTTCCCTACATTTAAACTCCATTCATGTGGCCATCTCTTAGTAGCGAGCCACTAGGCAAGCACGTTAAGAGTTCAACAATTATGGAGATTCTCCAATGCAAGCTTGCTGCTTTTAATATAGGGTTGCTATTCCAAGGGTAAGTTGAGTTATGGAAGAGAATGTCGATGGTGGCACTTATTTATGCTAACACAGAGTATGGTGTAGAATAAGTCTATGACAGTATGGCAGTGGTGGAATGTAACGAAGTATTTTTTACTTCGTTACTGTACTTCGTTACATTTTTACGTATCTGTAGCCTACTTTACTTAAGTAAAAATAATTGTGCATACTTAAAGTATGATACTTTTGACTTTTACTTCGTTACATTTTGCAGCTATTATCTATACTTTTACTCCGCTACATTTCTACAATATGTGTCGTTATTCGTTACATTTTATGAACACAGTTTCACCAAACTGTTGCCTACACAAAAATATGGATTGCGATGCTTTAGGATGTTTCAACCAATCAGGTGGCTCTATCAGCTCCAATGACAGCAGCCAAATACGGCAGCAGCACTACGGTAGCCTTGCCTGTTTCGCTTAAACATTCGACAAACAGCCTGACTAACAAACAAATTTTCAGCATGGATTCAGAGTAAGTCTCATCTGAGGACATGTTCTAGTTCAGAGGCCACAAGAATAACTCGTGGAGGTTTCAGTGCGTTTCCTGTCTACCTCAAAAAAGGAGTTGCTAGACTTCAAAATTCGCCTTCAAACTTGGAGAAACAGGTTAAGTTATGCAGAGTTCTTGCTATGCTAAGTTAATGTCTATGACTTTTGCATATCGTATGCGGTTACTGACATGTTTTTATACTGTTATCTAGCAAAATACATGTTGACATACAGCAATAGCATCAAAATAACACGATTTTATCTTGATTATTTATTTAACGTAGTGGTAAGATAAAGCTGGTAGTTTAGCAATGTCAAGCTAACGTGAAGATTTGCCTTTTTTATTGACTGGTTATTGCCTGGTATGCAAACTTAATGCCTAGTCTTGGGTTACTCAATATGTTTTTCCCCCCCTTTTCTGCAATCAATAGAGCATTAAACTCTGCATTGACCAGTTTAACAACTCCATTTGTTTTTCATGTTTCATATTTCCATTTTTTACACGTTTACAATTAAATAAAAGATTAAAAGATATTAAATTGTGTCTTTATTGGTTTGGCTTAATGGTATTAACTTTGCAAATAATCCCTGGTAGATGAATTGTCATCCGCAGAATTGTAAGATAGAGTGTGAACAGTATTACAGACAATAGGCCCAATAAGTACACCAACCTTTCCAATTAACAAATGTTGTTGCTTATAATTATTACTAGTAGTGACATATGTAGAGGCATTTATTACCAATCGCTTGTCTGGGAATTCCCTGCCCCTTCACTGCATTGCATTTGCTCAGTTAGTCTGGCCAACTAACATCAGCGATCCACTTCACTCACGTAATTGGACACGCCTTTAACCAATCAGACCAACGATACTATACAACGATACAACGATCGGTAATAAAGCAAACACATATTTTTTCTGTATGAATTGTTCCAGGGCAAGTTTCTGTTCTGTTTTCAAAGAAAACTTGCCTTATCGAAGTTTTGCGGTGCTTCGGCGGCCACCATGTCCAATGTTTAAAAACTCTCCGTGCAGTAGATTCTGTAACGTAGCCGTGGTAAGTTTAAATCCGCCAATGGCGCGCCAGGTAGCCAAAAGCCAGTTTGTGATTGGCTCCAAGGATTGTGGAAATCTTGAAATGAACGGCTATCCAAAGTTGGCCAGACCCAGTGCAGAGGCAAAATCAATTTGGCCGGAAGAAGTGGGGCGGGACTTCCCAGACTAACCAATCGCTATTTCTTTATCAAAATGGCACAGCCTAGTCATTGAGAGACAACCCATTGTGTGAGTACTTTTACTTTTACTTTTAAAGTAAATTTAAAAGTGAGTACTTTTTACTTTTTACTTAAGTAGGATTGTTGATGTAGTACTTTAACTTTTACTTTTACTTTTACTTTCATTTGCCTGTTTACTTGTACTTTTACTTAAGTAATAAACTTCAGTACTTCTTCCACCACTGGGTGGGGGTTGGGTACGTGTAGGCCCAAGGTTTCTACAAGTAGATTGGTGGAGAGACTATAGCAGCATCCCACAGTGAAGATAAGAAACAGAGTGAGTGGTTAGCATTTGCTTGCCAATATGTGTGAGTGTACTTAATGGTTGAGGTGATGAGGAATAGTGTTTCCACATCCATCAGCATTTGAAGGCAAAGGTTGCACTAGAGAGTGAATTTTGTTAGTAGACATCAATTTGATAAACAAATAAGGAGATACATTTAGGTAAGCAATTAACGGTAGGAAATACAACCCCTTTATCAGTATCAGTATTTGCATTGGCAATATGATATAGAGGGAGAGAGAGAGGCTGCCTGGCAAGGTGTATGGGAGATATTTTTGCTTAGTTTTAGTGTGTTTAGTAGTGCTTGATTTCCAAGGCAATTGCAACCTTTTTGCAAATTTGCAGTGTATTCATAATATTGTTTATGAATACATCACAATATGGCTTTATTATTTATTATGATCATAGTATTTGCACCATATACATTTCTTACTTTTTGTCACTTCCTCTGTAACAGGAGTGTGAGTGTGTCTGGAATGACACTGAAACTGATCCGCACATCAGTCAACGAGATGCTGGAAACTGATGATGACTATGTCAATATAGTTTCTGTGAGTACCAGTTTGAACAGTTCACTCTGAAGAGAAATATAAGAGAAGTGTGTCTCTGAGTGTGTGTTTGTATGAGATGGGCAGAATAATCATATATGGACATGACTTGAGCCTATCAGAAGGAACCCCTACCCTGCAGGAAATTAAGATGTGTTACTTTCAGGTGTGACAGACAGAGTATATAAAGTATCTCAGTGGCCTCCCGGTTGACGCAGCAGAATCAGGATTTATCCTTCAGCTCCAAACTTCCCCAAAAGACTATGTGACAATAATTAGTTTATGGAAATTCATAAAGGAAATGGATTTTCTTTTTATTATTATTTTATTTGTATTGAGAAGCGGGGAATTCAATTCAATTCAATTCAATTTTATTTATATAGCGCCATAACAATACAATTGCCCCTAGGTGCTTTACAGAGCCCAGAGCCTGAACCCCAGTTAGTGGGGCAAGAAAAAACTCCCTGTTAGGCAGGAAGAAACTTGAAGCAGAACCACGGCACATAATAAATATTCCCCATAATGAATGAGTGTTTACTTATTTGTTATTTCTTGTAAAACATTTCTCATAAATGTTAATGAGGTGAGCTATTGGTAAAAGAAACTTCATAGGCATTCCCTTATAAAGGAGAACATGCTGATCAACACCCATCAATGAATGTCGTGTCACGCATGCTTTCAGAAGTACCAGTGTTGTTGCATGGCCTGTTAAAAAGGTGTCATGTATAAAGCAGTGTTTTAGGGTTAGGGTTAGAATACTTATGTTTTAGGGGTGCTCTTACTGTCTGTCATTACATTTCCCATTCTATACTTTTAAGCAGAAAATGCCCTAAATGCAGTGGCAGACTTTGACCTGTAGATGGTGCAACGAAAGCAGAAATGGTGCACCAAAATGTAATGATTTTAATTAATTTAACTTTCAGTTTACCTCCGATATGCATGTATATTGTTTGTGTGGGCGTGTGCCCTCTGTATCTAATATTGTGTACATTTACAAAAACTGTGCATTAAGAAACAAAATAAACGAAGGCCCTTTCCGTGACCTTATAGTAATTATCAATACTTCAAGTGTGTGTGTGTGTATCAGTTATTTTTCAGTGCTCTTGAAGCTGGATGGCATTGACTGCAGTATTCAAATTTCAAAATCACATGAAAGGTCTTAACAGCCAACCAAAACAGTTTGACTTTCACTATTTTCATTCGCTTAACTTTATGAATGCAATGTTGTTGACCTTTGGCCATCTATCTATCTATCTATCTACCTATCTATCTATCTATCTATCTATCTATCTATCTATCTATCTATCTATCTACCTTATCTTCAGACAGAAAGTAACGTTAATCTCTTGAGGGTTTGGGAAATATTTGGATTTATTGCTTCCTTCATTATTCACAGCAAAATAAATAATGTTCATTACATTTCATAGATTTATTACCGGACTCTATGTAAAAAAAAATATACAAAATGGAAGCCAGATCTCGTTCTGAATTTTCGGTGCGCGCATACACCCGACACCATTACAACCTCACACAGTGGAACAAACAAGCACAACAAACCCTCAAAACACCCCACAACACTCTCAACAATGTTCAGGGTTCACATAGGCTATTCTGTGATGCTGTGTAATGGTGGCTGCGTGCGTGCGTGTGTGAATGAATGGAATCACCGTTCATTCGCGGTAAAACAGTGTGCAATGTTCGAAACCGTGAGAAGGGAAATGTTCAGCTTCACAGGCACGCAGCCATAGCCAAGTGTGCTGTCGGAATTTCCCAAATCCACACGAAAGCAAAAAAGGTGTTCATTAATAAGGTGGAGATATTTTCTTACGTTGAACTTCCGAAGTCCGTAAAACACATTTAAGAAGGTATAGCTACCATAAGTGTAAAGACAGGTCACGAGTAGGAGTATAAAAAGCAGTCAGTGCTATTTGTCGAAATAGGTACCGTAAGTGTGTAGACTGGTCACAAGTAGAAGTATGAAATACAGTAAGTGTATTTCAGAGTTCTTAAAGATTGGGTAAAGTGTTTATTTATTTATTCACTTGCATTTGCAGTGTTCGTGTACATTCACATTCAGTCATTTAGCAGACGCCTTCGTCCAAAGTGACGTACAAGGGAGAGAACAAGCTACGAGCAATATAGACATAATACTGCCTCGTAGAATCATGACTATAAATGTGAAACGTAATTGTTAATGATACAAATATTCTCGTATTTATTGTTATTATAATAATTATTTTAATCCGAGGATGTCTGTAGAGTTGACGTGAACGCAATCACCAACGGGTTCTCACAAATTCAACCGTCAACCCTTTTAACACAGAGTTTTTTTTCAAATGTCAACCCTCAACGCGATTCCTCAAATCACCACAAGGTGGCAGCCTTTTCCCTTGTTTTTCAAGCAATTAATGTTTTTTCAGCGCATATGAGGTTACAAAGGTCGTTACAAGGCTTAAAACAAAAAAATAATATAATGTTTATGTGGCAGAGAATCATGCCAATTATGAATCATGACCCATATTTAAAGAGAGTCGCTGGGGGGTCCAGTAGTCCCAGGGAGGAACCAATGTTGATCTAAAATCATCATCATTGCACATTTAAATGATTCGGAGTGTTTTGCAGCCTTTTCCCTTGTTTTTCAAGCAATTAATGTATTTTCAGCGGATATGATGTACCAAGGTCGTTTCAGGGCTTAAAACTAAAAAAAATAATTTAAAATCAAAGAAGCATCGCACATGATTGCGAAAGGTTTCATTCAACTCTGGGGATTAAGCTACACGCCTGGATATTATGTGTAGGCCTATGTGGCAGAGAATCATGAGAAAAACGGTGTTTTTTAGAAATAAAAAGTAGTATTTTGCACTACACTGCACTACACTATTTTGAACAAAGATGAGACGTCGTTGTGTGGTGAGAACTGATAAAAAATCGATAACAACAATCGCTGCCATTTTCTTTATTTATTGGTGCCACCAATAAACAAAACAGGATTCCAGTCAATGGAAAAATGGCCTCTCCCCACCGACGATTGACGTCTCATCTTCGCTCCTTGAATGTCGATAGTTAATGGTATGGAGTTATTGAAACTTACTACGTGTAAAAAAGACTAGAAATTGAATGTTTATTTTTCATTGAATGTTTATATAAAGTTGCACTGGGTGCCTTTAAGGCAGTGACACCTGCCGTAGAGATTTTTCAGCATTCTAAAGCTGGTTTCTCCAGACGGCTGTTTCTCACTGTTTTGTTCAAAACATGGTTCTGCACATTGCATAAAAAAAAGCATGAATGGCTGAAATGAAAGACACTAGGACCACAATGGGTGGTTCTGGGAAGCTTTTTTTATTATTATGACATTTTAGTTTACATTTCAGAGCACCAAATAAAAATATTTTCTGTATAGTTTCAGCGTAGAACTGGGTTGACCTAGCACACTAACATTAACATTTTCTGATTCAATAACTTATTAACAATATCTTATTGGACAGTTACACATCTGACAGTGAGTGTAAAAAATGTAAGCAGACTTTTACAATTGTGATCAGGAAACCTGCCCTGATGATGGACTCAGTCTTTTGGAAAATAAAATCAGTCTGTTGTAACCGATTCTGAGTATTATAAACTAATTCACAATAAGAAGATGGATTACAAATGCTGGTTTCAGTGCGATTTAATTGCAGATGTTTAAGCCACAATTAGAGAAAAACCACCGGCAGTCATTCTGCAGAGCTGCGTTCGCGGGCTCATATTTAAAAACATAAACAGACACTCCCACTCAAGCCATAATTGGCTGTCCCTTACCCCAATCAAATGACCTCCTGTACTCTAACTCCAACCAATCAGAAGGCTTACTAACGACCCTCCCCTTCTAACTCATCTTTACACGTTTGCTGTGTGTGTGTGACTAAAAACCCCTTGAACTAATTAAATGATTTGCTATATTTCTTCTTACTTAATTGTTACAATCCATCATAATTCCCCCCTTTGTGTCTGACCAGACACACTAAACATAATCTTCATTACTCTATCAAATACACACTATCAATCCCCTATATGATGAAACAATTACCTTTGAACTCCTATAAATCAAAACCCATTTTTAGCATTATTTTAAACAGTCCATTCACTCCCTCTAAACAAAATGTAACTAAAACCCCCTATACTATACCACAGTCTCATTAGGGCAGTCCTAAATGAGCACACAGTAATGTTTACATTCTCAGGTGGGCAATATACGTTCACATAAAAACATACAATACAAAACAATAAACATCCAGTCATGTATGCAGTGTTGTGCCTTTGAAACAGTCCTTATGTGTATGAATGTCCTTTCTGGTATTCTTGACATCCTAGATGGCATTTCCTTGACCTCACAGGCAAGAGCGAAAACCCCTTTTTCTTCAATCTTCAAATTTATATCTTGGGGAAATTCTCTTGCTGCCTCGTCTTCGTACGACGACACCCCTTTTCGCGAGCTGTGAGTGACATCATGCATCTCTTATTCTCATTTCTGATACAGTTGTGTATAACATGAAAGTCCCATTCATGTCTTGCTGTCACTGCCGTCCAACCGGTAAGATGAATCTCAACGGCGATGATGATGATGGCCTGGTCCTTGCATCAGGTCACTGGCTCCCTTGCGTTCCTTGTCCTCTCTCTGCTACTTTTCTGAAAACCAAACAGAAAAAAACTACACCAGTATCACGAAGTCTATAGAATATCCTTCATTAAACCAATACAAACAAAACTTAAAAACATATAGGAATAAACAATTCAGCTCCAGTTGTGAATGCAATATTATGCAGATGATCCGTCCTAATATGTATGAATGTTCTGCGCCGTTGTAGAATTGTTGTAGATGTCCCACAACAAGCATCTCCTTCAAGTTCCACTGATGAGGCCTTCCATCTGATTCCGCCAGAGAGCATTCTCTGAAGATGTCCCATCAGGCTCCTTCCCTCAAGGATGAGACCCATCCATCTTCTGCAGCATATCCATGACCTTGGCAACCTCTCAGCCAGGTCGAGTTGCATCCAAATGGTCCCCAATAGAGCATCAGCTCCTTCGAATCATGGTCGTCCCACCACCTAGTGATCCTACGCCCTGCAAAACAGTCGACACAGTACAACACAATTAATCCTTCTACCTCCCAGCCCTATTGGCTGGAGGCTCCACGGTTTCAAGAACCTTAACCAGTCTCCCGACTGGACCAGTCCATATGCGTCCACCTGTGTATACATAATTTCAAAGATTAAAAAACAATCTAAACACATTATTTTCACATATTTCCTAGACATACTTCAAAAGTGTGTTGTACAATATCCAGAGCAAGCATTAATTTTACTGCATATTTCCCATAAATGTATTATTGCTATACTATAATATTCCCAAACTGCTTGATTAAAACAAAGATTCCACAAACAAAGATTTCACATAAAACATATACTTACCTGCAAGTGTGCTGAACCATTCCTCAGTAACCCCTTTCGGCACACTCACACACCCATTCCTTCCTTGACATTCACACTTCCAGCTGCATTTTCTCTCCAATCACTCCTCTGCTAATGCAGCTGACAAACATTCAGTTCATCCCCTCACATGCTCCTTCAATTAACTCTCGTGTCCCACCATGACTGCTCCGTGTAGACTTAAAAACTTCCCAGTAGTTTACCTAGTTACCTTACATATAAATATAAACCATTTCATCTTATCCATAATTATTCTCTACTCACCATAACTTCAGTTCCTTAAATAAACTACCATCAGTTTAGCTACAGTATCTCTCCCACAGCTCATGACACTTACCATCTCTTGGCTTCAGTTCTGTCATCAGACATACATTTACCCATCATATAAATATATCCATCACTCTACTGCAATGTCTATGTTAGTTATACCTTATCATATATAGTACAATACCTGTACACTTATACCTTTCAGTATAATACATCCAGGAAACAATGAAATTCAGCGGCCCAATCCAGGGCTTTCACCTTTATTTTACCGCTGAGCTCAGGTAATCAAGTTTTCCTGAACCATAAAAAGAATAAAGAAGCATATCAGTGAGTAATGCCTGTACTCACACCCCATAACATGCCCCAAGGTCGATCTTTACTCCTTTATTCATCAATATAGATGCTACAACCGTAGCATTATGCAAAATTTTACTTCCCATATATGAATGACCAAAAACCCATAAATCTAATTTTCTGTATCCTCCCCCCTTACACACTTATAACTAAAAGTGTGTAAATAGACAAGGCAGATAACATGTATGAAGTTGCCATGTGGCCACAATAGCAAGTCCATATTTTAACACGCCTGCATTTTAACCCTTTTGAAATATGTTTGGTCTATTCCCCTGACCTAATGTCATCACATATGTACAGAACATAATTTACTACTAAGCTTGGCTTTAACTGAATTGTTGAGGACACTGTTTTAGCAAGACAACATACACACATGGCCTTTCAAAGCATGAAGGCACACCCCCCTTAGTTACATTATAATTACAAAGGCTGACGTTGGTAGGCTCGACTACTAAAGTACCCCACTCACACCTGGATCAATAATCAAACCATTTCTTCCCTACTTCCCATCAACCAACGAAAACACAAACCATCTCTCCACTTTCTTGAGATATTTTCACCAATCCTGTAAGACACTTAAAACAATGTTATTTTCACATACATAGTTTCACAAAACAACCTTAAATATTTTCAATCCATCCCGCAACCTGGCTCCAGGTTCCACTGTGCTCGCGCACAGCTTCTCTCTCTGTAACTCCTCTCATCTATATGTGAAAACTAAGCGAAACATTACATCTCCTATTCCTCTTTCTCTATATCTCTTTTAACTTTCCATTTACCTTCCCATTCTTACTTTACATTACCCTCTCATTCTTACTTTCTTTGTCTACCCATTGTCCACTTTCTTCTATCTTTAAATGCACATCTAATTTCCCTGTTCTTAATGTTATTTCAGGATTTATCTTATGTGTTACCCCCTTATTTATTACATCTTTTATTCCTAGTTCATATTCTAACATCAACTCTTTACACCATAGCATACTTCATATAATTCCTAATCTTGCTTATAAATAAACCCTCTGTCTCATCAACCATTTCCACAGCGTTCTACTACAACCCCCGATGCCCTTGCATATTCTAATCTCCTTCACTCTCTCTCCTGCTGTTTGGCCTGCAACAAAGAGATTTCAACACAGATCATTATCAAACAGTTTTAAACCAGAACCCCTAACCTAACTAACTATATAACACAATCTTTATATTGTAATTAGAATCACATTCTTGTATTCTAGCTGCAACTATCCAACTTCCAGCATTTATCCAATATAAAATCCATTTTTCAACCCAGTATGCATTTCATCATTAACATGTATTTCCCCAGTAAACCTAATTTCATATTCTTAAACTGTTAATAATCCCATGTGTGAAACTCAATACATACCACTAGCAAGGAGCAATCACCAACCCTTATAATTCATTATCCAATATTCATATAGCCATACTTTATCCAACTATTCAATTATTTATTTTTTATTCCCACTAAGTCCTATTCATACTCCAATTCCAATCACTATACCAATAAGATAAACCCCTAATTTCATTCTACCAATCTACAATCCTCAATCAACACCCATGTAATAAACATTTTAATAACTAAAACTATTCCTTCATAACCATCATATAAACAGTATAGATTCCTGCAAAGTTCACTCATTGTATATTACTCCCCAGACTCTCTCACTCAATCACTCTGACTTCTTGAGGCTCCCCCGTTAAGCGACCTGAATGTCTGATTTGCATTAAGGTGTTATCCTGTGACACTTTCACGTCACCTTTTCCTAATCCATTCAAAGGCAGCCACATGCTGGCAATGGCTCTCTTCATCATTTTACCAACATCGCTCTCCTTAAACCCAAGACCCACTTTAAGTGTAACGTGTGGTGTTATGTTTCCAACATCACGGGCTAAAGTGTACAACGATGGGTCCAATCTTACCAATGCTGCCACGCCTTCAGGTCCCACAACTATACACTTAACCTTTAGCCAAACCACCGTCCTTCCATATAATGCCTCTCTCCATTTCTCATCGCACTCATCATTCCCTCCTGTACCAATAACATCTTTTACCATAACAGCACAATGTATTTGAACACAATGATTTCTGAGACTCCCATGCCACTTATAAATAACAGGTCCCCACTCATTCCAAATCCTTTCTTCCCATTCTAAGCCAAATAAACCTATCCAATACATCTGTTTAACTTGAGATGAAATGGGTTCTTTTAAATCAATAACCCGGTGTTGTTTCTCTCTCCCATCAAACTGAATTAAACCTGAATTTAACAATGACCCTTAATACATGGAGCCAAAACCACCGGGTTTACCCACCTGTGGCTTAATGTCTCTCTGCTCCCCCACCTCCTGTCTGTTAACACAATGTCTAGAAATATGTCCCATTTGGCCACAAACCCAACACTTCCGGGGCTCATCTCTTTTTCTCTGTCCCATTCCAATGCCTGGCCTGCTGCTGCTGCCTGCTCCACCCCCTCTGTGTCTTACCTGACTATCTCCCCACTTAAGATGAGGCTGAGGTGGCCGTTCCCAATATGGCTGCCTATGTATTTGCGGTGATGGATCATGTACTATTTGTGAAAATGGTGTTGTCCGCTGTGCCTGGGCAAATATGCCTATTCGCAGTGCCTGTACTTGACCCTTTTTTATCCCTTCCTCCTCTTTCAACTGGTTCTGAACCCACTTCCTCTGTCTTTCACCAGCTTGTTTTTTCAACTCAGCATCAATCTTCCTCTGTGCATTAACAAAATGAGTAACAGTATCTCTAAATTCAGCCTTTGACATAATTGCAATCCGATCGTTTTTCTCCAGTTTTTCTCTCACCAACACTGGAAGTGCTTCAATAATGGCCTTCCTCATTAATTGCTGCATCCCCTTATCAATATGTACATCTGTCTCCATTTGCACACGCCAGTACGCCTCAGCCCCTTCCAAAAATGCAGAGGGACTTTCATCTGATCTTAACCTGTTAATAGACAAACTTGACAGAGACAACTTATTCGGGTACGCCACTCTCAGAGCTCTCCACACATTGTTTCTGTAATTATCGAATGATGCCTCATTCACCAGTGAGTCCCCCATAATGCTTCCTAGTCCCACTCTATCCAACACCTCGGTAGCCGTCTTTTTATTGAGAATCTGATTTAGTAACATCTTAATGTCTCCTATAGCTAAACGCTTCCCAATCATCTCCGCTTCAAACTTTCTTATCCACATCCCCGCTCCCTCTTGTAAAGTAGGAAGCCGTAATAGTAAACCGTCCAAATCTGTGTGCCCGAATGGCTGGTATTGAGAACCCGTTCCCTTTGTAATTAAAGGCATAATCAAATCCACTTTCCTGACTGGTGACTTCATACAATCTCTCTCCCTCTCTTCCTTCTCCTTCTCCATCACCAAATGTTCTAACTGTTTAACCTTGTGTTTGATCTTCCTCATTTCGGCTCTTTGTTTCTCCAAATGCAATTCCATTCTAAGCATCTCCTGTGCCCCTGCTGTTAACTGACCATCATCCTCATCTCCCTCCACATCTTCTGATAACAGAGGAACTACCCCCACTGCTAAATTAACATTTTCACTCCTCTCAGACATGTGGCCTGGCAAACTGTCCTCTGTCTTGCTCACGCATTCCTCCAGATCAAACAATTCCCGGGTCATCCACTCTTCTCCAGCCCCCATATCACCTTCAGCTCTTTCAGTCCCTTCTGTAGATTGTGATAAATCTTGCCTGTGCTTAATTTCCTTTTCTTTAGCAACTGTCATAAACAATGTTAAAGTATATAACTCCTTCTGTCTTTTCATTTTCCTCTTTCTACTTTTATCCTTAATTTTGTAATCCAAGATTTTACCCTCCATCTGAGTTAAAAGCTTTATATCAAATGAACCCTGATCAGGCCATGAAATGTTGTGGTTTTCAGTTCTCTTTGACCATTTTTTACAGTGATGCCTTACCAACTTTCCATCTAATGGATATAATTCAATTACTACCTCTAAAGGCGTATGTTTTACTTCCACTGAAGCCATCTCAAAATAAAACTATCAATTGAACTTTTAACAACTGCACGTGAGATCTGAGGAACCACCTTTCCCCCTTACAGAAACACAGGCTCACAAAGAAATACTTCCTTGGATCTAAAAATCCCACCTTTCCTAAACAAAGGAGTATACAACACACCTCCACGTGGACAACAAAGAAATGCAAATACACCCCACTTCGCAATAGTATATATTCTCCAACTACAAAGTTTATATAACTATGAACTTTCGTTTTTAAAGTATATATAGATACCACGTCTCCTAATAATAATCCAACCACACTATTCACAGTATTCCAATCTAAATCAAGCCTTCAGCCTACAATACAAGTCGAGTCTCCGTTTTTAACCCCACGTGTGTACAAAATGCTTACCTCCTCACAGACAAATAACAGCCAGCCTAGTATTGTTATTTCCAACAACACACAAATCTCCTTCGTGTCTACAAAGTGTCAATATGCGGCGCCGGTACTAATATCAATGTATTAGAATAATAAACACGTTAAACAGTACGTCTCTCGTGTTTTAATACCACAAATTCAAACTCCTCTATCTCATGAAACAACGGAACCCACAATTCCTCTTATTACAATGAAACAAATTCATCCGAATTGTATACTATACTTTCAATAAGGATAACAGCACAATTTAAAATCCCTTTAACCAGTAAGTATCACAACCACTATAGTCAAAGTGGACAGAGAATCGCACTGCGTTCGTATGTGGTCAGATATTCTAATAACAATTCAAAATGACTTGGCTCCTGAATCACATCAGTAAGTTTATCAAGCTGAATGCAAAATATGGCGATGTGATATTAATATAATTACCAGATAAACTTTCCCAAAGATTTATCATTCAACCCATCTTTGTTCGATTTAACTGCTGTTTAGGAATACATAGCCTACATACATTCATTCACCCACGTGCACACTATTGCAGCAATTCCTATATGCTGAGTTTTAAGCACTGCTTTTTACAGAGATCTTTAGTTACCTCATAACAGTGAAATATCCCTATCACACAAATCCCAAACAAACGTTCCTTTTTCAACCCTCGCAGTCACACACTCACACAACGCTTAGATAATAAAAAAATCCTATCTCCCGTGAGATTTAGCCTTCCTGGCTTAGGACTTACTACCAGCCTCCGTGGCTGTAGGCCTATTACTTTCCCTTTTTTACCGTCAAACAAAAGAAACCCAAGAATAAAAAAACTACAACCCCACTGAAACTTCCCATCTACAATCCAATCTGTGTTCGTTTTAGCAAAGACTAACAGAAGAGAGTTCAGTTCCGACTCAACTTACATCCATTAATAAGCAGAATTCACTTACTTTTTTATACGAGGCCTCTCGGACAAAGTTGAATCAAGGCTGAAACTCACAGTTTTCAATCTTTTTGCTATCACATCGGGCCGTCACCAATATTTTGTGGCCAATTCTTAGTATTATAAACTAATTCACAATAAGAAGATGGATTACAAATGCTGGTTCCAGTGCGATTTAATTGCAGATCTTTAAGCCACAATTAGAGAAATACCACCGGCAGCAATTCTGCAGAGCTGCGTTCGCGGGCTCATATTTAAAAACATAAACAGACACTCCCATCTTCCTCAGGAGTGGTTGAACTCCTCACCCAATAAAATGACCCCCTGTAATCTAACTCCAACCAATCAGAAGGCTGTCTAATGACCCTCCCCTTCTCACTCATCTTAAACCGTTGCAGTGTGTGTGTGACTAAAAACCCCTTGAACTAATTAAATGATTTGTTATATTTCTTATTACTTACTTACTTAATTGTTACAATCCATCATGATCTAGATGAGGATATCAGGAAGTGAGTTCAGGGAGGTCAGTGGGTGTAGGAATGGGATTCTAAGACTAAACCCGGTTGTGGGGGTCATACAATAGTTACTGCTGTAGGTTATAAGAACAGAGTGTTGGATTACATTGTGTTGTTTTGCTAGACTAGAAATGGTGTTAAAGAAAAACCTTGGATTGTTTTTATTGTTTTCAATCAATGAAGAATAATAGGCTGCTTTCGCATCAGAAACTGATTTTTATAGCTAACAAGGCCATCCCTCCATGCCAGGTGAAATACCTAGAGTTTGGTGGAGTACCATTTTCAAGTGCATGAGTCTGGTCAGGTCCGGTCACCACTGGCTGGAGGCAGCCGCAACACCACGTGTAGCACCTGGGATCCGTTAAGGCACTCCTTCACAGTGCAACAGGTGCTGTCTGTAGCCCACAAGTGCTAAGCACAACGACATGGCTACCCAACCATAACATCTGAGCAGCAGGATATAACAACAACAACAAAGCTGCCTTTGTGAGCATTCCACTGGGTTTTCAAACAGGCACCTTTCTTCATCAGTGGTTCGTTGCACGACAGCTCCGAAAGGCTCAACTCAGTGTTTCTATTGTTTGCAAATTATATACCAGCTCATATATGGAGTGATAGGTGAAAATTCACCCCAGTTATCTCAGTACTCCGGAGCTTCATATAAGTATATTTATTTATTTGATTATTATATTCTTAAGTCATTAACAGTGTTTGGAAATAATCTCACTCATGGAGTTTGGTATACGCTGTTAGTGTAGGCTAAATAAATGCTTACGTTAGCCAAAGCTAAGCCTGTTATCTGGAAAGCAAGCCCACAGATCCACAAATAGGCTCACACTGGAGGTGGAGTTGTCTTTCCAAGCCCCGATAATGACACACCATAAATAAGGGATGCACCGATACCACTTTTTCATGAACCGATACGAGTACGACTATTTTTATTTGTGCTCTTGCCTATACCTAATACCGATTAGTCTTTCTCTCTACCTTTCACTGTCTGTGTTTGTGTGTATGTGTGTGTGTGTGTTCTTTTGCAAGACGTCAGTTAAGGTTGGTTGCTTCGGTCTTGCACCACTAGCATTTGTGAATAACGTAATTATAAAAACTTTTTTTTTTTTTGTATTAGTTTTAGTTTTACTCGTTTTCATCAATAAACCTGGAGCTTCGAGGCTACATCCTGACTTTGCGTCTTTCATGAAAGGAGTTAGGCTGGCTGTCTATATGTGTTAGGATACAATCTTGGAGGATACTACAATAAGCTTGACACATTTTTCTTTTAACAACCCGACGGAGTAGGCTTATAATCACATGCATCCTTACCAAAAGAATAATAATGATTCATTATCAACATAGTAAGTGATTAATCAGTACCCACATACTGTACATACATATACATACACACATACCTCTGTCCCAGTTCTCCCTCAGACCAATTATACAGTAACTGAAACAGTTTGCATATGCACATACACATCCTGTGAAGTCTGGTTCACATATATAGTATACAGTATGTGTTGATTATACAGTAAGTGTGTTTTATGATTTTATTCAACATTTGCTAATTTAATTTTGACAACCTGAGAGCAAACAAAGCCTTGCGCACCTCCTGGGATATTTGCCGAACCCTTAGGTTGAGAACCAGAGCCCTCAGGAAAAAGTCTATGGAGAAAGATTATTTCAATCATGTTGACCGAAGCTCTCCTAATTATAGCCTCTATAGATGGACCTCGCCATAACTGACCTGTCTATGGACCTTATGTGCTTTCCTGGTTCTGACTATTCTATTTCACATTTCATAGTTGTCTTTGATAAATAGTGACATTTAGAACTGCTGGGAGGTGTTATCTGATCAGGTGTTGCTGACTGACCGAAGGCTCATCTCTTCTCCTTGTCCTTGCTGTTGGCCTTGGGGCTGTTGGCCTTGGGGCTGACGGCGAGTAAAATCCCTCACGAACCCTCGCAAGCGTCTTCCTGTTAAAATAAAACATCTATATTAATACACATCCTGTTTATACTAAGTCTTGTGTCGTACTTGTTCAAATCTTTTGGTCTAAAACTAGTGAGCTAAATAAAAGGTATGTAAAACAGCCCAGTTGGCATTGATTATGGCCAGCCAATATGCCAAATGGAGCCTTTTGGCAATATTGTTGGCAAAAAAGTTGGCAGGGTGTTCCGTCCCGGACCATAGAACTACACATGCACAGCCTCGACAGCAAGTGGGAACAGCAGGTGTATTCATCTTTTCCTCACATGACATACTATTGAGATGATTTCGAAGGTATCAAAAGCAGTTGCTTATAAAAACATACCTCAAAAGGGGTAAATTGTTGCATAGTTATGCATTTATTATTATCATAACAAGTTGTTTTATCTACCACATCCTCTGCCTTGTAAAGGAAAACCTCAACTCTATGTATTTAAACAACTAAACAGAGAAAACAACTGCCAATTGCTCTGCATCACTACAGTGTCATTTTAGAAACTGTAGTAAAAGCTTAAATAGCAAGTGGGCAGGATAAGATGTCATGTTCTGTTTTAGTGTTAAAAGATTAGGAAAATAAAGTTATGTTGATCTGCCACTCAAAATATGGTAATGTAGCATTGTCACATTTAAACTTGGAGCTATAGGAAATCTTCCACAAAGGTAAATGTAAAATAGCCAAAGACAACCCTGATATCATCAGTCACGGCTACTAGATTATTGAAAACTTTGCACACTGTCAATTAATTTCTACTGGGTGTTTGATATGAGCATGATCGCTACATTACCCCTCCCTGGTCTGCTAGGCGGAGTTGTTGGTATCTTGAAGTCTTGGCTCCCAGGATCCTCATGGATAATGCCCAGGCAGGTGTTCCATTTGTTCCAGTTGACCTCCTCCACTCTGAAAAAACAACAACACACGCTCCAATTAGCCATTGTTAGCGACTCCAGTCAATAAGTTCCAAGTTTACAATGTCAATAATAATAATAATAATAATACATTTTATTTATAGGGCGCCTTTCAAGAAACCCAAGGTCGCCTTACAACAGTGAATAAAACATTGAACAATACATAATACAGCAACAACTTTACAGCTTATAGGCTTGCTTAAACAGGTGTGATTTGATTTGTGTTTTAAAAAGAGCGATTGAGTTAGGGTCCATGTTTCTGATGTCAGGGGGGAGGAAGTTCCAGAGGTGAGGGGCAGAGCGGCTGAAGGCTCTGGATCCCATGGTGGACAGATGGGCTTGGGGGACGGTCAGGGTAATGGAGGAGGCAGACCTGAGAGACCGGGTAGGGACATTGATGTGGAGGAGGTCAGAGAGGTATGGAGGGGCGAGGTTATGGATTGCCTTAAATGTGTGGAGGAGGATTTTGTAGTTAATGCGGTGTTTAATGGGAAGCCAGTGGAGTTGATGTAGAACGGGGGTGATTTGACTGATGGATGGCGTCCTAGTGACGATACGGGCAGCAGCATTTTGTACCAGTTGAAGTTTATGGAGGAGTTTGTGTGGGAGACCAAAGAGAAGGGAATTGCAGTAGTCCAGGCGGGAAGTGACAAGGGAGTGAACCAGGATTGCGGCGGTGTTGGGAGTGAGTGAGGGGCAGAGGCGGTTGATATTGCGGATGTGAAAATAGGCAGATGGTGTTGTTGATGTGGGTATGGAATGATAGGGTGCTGTCGAGGACGATACCCAGGCTTTTAACCTGAGGAGAGGGGGTAACCAAGGAGTTATCTATGGTGAGGGTGAAACTGGGGTGTTTGGTGAGGGTGTGTTTGGAGCCAATGAGGACTGCTTCAGTTTTTTCACTGCTAAGCTTTAGGAAATTGGAAGAAAACCAGGATTTGATTTCCTGTAAACAGGCACAGAGGGAGGAGGGTGGGAAGGTGGAAGTGGGTTTGGTGGAAACGTAGAGCTGGGTGTCATCCGCATAACAGTGGAAATGAATATTGTATTTACGGAAAATCAGTCCAAGTGGGAGGAGGTATATGATGAATAGGATAGGGCCAAGGACAGAGCCCTGGGGAATTTCCGGATGGCATCTGATAACTCGGCGGCAGAGGGGAGTTGGAAGCATGAAAGTGGTACAGAGATGGGGGAGTGGAGAACTAGAGGGGGTGGACAACTAGACATGTGAGGGGTTAGTTGCTGGTGGATGGTGGCTATTCTTGTGTTGAAAAATGACATCAGGGTGTTACAGTGGTCAGTGGAGTAGAAGTGTGGGGGAAGGGAATCTGGGGGGCGCAGTGTGCTGTTGACCACTGAGAACAGGGCCCTAGTGTTCCCAGCACCAGCAGTGATTCGGTCATGCAGGGACATATCAGACTTCGGCTTTGCCGTATCAACCTCGCTAACGCTTGGTAGATACGTTACAGCCTCAGTCTGATATGTCCCTGCATGACCTCACTCTCGGTTAGTAAGTAGTTATTATTGACATTGTTTCTACATTTGAACCGTTGTACATTTTCAATAACATTACATCCATTAGTTAAACCTGGATATTTTATCAACATTTTTTATTTCATTTGATAAGAGCTCTTGTTTATAACAGATCAAATCTGGCTGGGTCAAATGTGGTTTTATGATTAGCTGTGTAATATAAGTACAAAGTCGGCAATACACTATAGGTTAGTTACAGGCTACTAAGCAGTAAGAGTACTGCCATTTGGTGTTACCAGGCCCCCACCTGGGGGGGGCACCCAGCCCGGCCATGCCCCACACTTTAGAAAGCACTGAAGTGCAGTATGTGTCACCTGAAGCACCAGCGAAGGTCCTCTCCATCCCCCTTGCCCAGGTTTTTCTCTACTCCAGAACGAAGTCTGCGCCTCAAACACTGTGGTAGACGTCTTTCTGTATCTAGGATGGTAATGGCTCGCTGGAAACGTATGAAAACATAGGTACAAACATGAAAGACCATGCTCAATGATCTCCCCTCGGATGGTCTACCAGAAAAACAGCTGTGTACATTCAGTCACTTTACCTGTAGTCTCCAGATGCTGGTGCTCTCCTCTGAGATCTTCTCCACAGTTTTGTTCATGAGGGCGATGAGCATGTTGAGGAGCAGAATGTAGGTGAGGACGATGTAGGAGATGAGAAGCACATAGAACACCTCCTTGTAGCGGTACTGCTCAGTGAACTCCAGGTCCCCCATGCCTATGGTGAACTTGAACAGCTCCAGAGTAGTGAAGTAGAAGTTCTTGTAAGTTGGCTTTGTGCATTTGTTCGAATCTTCAATAAACATAGAACGTGATTTGGTCTTTGGTTCATCCAGAAGAGTGACTACCGCTAAAAGACAATGAAAAAAATGAAGATGGTTTATACAAAGGTAGGTATACAATAGGTGCCTATGGCTTTTGAAACAGTATTCAGAGATGATATTAGCTTTGGATTAACTCTCTAACAGTTATGTTTTGTATGTTTACATTTCAAATACTTATTTACTAATATTATATTTCCAAACAACTATTTATCAGTATTTAGGAGGGAATCCATGTACCTGATGAAAATCCAAAGAGGAAAACCATGTAAACAAAAAGAAAACGTAAAATGTCTCCAAGAATCATCTAGAATGACATAAAAATATGTGTGATTATCTACGAAGAACTTCAGGCTGTCAGGAGATGACAACAAATGGCATCCAGCAGTGGGCGCTATGCAGCATATGGCAGACACCTTCTGTATCATGACGCTGTAAATGCCCATGTTTCTGGATCCTCTGGAGAAGTAGAGGAGGTTCATCCAGCTGAGAGCCAGACAGAATACCATGAGCCCAAGGTACTCCATCCTGCCACAAAAGTACAGCAACACAGACGCCAGGAAGAGAACTCCCTGGAAGAAACTAGGGCCCGGGACAGAAAATAAGATCAAAAAGACATTTTTGATTGTAAATCTATTTTTTAAACTACCAAAAGCACACAAAGAGAGGATTTTTTGTCTCCATGTGACTTACAAAAGGAGTTCACAGAAGCCATCTATTAACAAAGTTCCCAGTTTTGGACGTTTCCTTATGAAATCCAAAACCTTGAGAAAGAACAGTATTAGTCATATAAGCCCCCCCCCAAAAAAATATTTCATAGCAATGGTTTTCCATTCTAACAGTGATACATACCCCTTTCAAGAAGAAGTAAAGAGAAGCCAAGAGAAGTATGAGTTGCCCTGCCAGGAGAAAGTAATCCTCTATCGTATACTCCAAAGGATATGGTGGCTGGGAGGAATGAATGCAGTGGGGCAGTTCAAACCCAATGCTATCACAGAGCAATCAATCATTGGAAAACATTTGGTAAAAACAACTAAAGTGAATGACTGACCAGACCAGCTGATCCGTCTTTCCTGAAATAGGCCACAGTGGAGAATACGGAGAGGTACATCACATAAACTACAAAATTGAAGAGAAATATTGGATAACCAAATCTCTTCCACTTCTCCTCCAGCAGCTGATTGAGTGGTTCCACCTGAAGCATCTCCAGACGATTCTGAAATCACAGTTTAGCCTACCTCAGTACTGCCACAAGCTGGAGTCTATCATATCAATTCCTACCTCAGTACTGCCACAATCTGGAGGCTATCATATCAATTCCTACCTCAGTACTGCCACAATCTGGAGGCTATCAATTCCTACCTCAGTACTGCCACAAGCTGGAGTCTATCATATCAATTCCTACCTCAGTACTGCCACAATCTGGAGGCTATCAATTCCTACCTCAGTACTGCCACAATCTGGAGTCTATCATATCAATTCCTACCTCAGTACTGCCACAATCTGGAGGCTATCATATCAATTCCTACCTCAGTACTGCCACAAGCTGGAGTCTATCATATCAATTCCTACCTCAGTACTGCCACAAGCTGGAGTCTATCATATCAATTCCTACCTCAGAACTGCCACAAGCTGGAGTCTATCATATCAATTCCTACCTCAGTACTGCCACAAGCTGGAGGCTATCATATCAATTCCTACCTCAGTACTGCCACAATCTGGAGGCTATCAATTCCTACCTCAGTACTGCCACAAGCTGGAGGCTATCATATCAATTCCTACCTCAGTACTGCCACAATCTGGAGGCTATCAATTCCTACCTCAGTACTGCCACAATCTGGAGGCTATCATATCAATTCCTACCTCAGTACTGCCACAATCTGGAGGCTATCAATTCCTACCTCAGTACTGCCACAAGCTGGAGGCTATCATATCAATTCCTACCTCAGTACTGCCACAATCTGGAGGCTATCAATTCCTACCTCAGTACTGCCACAAGCTGGAGTCTATCATATCAATTCCTACCTCAGTACTGCCACAATCTGGAGTCTATCATATCTATATGGAGTGATCTTACATTATCACATCATTAGTGTGGATTTTACATTTTTAGTACCACTCATTATTTGGCCACAGTTCCACACTAAACTGATGACTTTGATACACTAAATAAGGTTTTAGTGTGTTACTGTACAGACGCTTGATACCTTGATTAACTCACTAACCTTATTTCAGTCAAATAAGATTAGTGAGTTAATGGTACAGTGTTTTATATACTGTATTATAAATATAAATATATATTGTACGTATATTGTAAGGTACCAGGCTTAAACTGCCTACACTGCCAAATAAATCATTAATTTGAACATTTGTAAACCAATATGATATTTATATATCCAATCGTAATGATACAAAACCTGCACAAACGCTTATGGCTTACTGGGATTTCAGTTCCGTAAACGACTATCTCCAGGACAGATTTTTTCTCACAGGTGTCAAGTGATGACAGGTCGTACAGTGAGGAATAGACAGGCCCATAGGCCCACTCCGTGAACTTCCTGGAAAGATGTCTGGTCTCTTTATCCTGGAACTCTCGATGTAACATGTGTTTCAACAGCTTCAGAAAAACACATAAACAAGAAGGAGTAAAAATGTAATTATGCAATGAGCTTAGGAGAAACAAATCACATAGTATCAAAAATAATACAGCCTTACCGTGTGAATCAATACCAGCGATATGAGCGACGCGATTTCTAAACCCCATGCATTTCAACGGGAGCCAGTCCATTGTGACGTAGACCAGCGATCTGGGCGACGCGACCGATGAAAATTCAAACATGTTGAGCATGAGGAGCGATTTTTCCTGGCGGCGACCAATGAGATTGTTTGGTGTCGTCTTTGACGGTTTGAAAATTGTAGGACTGTATGTTATTTCAACACGCTACACCACGCCTACTCAAAGCGATAGAAGCGATGGAATTTGGTTGCGTCGCTGGTATGGATTTGCACCGTTACACATGCCAGAAATAATGTAATCTAATATAATCAAATATAATCTCACCTCAATCTTGCCTCTTTTGGCTGCGAGTTTAATTGGTGTGAGGCGTTGGTTGTTCTCAATCTCCTCCAGCTTGACTTTCGGGTGAAGCTGAGCCGCTTTGGCCAAGATGTGGTCATACATCTTTATAATGAACTCTGTGTTCTCCAGACTGTTATCTGCTACTAGCACAAGAGCATGGAGAACCATGTTACCCTGTGAGTCTGCCTCCCGCACATCTGCATTCTGGTACTGGTTTTCCAACAGGAAGTCAACTATGTCTCTCTGGTTGGTGCATGCTGCCAGCGAAAGTGGTAGCTCGCCTGTAAACAGACACAACATGCTTTTCAGTGGTGTAGTCCAGGGTATACGCAGGTATACAGAGTATACCCACTTATTTTTCAGATTTCAAATTTTCAAAACAGGGCGTTTATCCTGTGCTGTATGGGCTGATTATAAAAAAAAATAAGAGTATACCCACTTCTCCAGGGACCACTACACCACTGATGCTTTTGTTTAGTTACTTATACAAGGTTAAAATATAGCTGCAAGCAGCGATGGCGGTTTCCTCCTCCAAACATTGTGTACGGAAAAATGCAATTTTGTGACAATTTGTCACTGTATAGAAAAATCCATGCTGCACACTTGCCAATGGGATATTAAATTTCAAATCCAACATTAACAATGCTTTTGCCTTGAAGTTTAGACTGAGTGGAGGCTGTGTGTGTGTGCTTACCCTGTGTGTCTGTGAGAATGTATGTGTGTGACACCAAGCTGTGTGTCTGTGAGAGTGTGTGTGCGTAAAACCAAGCCTGCGCGTGTGTTAAGGGGAGACTGAGTGTGTGAGACACGCGCGGAGGAACAAAGTAGCAGAGAGGCAGACCTTCTATTGAAAATCACCCTAGAAATGAGCCAAGCATGCATGTTTCAAATATTCACCAAAAATCGACTTTTCATCTTACAGTCAACTTTTTTTCAGATTTGTGTACTAAACATTCTCAAGTGTCTTCACATGAACTTGTGATTGAATCAGAGTATCACTTTTTGACCTGTGGATGTGTAAAGCATTATTTTAGCGTTAACAATGCATCCAATTGGCTTTATATCAATAATTTTTCAAGATATGAAGTTGCCTTTGCACATGGGAACATGTTGTAGTGTATTCCAGTGACATATCAAGTTTGGTGTTGATTTCTCAAAGATTTGCCAAGATATGACTTCACTTCCTGTTTGGCAACTTTTCTGCTGATTTTGAGTGGCTGTACCGGACAAATAGTCTGGGAAGTCCCGCCCCTCTTCTTCCGACCAATTTGATTTTGCCTCTGAAGTCGGTATGGCAAACTTTGGATAGCAGTTCATTTCAGCATCTCCAGGATCCTTGGAGCCAATCACAAACTGGCTTTTGGCTACCTGGCGTGCCATTGGCGGATTTAAAATAACCACGTCTACGTAACAAAAGCGAAAGCAAAGAGAAAAGCACAGCAAAACTATACTGCTCTCGCGGCTGTCTTGGATGATTTCAAAAGCAAGTTTTCTTTGAAAATAGAACAGAACCCTGCTCTGGAACAATTCATAGCCTACTGAAAAAAGATGTGTTTGCTTTATTACCGATCGTTGTATCGTTGTATAGTATCGTTTAGGTATGGGAACCGAGAACCGGGTCTTGTTTTGAACCGGTTCCCAATGAGCCGAATCTTTGGAATCGTTAGCCAAATTCATAACCGGGTCTGTTAACGGGTCTCTGTGCTGTTTGCGCATGCGTGAACTCTTACAATAAAGTCAGAACGAAGCAGAAATGGCTACTCGACAGAAGCGATCTAAAGTGTGGCTTTATTTCACCCGAACGGATGCGAACACGGTCACTTGTAACCTCTGTAAAAAATGTATTTCCTCAAAGGGAGGAAGTACATCTACCATGAATAAGCACTTGAGCACACATGGTATATTATTACAAGAATGTCATGTTTTCGATGCCAGCAGCAGCTCAACTAACGTCGGCGCTTCATCCCGTAATTACTTGCCAAGGTAAACTCCTCAACATTTTTTATCATCATAACGTTGTTACTTGTGTGTTATCAGCAAACGTTTGCGTTTTCGTGTTAACCATAACTAAACTTAGCATTGAATTGCTTAACAGAATGGGCGATGTTGGACATTGTCATATATTATATATAACTTACATAACTAGGCTAGCATAACTGTATAATCTTCTATTTTCAACCGTTGGCTAGAGGCAGGGGCAGTGCTTGCCTCCCCTCTGTTGGTCCTAGGGTAGGGTTAGGCTGTACAAAAGACTCCGTTAATAAGCAAGCAACGCGTGCAGCTCCCTCAGTTTGACAGTTCGATATGGATAAGTTTCTCGTAGCCAATTCAGTGGCAGCAATAGCTAAGTGTTAAATATACTGAGTGCCTAGTTTGTACATGATACAAGTAATTATGTTTCAGTACGTTATTGTGTTTGTAGTGGACTCTACATTGCTATTAGAAGCGTTTAGCATAATAGTTCGCTATTAGCAATACAACCAAGCAACCTACAAGAAAATATACAGTCCTTTACCTCAATAACAAGGGCTGTATGTCAGATCAGAAAATTCAGCGATTTTGTTAGTGCCATTTTTAGATGCGTCCGGCATCTCTATAAGAGGGTATGTCCGTCAGTCTGTCGGTCGGTTGGTCTGTCTGAAACGCATTCTTTCAATTGTAATTCCCTCCTGTGTCCACAAGGTGGCAGAGTTGAGTTGACGCATCTTGTTGTCCGCTCGGACTTGTTTTCATTGTGCAAACCATCGTTCGCTCTATAAATAATCTCCATTTCCATCCAATTAAGCTGATGATGACGTTCTAAATCAGACGGGCTCAGAGGCTGCTAGTCTGTCATCGTTACAGGCTGCAGTTAGTACGTCTTCTGTAAGGAAGGCGCATTGTTATTTGTATGAACGTTTATATTAAACAGAACACATTTTATTTAAGTTATGTAAGTTTTATTTAAATGTGTATGTAAACATTCTAGAAATTTATATAAAAGAACATTAATGTAAAAAACCCGTTTGTGCTCTTTTTTCGCCCCTTACCAAATTATAAGAATCGTTAAGAGAATCGATAAGGAATCGGTTCGATAAGCAGGAATCGATAAGGAACCGGAATCGTTAAAATCTTATCGGTTCTCATCCCTAGTAGCATTGGTCTGATTGGTTAAAGGCGTGTCCAATTACGTGACTGAAATGGACCTCCATTTAGTAGTTTGCCAGACTAACTGAGCAAATGAAATGCAGTGAAGGGGCGGGGAATTCCTAGCCTGGCCATTACCAGCCTGTGACTCCATTTCATTTCGTCAGTCAGTCTGGCCTAACCCCGTGCATTTTTGTTTCCGAGATGGGCGGGTGCTTAGCTTGAGGTTTAAAATCATTGGAGTTCCCTTAACCAATCAGCAATGTTTGGTAAGCATTCGGTAGATTAAACTCTTCCCAAAGCCAGTTGGGAGAAGAGCTACGATGTCCTTTCCAATCATAAAACTTACAAGGCAATACTCTTGTTCTCCTTTTCATTTTCTGATGTTCTCGAGAGTTGAGACAACTTTCCCGATAGCTTTTCGTGTCTCTTCCTCCAAGGCGAGTTTTGCGTCACAGCTCTGAACTGTTCGCTGATTGGTGCGGTTGGATTTTGAGGCCGGGAAACGATTGTCAACGGGGTTGGGCCAGACTGAGTATGAGCTTGAAATCAATTCAGGCGGAAATACGTAGGCTGGTGTCACCAGGCTAGGGAATTCCCAGACAACCGGACAAACGGTTGTGAGGATCAAAATTCTGTTCGATAACTTTTGTGAGGCTAGGTCTGAAGATCATCTCTGGTGATTTTGAAGAAGATTTGCCAATTTTTGTTTTGATTTTCAAAGGTTTTTGATAAAACCGGAAATACCGGAAAATCTCTATAACCGGACATTTTTTTTTTTAATAATTATTTTTATTTGGTAGGAAGGCAGCAGAAAATATGATAGGGTACCAAACCATACAATAATCACACATCATTTAAGAAAGCATCCAGTTTTACAAACAAATCCATCATTTTCAGCTATCTTCTAATAATGAATGCTTCCCCTACCATTCAAAATAGGTGGCCCCATCTATTCCCACCCCTTCAGTTCTACCTTAGTTTTGGTTTTACCTTATATCCCTCTCATCAAGCCCCATATCCCAATCCCTCCCACACACACTCATTCCCTCCCAGACATTTCCCTCCCCTTCCCCCACCCACATCCCACAACCCTTAATACATAGCACATTCATCCAACATTTTAAATAAGTACATACATACATACCTACAGGGTGCGATTTGTCCAAAAACCAGAGGGGGGGATGTTTTTTTTTTTTTTTTTTTATCATCATGAAAAAAAAACAAGCAATACATAGGCCTAATTCTCTTCATGCATATGTCTATCATGATATGATAATCGCTGCTAGACGCTCAGTTCTTGTGCTCCCTCTCATTCACGTTGAAATACTGAAACCGAAACTGAAACTTTGAAACTGAAACGCAACTGTTTTGGACAGAACTCCCTAATTCAGTGAACAAATATTTTCATATTCATTGTACAGTAGCCTATACACGGAAATAGCAAAGCCAGCGAATTCTGAGAATGCCGACAGTTCGGGTAAGGTAAACGTTAGTGCCAGCGATGTAAGCAAGTGTAAGAAAACGCTGTCACAACCTGTCTGTTTTTTCATTGTTTTTTTAATGATTGAGGGTTATCCCCCCCATGTATGAAATTCATCCAGCTGAGGTGGGGATGTAAAAACCAGAGGGGGGTTAAATCCCCCCCATCCCCCCCGGCAAATCGCACCCTGCATACCTAAATAAAGGGGAAGAAAAACCAAAACAAAACAAATAACAAACAAATGGGTTCTAATGTCTATTGCTTGGGCAGCATTAACTAAAGTGTGTTATAGATGGAGCTCCATTGGCTATCAAATTGTTTCTTTTTGTTTTGGTCCGCTGACATTGCCTTTTCAATGTTCAAGTAGAATTTCATTAAGGCTTTCCATTTTTCTAATGCAGGTGCCTCTTTATTCTTCCAGTGTTGCAAGATCAATTTTTTAAAGATTAAAGAACAGAAAAGTATCTGCCAACCAGTTGGGTATCGTATTCCCTCTATATCCGGGGTCGGCAATAGGCGGACCGTGGTCCGGGTCCGGACCCAACTGACGTCGTCCCCGGACCGAGACATAATTGCAAAAAAAAAAAAAATGTTTTTTTTTTTAAATGATTTGACCAAGCGGTTTTAACTGATGTTTGGGTGACTTTTACAAACCATTGAAATTTTGTTTAAACTTTATAATGCCAGTAGCCAATCAGAAAGCTGCGAGCTGTGGGACTGGTGCACGCACGAGCTGCAGACAAATTGACTGTGCGTGAGAGTTGAGAGGGAAAGATTAATTGCAGTTTGCGGTTGAAGAGAAAGATAGCATGCTCTAAGAAGAGAAAGGTAGACAGCGAGAACCGAGCTTTAAAACAGGAGTGGACAGACGTGTACATGTTCATTCTGCCTGCGCGCAGCTGTAAGCCTGTGTGCCTGATATGCTCTGAGACGGTGGCACTCGTCAACATGAAACGCCACTACGATATGAAGCACAAATCATTTGATCAAAATAACCCTCTCAAATCCGAACTGCGAGCACAGAAAATACATGATCTTAAAGCCCAGTATGCCCGATCTACCATCATCCTGACTAATTAATTCACTGCAACAACAACGAGCAAACGAGTGCATGGGTGCTGTAGCTGAAACTTTGCTAGGGAATCTACTGGACACTATGTTTAATGTTAATAATATGGAAAAACACAATAAACACTGTTGAAATATTATTGAAATGTAGACATTCATTTGATCTGATAGTCAGTTGTTGACCAAACAGACACTACTAGCGCCTATACTTATATTGGCTAAATATGCCACTGAATCATAATGCATAGGCTACCTTGACTGTTGGTGCATAAAACACATGCAGTCCTATATCAGTGAAATCAAAGGTCATAAAAAATGTGTGATAGACCTCCGGACCCAAGCTTGAGGAACATTTTGGAAACTGGACCCCTTAGAATTTTAATTGGTTACCCCTGCTCTATATCTTGGAAAATACATGTTTTTGGAGTTAATATTACTTTTTTATCTGGGTATTTTGAAAGCCACCTCCCAATATCCTCCCATTTCTTCTTAATTTTTTCACAATACCAAAAGGCATGCATGAGAGAATCAGTGTGTTGGTTACATTTTAGACAGATACCAGATTGTCCTTTATAAAATGTTTAAATTTTATCTCTGGTATAATATATTCTTGTCATTATTTTAAACTGAATTAAGCGCACATTTTCATTAGTGGTTATCTTATATGAGAGAGTCAGGCAGTCCTTCCACTTATCTTTAATGTTATATCCTAAATCTTCAGTCCACTTGTTATAAATATTTTCTAGTAACTGGTCATTGCCTTCCTTTTTTATTAAGATATTATATACAGAGCCTATCAGCTTCTTCCTTCTCCCCTCCTGGTTACCTCTTCCCCCTTGGTCACACCCTCCGCCAACTCAACCTGGACTTCCACTGCTACGCCGATGACACCCAGATATACGTCACCACCAAATCCCTCCAAAATCCTCCCCTCACCCACATCGAAACTTGCATCTCCACAATAAAAACTTGGCTTACTCACAACTTCCTCAAACTGAACAGTGACAAAACTGAGCTCCTCCTCATTGGCACCAAATCCACTCTCAATAAAACTGGTCCCATTTCACTCACCATCGACTCCTCAACCATCACCCCCTCCACCCAGGTACGCAATCTCGGTGTCATCATGGACCCCACCCTTACCTTCACTCCCCATGTCAGCCACATCATCAAGACCTCATATTTCCACCTCCGCCGCATCCCCCCCTGTTTGTACTACCCCCCCCCCCCCTCCCCCTCCCCTCTTTGCGGTTGAAGAGAAAGATAGCATGCTCTAAGAAGAGAAAGGTAGACAGCGAGAACCGAGCTTTAAAACAGGAGTGGACAGACGTGTACATGTTCATTCTGCCTGCGCGCAGCTGTAAGCCTGTGTGCCTGATATGCTCTGAGACGGTGGCACTCGTCAACATGAAACGCCACTACGATATGAAGCACAAATCATTTGATCAAAATAACCCTCTCAAATCCGAACTGCGAGCACAGAAAATACATGATCTTAAAGCCCAGTATGCCCGATCTACCATCATCCTGACTAATTAATTCACTGCAACAACAACGAGCAAACGAGTGCATGGGTGCTGTAGCTGAAACTTTGCTAGGGAATCTACTGGACACTATGTTTAATGTTAATAATATGGAAAAACACAATAAACACTGTTGAAATATTATTGAAATGTAGACATTCATTTGATCTGATAGTCAGTTGTTGACCAAACAGACACTACTAGCGCCTATACTTATATTGGCTAAATATGCCACTGAATCATAATGCATAGGCTACCTTGACTGTTGGTGCATAAAACACATGCAGTCCTATATCAGTGAAATCAAAGGTCATAAAAAATGTGTGATAGACCTCCGGACCCAAGCTTGAGGAACATTTTGGAAACTGGACCCCTTAGAATTTTAATTGGATACCCCTGCTCTATATCTTGGAAAATACATGTTTTTGGAGTTAATATTACTTTTTTATCTGGGTATTTTGAAAGCCACCTCCCAATATCCTCCCATTTCTTCTTAATTTTTTCACAATACCAAAAGGCATGCATGAGAGAATCAGTGTGTTGGTTACATTTTAGACAGATACCAGATTGTCCTTTATAAAATGTTTAAATTTGATCTCTGGTATAATATATTCTTGTCATTATTTTAAACTGAATTAAGCGCACATTTTCATTAGTGGTTATCTTATATGAGAGAGTCAGGCAGTCCTTCCACTTATCTTTAATGTTATATCCTAAATCTTCAGTCCACTTGTTATAAATATTTTCTAGTAACTGGTCATTGCCTTCCTTTTTTATTAAGATATTATATACAGAGCCTATCAGCTTCTTCCTTCTCCCCTCCTGGTTACCTCTTCCCCCTTGGTCACACCCTCCGCCAACTCAACCTGGACTTCCACTGCTACGCCGATGACACCCAGATATACGTCACCACCAAATCCCTCCAAAATCCTCCCCTCACCCACATCGAAACTTGCATCTCCACAATAAAAACTTGGCTTACTCACAACTTCCTCAAACTGAACAGTGACAAAACTGAGCTCCTCCTCATTGGCACCAAATCCACTCTCAATAAAACTGGTCCCATTTCACTCACCATCGACTCCTCAACCATCACCCCCTCCACCCAGGTACGCAATCTCGGTGTCATCATGGACCCCACCCTTACCTTCACTCCCCATATCAGCCACATCATCAAGACCTCATATTTCCACCTCCGCCGCATCGCCAAAATCAGACACTGCCTCCCCCCCCCCTGCTGCTGAATCCCTCATCCATGCCTTCATCTCCTCTCGACTTGACTACTGCAACTGCCTCCTTACTGGCATCTCCTCCCATTCCCTCCATAGACTCCAAATGGTCCAAAACTCTGCTGCCCGCCTCCTCACCCACACCCGGTCCCGTGAACACATCACTCCCGTTCTCCACTCTCTCCACTGGCTCCCCATCAAGCAGCGCATCAACTTCAAAATACTCCTCCTCACCTTCAAAGCTCTTCACCACCTAGCCCCCCCCCTACCTGTCTGACCTCCTCCTCCCCCACCGCCCCTCCCGAGCCACCCGTTCCTCCTCCACTCTCACCCTGACTACACCAACATCCCGATTAAAAACTTTTGGCGACAGAGCATTCTCACGCACTGCACCCCGACTCTGGAATTCCCTCCCCCAATCTGTTCGCCACTCTCCCTCACTCACAACATTCAAGTCCCGCCTCAAAACGTACCTCTTCACCCAAGCCTATGATCTTCCCTATCCCTAGCCACCATTACCCAACTGCCTACACTTCTACCCCCTGTTACATCTCAAAACTCTGTTTTCTTTTTGTGCTGTGTATGCTTGTGTTGTCCCCCCCTTTGCCTGTAAATGTAAATGTGTCCTTCTTGTACTGTCCCCCCTGTTTGTACTACCCCCCCCCCCCCTCCCCCTCCCCTCTATGACTCTGTAATCTGCGACTTTGGGTATCTGATAAAGCGCAATACAAAATAAAGATATTATTATTATTATTATTGACAACACAGAACTTTCCTGCAGACTGAGATCAAAGTTGGAAATAATCCAGTTTTTTAATTGCATATACCTGAAAACTTCTGCATCTTTTAAATTATATTGACTTTTAAGTTTCTGGAAGGGTAGAACTGAGTTCTGTCTACTAATGTCTGATATCTTCTGAATACCTCGGTTTGACCACTATCCCACTGTAGCTGGGAGTTTTGGATATTTATTAAGGGGTTGTTCCAAAGATGTATATGTCTAGGTAGCCCCATTTCTTGGCCTAGCATTCCCTTGATTTTGTTCCAAGCATTTAATGTACTGTTGATAATAAAGTTTGTCGATTTAACCCTGTCCCTGGAAAAGAGAGCTACAAGTAGGCTGTTTTTTTGTAATTGATTGTTTTCTATCTCTATCCCTGGATCCTCGTTTGTGTTATTGATAACACGATCGACATAGAACATCTGTGCAGCTAAATGGTAAGGTTTAGGCCCCCCTCATCTTTTGGATAGTGCAACAGTTTCCTTTTCAATCTACTTGCTATAACCGGAAATCAGGGAATCCAATGGTACCTCATTTTGAAAATCGGTCGTACGGTTCAAAAGTTGCGTGTGTTAGAAAAGTCCAACTTTGACCTGTTGGTGGCGCTAGAGTGGTGTAATGAGAGCCATGAAACTTGGTGTGAATGAAGAAGGGACTGTCCTTAATGTGTGTGCCAAATTTCACAAAAAGTTACCATATGGTTCTAGGGGCTGCCATTGACTCCCATGGTACAAGAATAATAACTAGAATGCGTTTCGTGAACGAACTGCGAGAGTGTGCTTGCTCTGTTGCGGCCATGACAGAGAGAACAAGTGCCTTGGAATTAGTCTCTTCCCCTCCTAGTCTCCTAGAAGAGTGAAGAAAGTAAAGAAGAGTGGAAGAAGAAAAGAAGAAAAGAAAGAAGAGTGCAAGAAAGAAAGAAGAGTGGAAAGAGTGAACAAGAGTGGCTCTGGATAAAGACAGTAAAGAGAGAGTGAAGAGGGAAAATATTGAAAGAAGGAGAAAAAAAAGTGAAGCAGAGAGATGGAGTGTGAGAGAAAGTAGAGTGAGAGGGATAGAGAGAAAGAAGGAGAGAGAAAAAAAGGAGAGTATTTGCAGGGCTCTACGCTAAGGTTTTTCCCAAGGAGCACATGTGCTCCTAAATGAAAACATTTAGGAGCACACAAAAGAAATTTAGGAGCACAGCAGGTTTTTTTTACGCGGAAGCAAAGCATGTCATACTCATTTGCGACCTATAGTTACAAACATTGTATTTTCCAACGTTTAACCCCAATCATGTTCAGTTATTCCAAAGCAATTTAGCTGGTAAATTGATCAAATTACTGCATTTGTTCATACAACGCTTTGGTTGACCTCTTATTAATTGTTATTAGTAGTATCTTACATAGCCAGCTTTACTTAAAGTTTATTGTAAGATATAGCTTGTTTGACTTAATGCAGTTAGAGTTAGACTGTAGGTCTAGTATCTAACGTAAGCAACACTTTTACTGTATAGCTAGAGAGCACGTGTATCACATTGGTTTATAGTCTGTCAAATTAGTTCTAGTTATTGGTGTTCGTTGGCATAAAAAGTTAGTCTTCTCTTATAAGCCTATAGTACATCTGATTAGAGCTAGCAACCATGAAAAACCTCTTCTGAAACTAAGAAGGATAACTATGACTAAATGTGACTAAAAGTAATATGCATTTTTGTCTTCAGACTGAATCTAAAATAGCTGCCAAAATTAATACATCTCAGTGTTCATTTTGGCAGCTATTTTAGATTCAGCAGCTATTTTAGATTCAGTGCATATTAGTTTTAGTCACATTTAGTCATAGTTATCCTTCTTAGTTTCAGTCTAGTTTTCGAAAACTGAGCACACTACAACAGCTACATCCTCAAACGTTTTTCAGTTAACCTAATGATTCAAGGTCTCTCATGAATCGTTACTCCCAGGACACGGGTTAATGTTAACTCACGCTATCGGCCACAACAAGTTAACCATTCTTTCAGTATAAGCAACTTTTGCATAGCCCCGCACAGCTAGGATAGCTCACGTTACCGTAGTAGGAATACAAGCCTTAGCTCACTATATCCACACAACTAAATTCATGAATTACTTCACAGGTTTACTTAACAACTTGAATTAAGGAAAATGATCCCCCGTTACGGCTAGCTGAAACTGCCAGTGGATACTCCCGTTACGTAGTGTTAGTTAGCCTTTAGCCCCGTACTCAGATGTTACAGCTGCTTAACACAGCTAGGATAGCTCTGCTTAACACAGCTAACGTTACCGTAGTGGGAATACAAGCCTTAGCTCACTATATCCACACAACTAAATTCATGAATTACTTCAAAGGTTTACTTCACAACTTGAATTAAGGAAAATGGCGTCTCCAACGTTAACGTAACATTAATTTATATGTTAGCTGCTACGGCTAACTATCAGTTTCCATTAAAATTTCAGTCAGTACACTGAAAATGCTGCCATTCAACTCACCTTAACGAAGTGGAAATACGGTAGCTAGGTTAGAAACTGTAGTTAGTGTGCTTGCCCGAAGGGAAGCACAGTATTGTTATCGTCAAGTTTTCTTTATTAGTGTGCTTGCCCGAAGGGAAGCACAGTATTGTTATCGTCAAGTTTTCTTTATTTATTTATTCTCCCCGTTTTTCTTGCAGCTAACTCCTCCTCGCCCGTTTGAGCTAGAGACGCCATTCAAACACCAAAACATCCGGCCCGATCCGGTGCAGGTTGCTATGACTTTTCGTGGCGATACTCTTTGCCACTCCTTTTTTATCCCTCTTTTTCATCCCCTTTTTCTCTCATTGACTAACATGGGGAAGGTTGAGCCATTGTGACGTCACGCACTCTAGCCAACTGACATTAGATCAGTTGACATAGGAGAAGCTCTCTTAAATGCCAGAAGTGGTTAGATAGAGAGTGCAAAATATTAAAACGAATGTAGTGGCAACAGTTTCAGGTACAGTTTATACACCCGCTCTAATAGTGTTAACCAGTATGTGAGTAACGTGGGTTTTATTAAGGCATAGCGTGTGTAATGTGTAGCTATTTCCTTCCGTTTGTTAACCTTTCCGGCTGTCTGTATACCAGCAGCAGAGCGGAGCATTTCACTCCCCTGCAATCTCGGATTGAAATAGCTACACAATACACACGCTATGCTTTAATAAAATTCACGTTTTACGAGACACCAACAGAGGCACAACCGACAAGTCTTACCATTGAAGATCTTTGACGTTCGGTCTGAAACTTCATCCAGCCATCCAGGTTAATCCAAGTTGTTATGGAGAACGACAGTTGCATCAATCATATTTCATTAAAACTTCACACTTCTTACATTGGACATATCCACCAGCCTAATTAGAATCTGCATTGTCTACTGAGCAGAAAATTCTCCATACAGTAGATTTCCCTTCGTTTAGTATCATTTTAAACTTTCCAGATGACTGTATTGCCCTCGCTCGTCAAGTGATACGTGTCCAGAAACAAGGCTCCTTTGACTGGATAGCCAGAGCTAGCATAACTGCCATTGAAATCCAATGGTAATGCTACCTAGCTAGGTATGCTAATTGTCGGTATCCATCGTTAACTCGTTAATCGTTAACCATCATGTCACTGGCTTTAATTTAAGAATGGCATGTTAGTAGTACATTTAGTAGTACATTTAATATCAGTACACTTGATTCATTACTGCTGATGTGTTACTTATATATGTTACTTATTAGCAGCTAGCTACCTAGCTAGCCACTGTGTTCCGATGTGTTTTCAGTTAGCGTTAGCGGCAAGCTAGCTGCTGTAATAGTTCAGTTGAGCTTCAGTTAAGACGCTGCGTACCGTACTTCATCATCACATTCGATTATTTATTACAAACAAATTCGAATTGACATTGACATCCACAATGTAAGTACTGCAAGCTAGACTACTATGCAGTTGACACAACACAGGAGGTCCCTGGGCCTGAGAAGGTAAGGGAATGAGTTTAATGTGGCTATAATATGGAATTTTAAATGTGCCTAAAACTAGACTAAATTGTAATGAGTTTTCGAAAACTAGACTGAAACTAAGAAGGATAACTATGACTAAATGTGACTAAAACTATATGCATTTTTGTCTTAAGACTGAATCTAAAAATAGCTGCCAAAATGAACACTGAGATAGGGGACCCCTTAATCTGCAATTCATGGTTGCTAGCTCTAATCAGATGTACTACCTAGGCTTATAAGAGAAGACTAACTTTGTATGGCAACGAACACCAATAACTAGAACTAATTTGACAGACTATAAACCAATGTGATACACGTGCTCTCTATCTATACAGTAAAAGTGTTGCTTACGTTTGATACTACACCTACAGACTAACTCTAACTGCATTAAGTCTAACATATAGGCCTATCTTACAATAAACTTTAAGTAAAGCTGGCTATGTAACCGCATTCATTCTAATATTGTTGCAGAGATGTTTCCTTTTACCAAGATAGCAATTTCAACAATTCACTTAGCTCAGTAAGTCAGTATAACGAAACTCTGAGATACCCTCATATGTCTAAACGTCAGTGGAGCCAAAATATAATGGTTGAGCTTGGTTGCTTGCTAAAATATATTGGAAGAAGGCCCCACTACACTGATTGAGTAGATGTAAATACATGTTAATTCATAGGCACTTGTTCTCTCTGTCACAGAGCAAGCACACTCTCGCAGTTCGTTCACGAAACGCATTCTAGTTTATTTATTTATTTATTCTCCCCGTTTTTCTTGCAGCTAACTCCTCCTCGCCCGTTTGAGCTAGAGACGCCATTCAAACACCAAAATGTCCGGCCCGATCCGGTGCAGGTTGCTATGACTTTTCGTGGCGATACTCTTTGCCACTCCTTTTTTATCCCTCTTTTTCATCCCCTTTTTCTCTCATTGACTAACATGGGGAAGGTTGAGCCATTGTGACGTCACGCACTCTAGCCAACTGACATTAGATCAGTTGACATAGGAGAAGCTCTCTTAAATGCCAGAAGTGGTTAGATAGAGAGTGCAAAATATTAAAACGAATGTAGTGGCAACAGTTTCAGGTACAGTTTATACACCCGCTCTAACAGTGTTAACCAGTATGTGAGTAACGTGGGTTTTATTAAGGCATAGCGTGTGTAATGTGTAGCTATTTCATTCCGTTTGTTAACCTTTCCGGCTGTCTGTATACCAGCAGCAGAGCGGAGCATTTCACTCCCCTGCAATCTCGGAATGAAATAGCTACACAATGCACACGCTATGCTTTAATAAAATTCACGTTTTACGAGACACCAACAGTGGCACAACCGACAAGTCTTACCATTGAAGATCTTTGACGTTCGGTCTGAAACTTCATCCAGCCATCCAGGTTAATCCAAGTTGTTATGGAGAACGACAGTTGCATCAATCATATTTCATTAAAACTTCACACTTCTTACATTGGACATATCCACCAGCCTAATTAGAATCTGCATTGTCTACTGAGCAGAAAATTCTCCATACAGTAGATTTCCCTTCGTTTAGTATCATTTTAATCTTTCCAGATGACTGTATTGCCCTCGCTCGTCAAGTGATACGTGTCCAGAAACAAGGCTCCTTTGACTGGATAGCCAGAGCTAGCATAACTGCCATTGAAATCCAATGGTAATGCTACCTAGCTAGGTATGCTAATTGTCGGTATCCATCTTAACTCGTTAATCGTTAACCATCATGTCACTGGCTTTAATTTAAGAATGGCATGTTAGTAGTACATTTAATATCAGTACACTTGATTCATTACTGCTGATGTGTTACTTATATATGTTACTTATTAGCAGCTAGCTACCTAGCTAGCCACTGTGTTCCGATGTGTTTTCAGTTAGCGTTAGCGGCAAGCTAGTTGCTGTAATAGTTGAGTTGAGCTTCAGTTAAGACGCTGCGTACCGTACTTCATCATCACATTCGATTATTTATTACAAACAAATTCGAATTCAGCTGTAGGCATGAGATCTGTATCTTGGAGACTAATTGCATCCACAATGTAAGTACTGCAAGCTAGACTACTATGCAGTTGACACAACACAGGAGGTCCCTGGGCCTGAGAAGGGAAGGGAATGAGTTTAATGTGGCTATAATATGGAATTTTAAATGTGCCTAAAACTAGACTAAATTGTAATGAGTTTTCGAAAACTAGACTGAAACTAAGAAGGATAACTATGACTAAATGTGACTAAAACTAATATGCATTTTTGTCTTAAGACTGAATCTAAAAATAGCTGCCAAAATGAACACTGAGATAGGGGACCCCTTAATCTGCAATTCATGGTTGCTAGCTCTAATCAGATGTACTACCTAGGCTTATAAGAGAAGACTAACTTTGTATGGCAACGAACACCAATAACTAGAACTAATTTGACAGACTATAAACCAATGTGATACACGTGCTCTCTATCTATACAGTAAAAGTGTTGCTTACGTTTGATACTACACCTACAGACTAACTCTAACTGCATTAAGTCTAACATATAGGCCTATCTTACAATAAACTTTAAGTAAAGCTGGCTATGTAACCGCATTCATTCTAATATTGTTGCAGAGATGTTTCCTTTTACCAAGATAGCAATTTCAACAATTCACTTAGCTCAGTAAGTCAGTATAACGAAACTCTGAGATACCCTCATATGTCTAAACGTCAGTGGAGCCAAAATATAATGGTTGAGCTTGGTTGCTTGCTAAAATATATTGGAAGAAGGCCCCACTACACTGATTGAGTAGATGTAAATACATGTTAATTCATAGGCACTTGTTCTCTCTGTCACAGAGCAAGCACACTCTCGCAGTTCGTTCACGAAACGCATTCTAGTTACTCTTATTCTTTCTCAAAGTTGAATTGAGAGGGACAGAGAAATACGGTTCCTCTTATTCTTTTTCAAAGTTGAATTGAGAGGGACAGAGAAAATGCGGTTCCTTGGATTTGGCGGAGGTGTCAGTGAGAAGCACAGCTGCAAGCCAGTTTAATGACCCTATTATGATGTCATAATAGCAGAGAGCTCTGCCATGCAAGTCTATGGAGAAAAAAGGGGATGAAAAAGAGGAATAAAAAAGGAGTGGCAAGGGGTACCGCCACGAAAAGTCATAGCAGCTTGCACCGGATCGGGCCGGACGTTTTGGTGTTTGAATGGCGTCTCTAGCTCAATCGGGCGAGGAGTAGTTAGCTGCAAGAAAAACGTACGGAATAAATAAATAAACTAGAATGCGTTTCGTGAACGAACTGCGAGAGTGTGCTTGCTCTGTTGCGGCCATGACCGAGAGAACAAGTGCCTTGGAATTGGGGCAGGTGTCAGCTCTCCAGCTCTCCCTGCTGGATGAGCATGCACAAATGAGTATGCACAAATGAGTATGCATGAGTGAGTATGCAGGAGTGAGTATGCATGAGTGAGTAAACATGAGTGAGTATGCACGAGTGAGTATGCATGAGTGAGTATGCATGAGTGAGTATGCTTGAGTGAGTATGCATGAGTGCGTATGCATGAGTGAGTATGCATGAGTGAGTATGCATGAGTGAGTAAACATGAGTGAGTATGCACGAGTGAGTAAACATGAGTGAGTATGCATGACTGAGTATGCATGAGTGAGTAAACATGAGTGAGTACGCATGAGTGAGTACGCATGAGTGAGTAAACATGAGTGAGTAAACATGAGTGAGTATGCATGAGTAAGTATGCATGAGTGAGTATGCACGAGTGAGTATGCATGAGTGAGTATGCACGAGTGAGTAAACATGAGTGAGTATGCATGAGTGAGTAGAGCCCTGGTATGGAAGGTGTCTCTTAATATTCCTAGTTATACAGTTGAATGGAGAGGGACAGAGAGAGAAGAGGAACCGTGCGCAGGTGTCAGTGAGAGTTGTCAGTGAATCACAGGTGCAAGCCAGTTTAATGAGCCTATTATGATGTCATAATGCCTCAAAGTTCTGCCATGCAAGTCTATGGAGAAAAAAGGTGATGGAAAAAGAGGAATAAAAAAGGAGTGGCAAGGAGTACCGCCACGAAAAGTCATAGCAGCTTGCACCGGATCGGGCCGGACGTTTTGGTGTTTGAACGGCGTCTCTATCTCAATCGGGCGAGGAGTAGTTAGCTGCAAGAAAAACTACTAGAATAAAAAAAATAGTAAAAAACGAAGAACAATAGTGTGCTTCCCTTCGGGCAAGCACACTAACTAGAATGCGTTTCGTGAACGAACTGCGAGAGTGTGCTTGCTCTGTTGCGGCCATGACCGAGAGAACAAGTGCCTTGGAATTGGGGCAGGTGTCAGCTCTCCAGCTCTGCCTGCTGGATGAGCATGCACAAATGAGTATGCACAAATGAGTATGCATGAGTGAGTATGCATGAGTGAGTATGCATGAGTGAGTAAACATGAGTGAGTATGCACGAGTGAGTATGCATGAGTGAGTATGCATGAGTGAGTATGCATGAGTGAGTATGCATGAGTGAGTAAACATGAGTGAGTATGCACGAGTGAGTAAACATGAGTGAGTATGCATGAGTGAGTATGCATGAGTGAGTAAACATGAGTGAGTACGCATGAGTGAGTACGCATGAGTGAGTAAACATGAGTGAGTAAACATGAGTGAGTATGCATGAGTAAGTATGCATGAGTGAGTATGCACGAGTGAGTATGCATGAGTGAGTATGCACGAGTGAGTAAACATGAGTGAGTATGCATGAGTGAGTAGAGCCCTGGTATGGAAGGTGTCTCTTAATATTCCTAGTTATACAGTTGAATGGAGAGGGACAGAGAGAGAAGAGGAACCGTGCGCAGGTGTCAGTGAGAGTTGTCAGTGAATCACAGGTGCAAGCCAGTTTAATGAGCCTATTATGATGTCATAATGCCTCCAAGTTCTGCCATGCAAGTCTATGGAGAAAAAAGGTGATGGAAAAAGAGGAATAAAAAAGGAGTGGCAAGGAGTACCGCCACGAAAAGTCATAGCAGCTTGCACCGGATCGGGCCGGACGTTTTGGTGTTTGAACGGCGTCTCTATCTCAATCGGGCGAGGAGTAGTTAGCTGCAAGAAAAACTACTAGAATAAAAAAAATTGTAAAAAACGAAGAACAATAGTGTGCTTCCCTTCGGGCAAGCACACTAACTAGAATGCGTTTCGTGAACGAACTGCGAGAGTGTGCTTGCTCTGTGACAGAGAGAACAAGTGCCTATGAATTAACATGTATTTACATCTACTCAATCAGTGTAGTGGGGCCTTCTTCCAAAATATTTTAGCAAGCAACCAAGCTCAACCATTATATTTTGGCTCCACTGACGTTTAGACATATGAGGGTATCTCAGAGTTTCGTTATACTGACTTACTGAGCTAAGTGAATTGTTGAAATTGCTATCTTGGTAAAAGGAAACATCTCTGCAACAATATTGGAATGAATGCGGTTACATAGCCAGCTTTACTTAAAGTTTATTGTAAGATAGGCCTATATGTTAGACTTAATGCAGTTAGAGTTAGACTGTAGGTCTAGTATCAAACGTAAGCAACACTTTTACTGTATAGCTAGAAAGCACGTGTATCACATTGGTTTATAGTCTGTCAAATTAGTTCTAGTTATTGGTGTTCGTTGGCATAAAAAGTTAGTCTTCTCTTATAAGCCTATAGTACATCTGATTAGAGCTAGCAACCATGAAAAACCTCTTCTGAAACTAAGAAGGATAACTATGACTAAATGTGACTAAAACTAATATGCATTTTTGTCTTAAGACTGAATCTAAAATAGCTGCCAAAATTAATACATCTCAGTGTTCATTTTGGCAGCTATTTTAGATTCAGCAGCTATTTTAGATTCAGTGCATATTAGTTTTAGTCACATTTAGTCATAGTTATCCTTCTTAGTTTCAGTCTAGTTTTCGAAAACTGAGCACACTACAACAGCTACATCCTCAAACGTTTTTCAGTTAACCTAATGATTCAAGGTCTCTCATGAATCATTACTCCCAGGACACGGGTTAATGTTAACTCACGCTATCGGCCACAACAAGTTAACCATTCTTTCAGTATAAGCAACTTTTGCATAGCCCCGCACAGCTAGGATAGCTCACGTTACCGTAGTAGGAATACAAGCCTTAGCTCACTATATCCCCACAACTAAATTCATGAATTACTTCACAGGTTTACTTAACAACTTGAATTAAGGAAAATGATCCCCCGTTACGGCTAGCTGAAACTGCCAGTGGATACTCCCGTTACGTAGTGTTAGTTAGCCTTTAGCCCCGTACTCAGATGTTACAGCTGCTTAACACAGCTAGGATAGCTCTGCTTAACACAGCTAACGTTACCGTAGTGGGAATACAAGCCTTAGCTCACTATATCCACACAACTAAATTCATGAATTACTTCAAAGGTTTACTTCACAACTTGAATTAAGGAAAATGGCGTCTCCAACGTTAACGTAACGTTAATTTATATGTTAGCTGCTACGGCTAACTATCAGTTTCCATTAAAATTTCAGTCAGTACACTGAAAATGCTGCCATTCAACTCACCTTAACGAAGTGGAAATACGGTAGCTAGGTTAGAAACTGTAGTTACTCTTATTCTTTCTCAAAGTTGAATTGAGAGGGACAGAGAAATACGGTTCCTCTTATTCTTTTTCAAAGTTGAATTGAGAGGGACAGAGAAAATGCGGTTCCTTGGATTTGGCGGAGGTGTCAGTGAGAAGCACAGCTGCAAGCCAGTTTAATGACCCTATTATGATGTCATAATGGCAGGGAGCTCTGCCATGCAAGTCTATGGAGAAAAAAGGGGATGAAAAAGAGGAATAAAAAAGGAGTGGCAAGGGGTACCGCCACGAAAAGTCATAACAGCTTGCACCGGATCGGGCCGGACGTTTTGGTGTTTGAATGGCGTCTCTAGCTCAATCGGGCGAGGAGTAGTTAGATGCAAGAAAAACGTACGGAATAAATAAATAAACTAGAATGCGTTTCGTGAACGAACTGCGAGAGTGTGCTTGCTCTGTTGCGGCCATGACCGAGAGAACAAGTGCCTTGGAATTGGGGCAGGTGTCAGCTCTCCAGCTCTCCCTGCTGGATGAGCATGCACAAATGAGTATGCACAAATGAGTATGCATGAGTGAGTATGCATGAGTGAGTATGCATGAGTGAGTAAACATGAGTGAGTATGCACGAGTGAGTATGCATGAGTGAGTATGCATGATTGAGTATGCATGAGTGAGCATGCATGAGTGAGTATGCATGAGTGAGTAAACATGAGTGAGTATGCACGAGTGAGTAAACATGAGTGAGTATGCATGAGTGAGTATGCATGAGTGAGTAAACATGAGTGAGTACGCATGAGTGAGTACGCATGAGTGAGTAAACATGAGTGAGTAAACATGAGTGAGTAGAGCCCTGGTATGGAAGGTGTCTCTTAATATTCCTAGTTATACAGTTGAATGGAGAGGGACAGAGAGAGAAGAGGAACTGTGCGCAGGTGTCAGTGAGAGTTGTCAGTGAATCACAGGTTCAAGCCAGTTTAATGAGCCTATTATGATGTCATAATGCCTCAAAGTTCTGCCATGCAAGTCTATGGAGAAAAAAGGTGATGGAAAAAGAGGAATAAAAAAGGAGTGGCAAGAGTACCGCCACGAAAAGTCATAGCAGCTTGCACCGGATCGGGCCGGACGTTTTGGTGTTTGAACGGCGTCTCTATCTCAATCGGGCGAGGAGTAGTTAGCTGCAAGAAAAACTACTAGAATAAAAAAATAGTAAAAAACGAAGAACAATAGTGTGCTTCCCTTCGGGCAAGCACACTAATAAAGAAAACTTGACGATAGCAATACTGTGCTTCCCTTCGGGCAAGCACACTAATAAAGAAAACTTGATGATAACAATACTGTGCTTCCCTTCGGGCAAGCACACTAATAAGAAAGCCTACAATAACAATAGGTTACCTCCTACCGGAGGAAACCTAATTAACATCAGCATCAAGGTCTGACTCATTTGGTATCTCACCGAAATAGAAGCAGGAAACCTAATTAACATCAGCATCAAGGTCTGACTCATTTGGTATCTCACCGAAATAGAAGCAGGAAACCTAATTAACATCAGCATCAAGGTCTGACTCATTTGGTATCTCACCGAAATAGAAGCAGGAAACCTAATTAACATCAGCATCAAGGTCTGACTCATTTGGTATCTCACCGAAATAGAAGCAGGAAACCTAATTAACATCAGCATCAAGGTCTGACTCATTTGGTATCTCACCGAAATAGAAGCAGGAAACCTAATTAACATCAGCATCAAGGTCTGACTCACTTGGTATCTCACCGAAATAGAAGCAGGAAACCTAATTAACATCAGCATCAAGGTCTGACTCACTTGGTATCTCACCGAAATAGAAGCAGGAAACCTAATTAACATCAGCATCAAGGTCTGACTCATTTGGTATCTCACCGAAATAGAAGCAGGAAACCTAATTAACATCAGCATCAAGGTCTGACTCATTTGGTATCTCACCGAAATAGAAGCAGGAAACCTAATTAACATCAGCATCAAGGTCTGACTCATTTGGTATCTCACCGAAATAGAAGCAGGAAACCTAATTAACATCAGCATCAAGGTCTGACTCATTTGGTATCTCACCGAAATAGAAGCAGGAAACCTAATTAACATCAGCATCAAGGTCTGACTCATTTGGTATCTCACCGAAATAGAAGCAGGAAACCTAATTAACATCAGCATCAAGGTCTGACTCATTTGGTATCTCACCGAAATAGAAGCAGGGTCCATCATGCTGCTGAAAGAACTTCCCACAGGCCTTGGCATGGACATCAGCACCTTTCTCAACCAGAAGCTCAACAAAGTATTTACTCCTTCTCTCAATGGCTACATGAAGGGCCGTCTGGCCTACAGAGAAGAAGAACAATCTGAATATCAGAATATCTGTCTGCATAAAACAACATCCAGGTTTTAACAATATACCGAACTCTCACCTTTGTAATAATCATCAGTATATGCCGCATTGACAAATTTCTTCAAATCACCCATCTTCTCAGTGATGGCAAGGAGGGTTTTAACAGTGTCATTTCTGCCATATCTTAGGTTTAGGAGAGCTTTGAGTAAAGCAGTCTTGCCCTTGGACTGATCTGCACAAAGTTAGAAAGGTTATGTTTAACACTTGAAATCTGAGGATTATGTATTTACATAATAGTATAATATTACTTTGATAAGTATCTGAACAAGTCTTTGAATCATAAGGTGGGTACAGTGTCTGCCAAGGCCTGAAACAAATAAAGACATAGGCCTATATCACACAACACTGAAACTGTAAACAGGATACGATCGTCCACAAGTTAGGAGAGTGGATGTTTCTGTAACCTGATGATGTTTTCTAAAGCTTTTTTGCTGTTATTGTTCCCCGTGGGATTAAATATCAGATGGATCCTTGAGGCGTCCTCGTGATTCAAATGTGAGAAGCTGCAAATTCTTTGATAAAGCATATTATTGTTCTGATAAAAATAAATGTGATTGGGAGTTATGGATGGATTTCTCAAGGCAGGCCCAAGCATTGAGTTTGCCATATAACCTAATACACTTGGATAGTACTCTAACTCGTCAATCAAATTACTGTTGTTTAAAAAATACCAAGATGCAAAGCACAAATACTAAACTGCTTCCATTTTTAATCGGTTGATCTTAATACTAACTAGAATGCGTTTCGTGAATGAACTGCGAGAGTGTGCTTGCTCTGTTGCGGCCATGACCGAGAGAACAAGTGCCTTGGAATTGGGGGAGGTGTCAGCTCTCCAGCTCTCCCTGCTGGATGAGCATGCACAAATGAGTATGCACAAATGAGTATGCATGAGTGAGTATGCATGAGTGAGTATGCATGAGTGAGTAAACATGAGTGAGTATGCACGAGTGAGTATGCATGAGTGAGTATGCATGAGTGAGTATGCATGAGTGAGTAAACATGAGTGAGTATGCACGAGTGAGTATGCATGAGTGAGTATGCATGAGTGAGTAAACATGAGTGAGTATGCACGAGTGAGTAAACATGAGTGAGTATGCATGAGTGAGTATGCATGAGTGAGTAAACATGAGTGAGTACGCATGAGTGAGTACGCATGAGTGAGTAAACATGAGTGAGTAAACATGAGTGAGTATGCATGAGTAAGTATGCATGAGTGAGTATGCACGAGTGAGTATGCATGAGTGAGTATGCACGAGTGAGTAAACATGAGTGAGTATGCATGAGTGAGTAGAGCCCTGGTATGGAAGGTGTCTCTTAATATTCCTAGTTATACAGTTGAATGGAGAGGGACAGAGAGAGAAGAGGAACCGTGCGCAGGTGTCAGTGAGAGTTGTCAGTGAATCACAGGTGCAAGCCAGTTTAATGAGCCTATTATGATGTCATAATGCCTCAAAGTTCTGCCATGCAAGTCTATGGAGAAAAAAGGTGATGGAAAAAGAGGAATAAAAAAGGAGTGGCAAGGAGTACCACCACGAAAAGTCATAGCAGCTTGCACCGGATCAGGCCGGACGTTTTGGTGTTTGAACGGCGTCTCTATCTCAATCGGGCGAGGAGTAGTTAGCTGCAAGAAAAACTACTAGAATAAAAAAAATAGTAAAAAACGAAGAACAAGCACACTAATAATGACCGATTTAATCGAATTTACAAAAAAAGACAGAATTTTCTAACAGGGACTTCTGTAGAATTGCAGTCGCTTAATTGATATGACACCTCAGGAAATTATTATACATACTTGATTTTTTTATCACACAAGGAGAGAGGCAATATTTTACATTAACATTTTTGTCATCTTCCCCCTTACAGGCAGAGTCAGTCAGGTATTTCATAGCACGACGCAGATACTGCTCCAGTCCCTCTAGCTGGGCAACCTCTCCACTTGACACTGCTGTGAAGAGCCTTTTGATGTCAAATTTGTCTTTGTCTTGAGCAGCTTCACCTGTTATTCCTCTGATACCCCTGCATTAGAGAAGATTATATGTGAAAAACATAGCTCTGACAGCATTAGGACCATAGAATTCAAGGTTCCATAGGACTTGTTATAAATATGTAACTTCATATTCCAAACATATAAGGTGTCACTACATATAGGTGAGCCATAATACAAAATAATAGTTTACACTTTTTTATAAAATATATTTTTTTAATTGTTTGGAACAGAAAAGGTTGTGGACACTTTATGAGGGTGACAATTTATGTTTGAGTCCAATAGACAATAAAATGTATCATTTCAAACTCAATTCAATTCAATTCAATTTTATTTGTATAGCGCCATAACAATACAATTGCCTCTAGGCGCTTAACAGAGCCCAAAGCCTAAACCCCCTTAGTGCATGCACAATGGCAACAGGGGCAAGGAAAAACTCCCTGTTAGGCAGGAACAGGGGCGTCGTACTTTATCGATTGGACATTCGTAAATGGAGTTTAGAAAAACGTCTTCTTACCTGTTGTTACTACGTTCGAGAATGAGGTAAATATCTTTACATATCGTGTATCATAGCGGGAGGGGGCGAGAGGAAGAAACAATCTCACAACCTGACCCTGTAACGGGCAGATTGACTAAAACACGGTGCTCGTCCCACCCTTTGGAAACAGCATACCCGAACCACTTTGAGGAATAGGGGATCATGATTTTTCAACACTTAAAAAGCACATTATTTTACGTTTATAATAATCAGCGCTTGTGTCGTCGTGCGTTTGTTTCGTATTACTATTTTTTTTTTTTTCAATTTTGTTGAGGGGGGGACAACTTTATGCGAGGGGGGGGCGTGTCCCCCCGTGTCCCCACCATATGTTTCGGTAGTGACTGTTTCAGTAGTGACAATTCTAGCTAACTTTAAGCATAAATAAAGAATTCTAGCAAGCACACGGCTTGCAAACAAATCTTTGAAGAGGTGTACGTATGGAATCAGATCAATGCCATAAATATTTTGTAATCTGTAATATAGATTTTGTATCTGTAACATAGATTTAGTATCTGTGAAACCATCTACACTTTCAAAACCTATCTACAGATACGGATTTCAAATACGAAATGTATCTACACTTTCAAAAACTATCTTCACTTTCAAAATGTATTTACAGATACAGATTTCAAATACGAAATGTATCTACACTTTCAAAAACTATCTACACTTTCAAAAACTATCTACACTTTCAAACACTATCTTCACTTTCAAAATCTATTTGCAGATACGGATTTCAGTTACGCATTACGGATAGGGATACGGATTTCTGTTACGAATTACAAAATCTTTTTGGCACTGTTTTTACAGCCTTTCTAAAGAGCCAATCAGCGCTTTTGGCAGATTTTCTAAAGCGCCAATCAACACATTGTATCCTGTACTGACTAGCCAATCAGCGCTAGCTTGCTGGCAACTGCTGGCCCGCTCATTATTCAATAGTTATAACCTAAATCTGCCACCGCTCTGCCTAGGGAGAGATCTGGGGTCTCCCCTGCACCGTTTGAATACAATTCAATTTGAACGCCGTGGGGGAAGTTAAACAAGCATGCCTTATGTCTGGCCCAAAGGGCTGATGAACACCTGTACTATTTAGTTAATCTTAGTCTCTGGCGATTCAGAGATCGCTTGGCTGCAGAACGCATTATAACTAAGAAATTGGTCTCAGCCACATAGCAAATAGAAACTAATGAAAGTGTGGCGAGAACTCCAGCTTGCTGCCTCATATATCTCTTCCACTGAGACGCTAGAAAACTCGCTTCCACAAAAAATACACAATAAAACGTTTTCAAGGACTTCAGAAAATGGTTACAAATAGCCTACCCCAAAGTGCAATGAAAAGAAACGAAAATGACATTGCAAGGTGGTTTTGAAATCAGGCTGGTCATTATCCAGCTGTTGAGGATGCATGCACTTAACGGTAAACGCCCACCATCACTTTGCATGTGTCTGGAGAACAAGACAATAGCAGTCTGTCTGCTAAATGTTCTCATTGTGATAATGGGTCATATGAATACTGTTCATGGTTAACTTAATTAAATGTGAATAGGAGATCGGTCACGAAAATGCTAACGTTAGCTTTCGTTAGCTACCAAAGCAGATCCTAATATCTTCCATACAACGACAAGGATCTTTGAAACAGGCGGAACGAAGTGTGGAGTGAAAACCACTGACTATGATTGTGCGTTTTACAATGACTTTATTAACAACTCCAAATATAGGACTTCTTACTTGTGCCATTTCTCGGTCTCTGATCCAGCATGTACACCGACTGCTGTATACACCCAACTTTCCCAGCAAGCTATAGCGCTGATTGGCTAGTCAGTAAAGGATACAATGTGTTGATTGGCGCTTTAGAAAATCTGCCAAAAGTGCTGATTGGCTCTTTAGAAAGGAAGTAAAAACAGTGACAAAAAGATTTTGTAATTCGTAACAGAAATCCGTAACTCGTACTTGAAATCCGTATCTGTTTCCGAATCCGTAATGTGTAACTGAAATCCGTAACTGAAATCCATATCTGCAGATATACAGCCGCGGAAAAAATTAAGAGACCACTTCAAAATTATCAGTTTCTCTGGTTTTACTATTTATTGGTATGTGCTAAAGTAAAATGTACATTTTTGTTTTATTCTATATCCTACTGGCAACATTCCTACCAAATTTCAAATAAAAATATTGGCATTTAGATAATTTATTTGCAGAAAAATGACAATTGGTCAAAATAGCAAAAAAGATGCAGTGTCTTCAGATCTCGAATAATGCAAAGAAAACAAGCTCATATTCATTTTTAAACTACACAATACTAATGCTTTAACTTAGGAAGAGTTCAGAAATCAATATTTGGTGGAATAACCTTGATTTAAAATCACAACTTTCATGTGTCTTGGCATGCTCTCCACCAGTCTTTCACATTGCCGTTGGGTGACTTTATGCTACTCCTGGCGCAAGAATTCAAGCAGCTCGGCTTCTTTTCATGGCTTGCGACCATCCATCTTCCTCTTGATCACATTTCAGAGTTTTTTTTATGGGATTCAGGTCTCGAAATTGGGCTGGCCATGACAGGGTCCTGATCTGGTGATACTCCATCCACACCTTTACTGGCCTGGCTGTGTGGCATGGAGCATTGCCCTGCTGGAAAAAACACTTCTCAGAGTTGGGGAACATTGTCAGAGCAAAAGGAAGCAAGTTTTTCTTCCGGGACAACGTTGTACTTTGCCTGGCTGAGGTTTGTAAAAGACCATAAGGATTGAACCAAAGCCGACTGGAGGCTCCATGCCACACAGCCAGGCCAGTAAAGGTGTGGATGGAGTATCACCAGATCAGGACCCTGTCATGGCCAGCCCAATTTCGAGACCTGAATCCCATAAAAAACCTCTGAAATGTGATCAAGAGGAAGATGGATGGTCACAAGCCATGAAAAGAAGCCGAGCTGCTTGAATTCTTGCACCAGGAGTAGCATAAAGTCACCCAACGGCAATGTGAAAGACTGGTGGAGAACATGCCAAGACACATGAAAGTTGTGATTTTAAATCAAGGTTATTTCACCAAATATTGATTTCTGAACTCTTCCTAAGTTAAAGCATTAGTATTGTGTAGTTTAAAAATGAATATGAGCTTGTTTTCTTTGCATTATTCGAGATATGAAGACACTGCATCTTTTTTGCTATTTTGACCAATTGTCATTTTTCTGCAAATAAATGATCTAAATGACAATATTTTTATTTGAAATTTGGTAGGAATGTTGCCAGTAGGTTATAGAATAAAACTAAAATGTACATTTTACTTTAACACATACCAATAAATAGTAAAACCAGAGAAACTGATAATTTTGAAGTGGTCTCTTAATTTTTTCCGCGGCTGTATTTTGAAAGTGAAGATAGTTTTTGAAAGTTTAGATAGTTTTTGAAAGTGTTGATACATTTCGTATTTGAAATTCGTATCTGTAAATAGATTTTGAAAGTGAAGATAGGTTTTGAAAGTGTACAGATACAAAATCTATATTACAGATACAAAATCTATATTACAGATTACAAAATATTTATGGCATTGATCTTATTCCATAGGTACACACATACAAACATAAGATTTTGTATGAAACCCCAAAAGGTTTACTTAATTGAAGAAAACATGGGTTTTGGTAGTGACAATTCTTAAGGTTACACGTCGATTTTCAGACTTTGGAACACATTTATATAAAAACTATGGGATTTAGCTACTTACCATTCAACCATGAGGGACAGGGATGCAGTGTCACTGCATGGTCAAAAATGCAGGGTCGTGGCTAAAACACAGGCTCAACCAATGGACTAAAACTCTTGTGTTTCGGTAGGGACATGATTTTTTGAGTATAGTTAATTGATTTAAAAATTAAACCCACAATAAATCTAAATATTCCAAGTTCTGTTTCAAACCAATCATAAAGATCTTTGAAATGAAATCATTGAAAAGTGTTATTTAAAGGCATTGAAATTTAGATGTCAGGGTTGGGGACAGCTACTTCCCAATAGAAAGTACCCTATACTGTAAATGATGATTTTGTATATATTTAGCTTATCACTATCTCATTTAATGCATTGGGATTATATAGACCATAACATTTTCTTAGTAAATATCTATGCCTAAATACCTAATTGTTTTGTAAATAGTTTTTATTGTTGAGGGCCTGCATATTACACGAATTCGGTAGAATGGCCCATACAAAGTGTAGTGATTATTATGAATTATGACAAACTCACTTGATGAAATTCCTGTTGATTTTGATCTGCGGAGTGGTCTTTCCTACGTCCTCTTGATATTCAGAGTCCATAGGGCTTCTGTCTTTTTCAGTTGGACCCAGTCGAAGAGCAGATGCCCAGTGATCCTTTGTTTCCAGTTCTTTGCTCTGTGCACGCTCTTCGTCAGTCCTGTCATCAACTTCCAGGATGAATGGCTCCCTCTCTTTGCCTTTTGGTGTACCCATGGTGATGTCTGAATGCAATAATACCTGGATGAGGGAAAAGCCATATTTCATGTGCAATATTTCTGAATATACGTAGATGTAATTGGTAAATGGACTGCATTCATATTGTGCTTTTTAACTCAAATTGCTTTAAACAGGGATGCCTCAAACATCTCGCCATTCAAACACCAAAGGCGGAGAATACAGACTAAGTTGCCAACCTGCTCGTCGGGAGTGGTTGGGGGTTCAGCGTCCTGCTCAAGGACACTTTGACATTTGGGGAGAAGAAATTGAAATCAAACTAGTACCTTTCGATTGCTAAACAACTCTACCACCTGAACCACAAGCTTGGGCTTTGAATTCAGCACATCTGAACATCAAATGTAATTGCCTTAGATGTTCAGATGTGCTGAATTCAAAGCCCAAGCTTGTGGTTCAGGAGGTAGAGTCGTTTAGCAATCGGACTGGGCATGTCTGCAGATAAAGAGGTGTTTGGGGTCATCCCCCAAATCATCTCTACACAGGACTGTATATGATCTATAGCCTTGCATATGAGCCATGACAGCAATACACAACACTCAGCCATACTCCAAGATCATATCATCATCGGAAGCTTAATCATATCATAGGACGCTTTGTAAATTCTAAACTTCCTATGTTATAGTCCAGTGATATACTTGTTTTAGACATGCGTGCGTCAGTAGATCCATGAACCTCTGTTGTTATTGGATGACATCTACACTGTGGTACCCCAAGCTCCCCTTAGGGTCCAACTAGAGACAATTGATGGAGAATTCAGGTCATTGGTGGCATTCATCTTGAAGATGGGGGAATTTCCTGATTGAGAGACAAGGGAGCTAACTCGCCACACCCATTGGCTCTTAATCTGCTCCCTGCCACACCCACAATCCCAGCTGAAAAAGCAATCGAGGTAAAAAGACAAGAGTATTTAAAGGGGAGAAGGACGTATGTGGATCTGGAAGGATCATTCTGTGGTGGACCCCTGGTCCTATATGTTAGAGCCTGAATTTGTTTGACTTGCTTATGTTGGATTGATGTATTTCTTTTCTTTTTGCCCAGGAATAGCTGCAAATAAACTACAAATAAACAGCAGGTTTTGTTTGGACACTTAGTCCATGGGCCAGACAACATATTAGTACCATCTGAAGGGGCAACACTTTACCTATACTAAGTTGTTTGTAGGACTGATATAAGTATATTAATATATGATAACCCTTGCAAAAAAGCAGCTTTTCATATTTTTGGGCTTGTTGGAGCCATTTCGGCTGCTTATGATTTATTTGTGATATTTATATTGTTTGGTAATTTCTGTTCTTTCGGAATATTGTAAGTATCGCGATCTAGACCCAGATATGATGGTGTAGCCTGTGTCACAGGGTGCTTAGTGTTGGGCACTGATTGAGTGTCTAAGCCCCGCCCTTTTTGGTGATTCACCTTTACTTACAGGTAACAGGTGGTGGGTTGTTTGAATGAGTTGGCGGGTGTAGTAGGACACAGTTTTTGACCGTGGTCGTGATCGTGTTTATTGTGTAAACCATAAGTTCTATATAATACAATCTGAAACTCTAAAAGTCACGCGTTCTGAACAGCTTTCTACCCTCGTCAAAGTGGATCCGTGCGAAATCGCGTTGGATGCCACAATATAAGTCAAAAACTATCCGAATCAATCAACAAGCCTCCGTGTCAGTCTGTGGATTTGAGCCAAGGAAACTTTCGCAAACAAAGGACTTTGCCTGTTTTGGATTGCCGATACAAAGACAACGCATTAGAAGGATTGTTTGACGCATCCTACAGCAGTCCGTGAGTAAAAAGTTTGTTACGGAGAAATTCAAACCACAGCCAACTATTGCGAAGGAGATTGTAAATATTGTCTATACAAACTGACTGCAAATGCTGAAAATATATCGCTGAAAGTAGCGACAAATAATAACTAAAACGGAGTTAAATCTAACTGTGGAACTCTAACCTGGAAAAAGGACGTGGATTGGAAAAATGAAGCAACTTAAGGAATTAATTGCGTCCCGACGTGCAAAGCTGGGAATATGCACGAGAAAAATGAATGAAACAAAGGTTCTTTTTGATGGACACTCAAGTGTTGAAATAATAAGCGAGAGCATTGCTGCGTTAAAATGTGCAATGAGTGGATTTAAGGAGGCGCACGCATCCGTTCAAGCTTTGATGTCCGAGGAAGAGAAGGAGAAGGATCATAGTGAATGGTATGAACCTAAAATATATGACTTTGAAAGGTACGTAAATCATATGGATGAGTGGACACATTCTAAAGTAGAACCACAACGATTGGATTTACAAACAGAAACCGCTCTACAGAGTGAAATTACTCCGGGAGACAGTGCGTCTAAGAGTGGATCAAAGGCCTCCTCCACCTCTCTCTCATCCATGCGCGCACAAGCAGCTGCGGAGAAAGCAGCCCTTGCGGCCAGTGCAGCAGGGCTACAGCAAAAGCACGCTCTCGAACTTGAGCAAGCGCAACTCCAAACCAGAATGGAGATGATCGATATTCAAACTAAGATGGCTGCAGCTGATGCGAAATTGAAAGTTTTAGAAAGTTACGATTCAAGTGTTCACCTTCAATCCACTAGTGACTTTACTTCACACATTCCAGGTGACGGAATGAATGCCTATTTGGAAAGCTATGTTGAGAAGTCTCCAGCTGAATTCACAGGACTGGGTGCTGTCCCTAAAACACCTCTCCAGAGAATTATTGAAGAGGCACCAAAAACAATTTATCTCAATACTGGATTAAAAGTTCAAACACAAGCACAAGCACAGACTTCAACAACCGTTAATGTGGACCAGCCAGCAAGGATTCGTACTCGGATAGAACATGAACATGTGACCCCCCCTCTTGATCTGCAGCCTGGACTGCCACACAGTCCACTAAACACACAGAATTATCTTGCTAATTTAATAATTCAACAACAAAGACAAGCCTCTCTACCAATAAGAGAAATACCTGTTTTTAATGGTGATCTTTTAAACTACCGTCCATTTATTCAGGCTTTTGAACATTGTGTGGAAAGAAAGACAGACAGTGACCTTGACCGTCTTTATTTCCTGGAGCAATACACATCTGGTCAGCCAAGAGAGCTTGTTCGTAGCTGTCTACATATGGATGCAAATTATGGGTACGTAGAAGCTAAGCGTCTGCTGAATGCTCACTTTGGAGATCCGTATCGCCTCACAAATGCCTACATTGAGAAGGCCCTGGCATGGAATGTCATTATAGCTGAGGACGGAAAAGAGCTGCACAGCTATGCCCTGTATTTAAGAAGTTGTTGTAACGTAGCCAGAGACTTGTCAGAGATGTCTGAGCTTGACACCCCATCCAACTTAAAGCTGATCCTGTCAAAATTACCATTCAAGCTACAGGAAAGCTGGAGAGTCAAAGCATGGAACATACAGGAAGACACACAGAGAAGAGCAAGATTTTATCATGTTGTGGAATTTGTGGAAAGGCAGTCAAGAATGTTGTTAGACCCAGTGTTCGGCTCTCTCCAACAGTCACCTGCTAGAAGCATAAAAACACCTGAACAGAGAGGCATGGTGAGCAGGAAAAGCTTTGCTACCACAATTGCTCCAGTAGTAACACATGCGCCGCTGAGTGAGGAAAGAACAAGAGAACCAGAGAACCTCTCAAGAGTGGCGTTTACAAAGCCATGCATCTTCTGTAAAGGAGACCACTTCATTGAATCCTGCCACCAGATTGCAGGAAAGCAACATAACGAAAAGATTCAGTTCTTAAAAGAAAATGGAATGTGCTTTGCTTGTCTTGTCAAAGGTCACACAAGTAGCGCATGCAAGAAACGTCTGACCTGCCAAACATGTCAGAAAAAACACCCGACAATCCTGCATATCCATCAGCAACAACCCTCAATCCAAAGGCCTTTTGCATGTCAGGGCCAGGCTGACCATGTGGAGCAGTCCACCATCCCTGAAGCTATTAGCAGTAATTCTGTTGCTGTTGCAATGACTACGAAGCATACTGGGGCCGGTGTGTCTGACTGCAAGCTTGCCATTGTGCCTGTGAAGGTAAAGAGTGTGAAAAGCAACCAATTCATACAAACCTACGCATTCCTCGATCCTGGAAGCAATGCATGCTTCTGCACAGAGAAGCTGATGGAAGATCTGCATGTTGAGGGCAGAAGAACTGAAATCCTACTACGAACAATGGGACAAGAAAGAGTTGTGAATAATCCATTCACATGGTAAGTAGAGGTGAGCAGCATTGATGGAACAGACTTTATGCACTTACCTGAAGTATTCACGCAATCCAGAATCCCAGTGAGCCATGAGAACATTGTTGCACAGAAGGACTTGCAGAAGTGGCCATACTTAAAAGAAGTTCAACTTGCAGCCATTAAAGCAGATATAGGTCTACTTATCGGCGCCAATGCCCCATGGGCACTGGAGCCTTGGAGAGTCATTCACAGCCAAGGAGACGGGCCTTATGCTGTCAAAACCCACTTAGGATGGATCATCAACGGCCCATTGAGTGGTGGTGCACTTACGGATGAACGTGGTCGACCGTGTGTCTCTTCCAACAGAATCTCTGTGGCAAGATTAGAAGAACTGCCGGTCAAGCAGTACAACCTGGACTTCCTGAAAAAGGCTCGTGATAAGCAACCCGAACTGTCCTTTGAAGACAGCGCCTTAAAAGAAATTGCAGATGTCAACCTGGAGAAGAGGGAGCTGCCAATAGAGCGCGCTCTTGGTGTGCAGTCGAACGTTTCGTCAGACACCTTTTGTTTTAATCTCTCTCTAAAACAGCAGCCTTACCCACAGCGGGGCATACTCTCAGTCGCTAACTTTGTTTTCGATCCTCTTGGATTTCTTGCACCTATGGTCCTTCCAGTAAAGAGGATAATGCAAGAACTCTGCCGAGGAAGCTATGGATGGGACTCAGAGACTCCGCCCGCCGTTGCCAAGAGATGGGAGACATGGATCAGTGGTCTGGACCAGTTGACCAGCCTAAACATCAGAAGATGTCTGCATCAGAAGGCTGCAGCACTCGCTCACCAACAGTCTGAGGTATCTGGAAAAGACCCAAAGGTACAGACACAGGAACATCTGTCTGTTGAAAATCTCGCACCTGCTGAAGAGACCCTCTTGCCCTGTTTACGGGAGGAGATCTCAGCACTGAAAGCAGGAAAGATTGTTAAAACTAAGAACAAACTTTTAACCCTCAACCCTTACCTCCAGGAAGGAGTACTGAGAGTAGGTGGAAGACTGAGTAGGATGGCACTACCACAAGAATTCAAGCATCTGGCCATTCTACCCAAAGACATCAATCTGACCAGACTGCTCCTCCCCCACATCCACAGTTCAGTAGGCCATGGCGGCAGAAACAAGTTGCTTTCAAAACTTTGCCAAAAATACTTGGTCATAAAAGCCAATTCTGCCACCAGAACAATCATGAAAAATTACATATTCTGCCGAAGTTGGCACACTCCCCCTAGTGTGCAGAAGATGTCCGACTTGCTTCTCAGCTGCACACTGCTGGACCACCCTCCCTTCACCTACGTGGGCGTTGATTACTCTGGCCCAATAGAAGCAAAGAGGGGCCGGAGTGTGATGGAAAAGTACGGCGTCTTATTCACTTGCGGACATGTCAGACGAGTCAGAACAAGGAGCAACATCCTGGAGAGGCCTGTCACTATCTATGCCTTCTCCAGAGGTGTGACTTGACTTGACTCTGACTGACCCTTACGTTGACATTGACACTTAATCTTTTCTTTGCACTTTACAGGAAAAGAACATTATTTTTGGATTTTGAAAACCTTTTTTCGAAGAAGAATGAACCATTTTTCATTGGACTTTATCATGTAAAATGTATGGACTCTAACATTTAAGAATTACGAAATGCTCCATGTTTATTATTGTATAATTGTCAATTTGATGATATGGACAATTAGGGGCCGGGATGTTGGAGCCATTTCGGCTGCTTATGATTTATTTGTGATATTTATATTGTTTGGTAATTTCTGTTCTTTCGGAATATTGTAAGTATCGCGATCTAGACCCAGATATGATGGTGTAGCCTGTGTCACAGGGTGCTTAGTGTTGGGCACTGATTGAGTGTCTAAGCCCCGCCCTTTTTGGTGATTCACCTTTACTTACAGGTAACAGGTGGTGGGTTGTTTGAATGAGTTGGCGGGTGTAGTAGGACACAGTTTTTGACCGTGGTCGTGATCGTGTTTATTGTGTAAACCATAAGTTCTATATAATAAAATCTGAAACTCTAAAAGTCACGCGTTCTGAACAGCTTTCTACCCTCGTCAAAGTGGATCCGTGCGAAATCGCGTTGGATGCCACAATAGGGCTATATTACAGTTTTCACAAATGTCCCCAAATCGCACATGTGCCAATATCATCTTGACAGTTATATAATTTTGGTAGAGCTGCTGTAGGGAGAGAGCTGGAGAAAAGCGTTGCCCCTGTAGACGTTATCCCAGAACCATCAACAACCATCATCCACGGGATGAGCTTGGTGTAGCAGAGGAAAGGGGATGACAAGAATTTCACACAGCTGGCAGAATCAGCCCCAGCCAAGCCCCAGCCAAGGCCCATCTTACATCTAACTATGCTCTGCAGTTCCTCCATCAAAGCAAGTCTAATCCAATTATTGGTCGATGAATGGAAGGAACCCAAACACAGAGAAAAACGCCAGAACAAGGCGTTGAATGTCATGTGATGAAGTCTGCTTCAAACTCAACAAAGAAATAATGGAGGAGGTAACAGAGCTTAAATCTTCCCAGGAAGAAGCTGACACTCGCATGCTGTTACATGCTGTCCATGCAGCAGAGTCTGGCTACAAAGAAGTTGTCTTCACTGCTGAGGACACATATATGTGTTGGTCCTATGCTTAGGATTCAACAAGAACATTCCCTGTCCTATCTATCAGAAATGCGGAACTCAAAATAGAACCAGGTTCCTGTACATAGTGAAGCTAGGCTAATAGCTAACTGTAAAGTGTAAAGTGGTTTTCTGCCGATTTTTTGAGCCTGCACTCTCACAACACAAACAGGTTAATGCTGATCTGAGTTGTATGACTCACTGCAGGTATTCCACATGAATCAACACCTGCTTTATTGCACCTTAAGCGCACTCTGTAATCACCATTGAGGCTAGTTTGGGATCAGCTACTTCCAATTCTCTGAAGTGTGACCAAGTCAGTCACTCAACTCTTTTGCTGTTTTAACTCTACTCGCATACTTTTTTTATCCAAACAGTAAATTTGCCTCTTTCGTGTTTCAGTCAGAGACATTAAGGTTGATTTTACGAGGAGCAGATAACTGAGATGTAATATGCTTTTGGTTTTATGGATAATGGTTTTGATTCCAGCTTACATCATAATATATTTAGTGATTGCCCTACTCTTGACTGCTGTTATATTTGCAAAACAAATGAACACTGCTCCCAGGATATTTGGGGTGATGTTGAATGATTACAATTGTTGGTGCGGCTTCACAGTCTGAGAATCAGTCTTGGTTACCCCATGTGCTTAGTCTTGTGATGTTAACCACAGAGCACAGACAAAGCATTTATTCAAAGTGTCTGTCTCCTGCAAAAAAACAGTCTCTAGTGTCAGCCTGTCAAAACCATAACGTTTCACCGAAGGTTCAACAAAAATCACATGGGAATGATGTGTCATTACAGATGGCTTGGGCAAAGGGAAGAAGTGGCCAGTGATTCAAACTTGCCACTCTCCTAGGGGATCACGTGACAAGTCATGCCTGCCATGATCGTAGCACATGATCAGACAATTGGGGAAGGTGGCTGACAAGCTATTATTTCTAATAATGTTTTTTCTAAATTATGGCTATGGGAGGTCTGTTATACCATTTAGGTGCTGTTGAACAAACCAAAACAATGCGTGTTTACCACGTTTCATTAACAACCAAGCATAACACGCGGTGCGCTTCCCTGCCTTGCGCTGGAAAGTTCAGAATAGTTCAACTTTTAAGCGCACCTAAAAAACGCTTCAAAGACGCAACGCGTGGTGGAGAAGGGGTGCACGCTTTAAACGCGCCGTACCATAGGAATCAATGCATTTGCTCGCGTCCCGTTTTTACAAAAACGCGTATGTGTATCTGAGCCCTTACAATGCCTACATGAGGAAATGAGAGCCAGTGTATTAAGTAAGGGATAATGTATTGTCCGGAGGTCATTCTTCAAAAATAATTCCCGACGGGGCGAACAACACCCCGACGCGCAGCGGAGGGTGTTGTTTCGTCCTGAAGGGAATTATTTTTGGAGAATGACCGACGGACAATACATTATCCCGCTTATTATACGGGAACTTGCCAAAAACGATAGAAGACATTCCTCCAACATACCTCTTTTTAATGATTTAGGTGCCGTTTCATGTGTCCCGTTTAGAAATAAATAGTTCTTCAAGCAAATAGAACTTTGAAGTTTCAGGTGTTGCATAGCAACCCATTACTTGCTGACTTCAAATTACTCTCTACTGTTGCGTTAAAATGACTGGACTTCTGGCGGAATGATATGAAAGATGTGAATTAGAAGTACAAAACCCGTTGCCAATGACAGCGGTGATTATCTTTCGCAGAGGTCTGTTAGCAGAAATTAATGTATGGGTATGACGTAGGGATGGCCCATTCAAATCAACGGTACTTTTTGGAACATTCTGAAGAGCCGTATAATAATAGACAATGACCACTTGGAGGTTTAGTGTTGCTGAGAAACTTGAGAAACAGACTTATTGATGGAGTATTTTTTCTCACTTGATTCTCTTGTTCCTACATTCTTATTGATTTTTATAAGACCGTAATTCCATGGAACATTCACATGGACATCTCAAGGACTGCCATCTCTTACGTTGAATAGAATTTCAGTGTACCACAATGCATATATCAGTAAATCAGTTCATGTACAACTTGTAACAAAGTAGTGTTCATTTCCCTGTGGTGCACCATATTCCTTTGACACATTTCTATCTTGCCCTTCTAATGGACTGAATTGTATTATCTTGGTTTCAAAAAGCAAATAGCCCAAATAATCAGATTCTGGTCTTTTAGGCAGAATAATCATATCAAATTCTGGTCTTCCTCACTTGCTATTCCAGATGACAGTGACGTTATCAGTTTTACTTTACACACAACCTTTCTGAAATGTGTCTGCTGCCCACAACACGAATTCATTTAAGCAGGTTTGACAGGGTATTTACAACTATTGTGGAAAATTTGCTTTCAAAATGTATCAGATGCTAAATGAAAATAACACCACAAAACTACTTCAAATTATTGCAATTGTAATGTATTTACATATTGAGTCAGAAAGAAATATGGAGGTACTTACGCACACAAAAAATATATAAAAAGGGGTTACTTCAAACCATTCTCAATATCCATACAAGGCTCATGGTGCCTCCTAACACATGGACAAGACGCTTAAGGACAACAGGCTTTAGACACTGAGGAGAAATTAGGCTAATGGTGATATGGAGAGTTATCTCCAGAGATGACTAAAAGCCTGTAAGTATGTGCTGTATTGATCTCTACCGCCGATGACGCTTCAGCACTTTGAAGACACAAACCATGCTATTCATGCACTCTCAAGTACTTAAATATTCACAGACCAGCTGTATTATGTTTGTTTATTCCAGTTACTGCAAGACAAACTGCAATTGGGCTTGTCTGTGAATGTATGTATTGCCAAATCATATGGTTCTCTTTTATCAGGTTCTTGCGCGCTTTGTGAAGTCTAATAAAAACATCATTAGACCTTACCAACAAAAAAACCCTTGCATTGTCAACATGAACATATTACAATTCAAATTTATTAAGCATATCAATGTTGAAGTCTTACCTGAGGTGAGGAGAACCTGGTTCCTGTGATTTAACTGTTCCTAGTTATCTTAGTTAGATGTAACAGAGTCTTGCTTAAATGAGTTTCCTTTTGCAGATGTTCTCTTTTTATATCCTCATATTGTTGGAGCTTCCTGTCTGATGATTCACAGGGCTCATTGCTGGTCATGAAGCTGTCTCCGATGCATTTGAAGGTGCATGCCTGTATGCCAGTGTGCACATGCAGAAATGAAAGTAGCACCGCCCATGCCATTGTAAAGGCTTTGTTGATCAAATGTGGTGAAGTGATTTTGTTTTTGCTGTAACATTTGTACCGATCACACATCTAAATATAATATTGTGCAAGACTTAGTCTATGATTGAGTTATATGTTCATTGAGTTTATACATCAGAAAAGCATTTTACACTGTACATTGTAATCCCATTACACATGATATAATATATTGCCGTATCACTATGTGATTGGTGCTGTGATAGTCACATAGACTATTGAGACATCATGGGCATGCCTATATTTAAGTTAAAATAATGTTTGTTTAAATATGAAATTAAGCTATAATCATATAAAAACATTTTATGCAATTATCATAAACACATATAAAACTAATTGGTGCTTACTCAATTCAACTTAACTTCTTAGAACATAAAATACTAATTTAAAATCTGTTAAGGAAACCTGATCAGTTAAAAAAAAAAACGTACAACCCTACAGAATTAGCTTTCTTAGACTGCTTAATTACAATTGTCAAAATGTCAAATGTGAATGTAGCTTCTGCTAGTTATTGTTTCCTACTCAAACCGTCACTGCAGACCATAGCAACTCCAACTGCTGAGTCTACATCTTTCCCGTAGACAACTGACATTGGGAAAGCCTTCTCAACTTCCTGCTTTAACACTTAATTCCAGCCAAGGGCGCTCCCACTAGCCACAACCCTCTCCACTCCCGCCTCCAGCAACTTCTGCGAAGGCATCATGCTTACGAGATTGTCCAAGATTCCCCGGCACAGGGCGTGACCCAGCGAGAGGTTCCAGGGGGAGATGTTGGACCCCTGGCCCTGGGAGGAAGCTGCGTGCCGCTCACCCAGCACGGTGGGGATGACTCTCAGGTCTGTGTTCAGCTGGGCCTGGGCAGCCTGGATGAGCTGAGGGTAGATTGTAGACTCCTCACTGATCTCAACCCCTGGATGAAGGACATTTCAAAAGCAGAGATGATGATGCAGGAGAAACTGGACCCCCCCCCCCCCCCCCCCCCCCTAGAATAACTGAGGTTTATGAAGAGCATCAACCCTGTAATAGTGAGTTGTCTCATAATATAACTAAGTGCTAAAGGTTTCAGTGAATGTATTTACCACGCTCCTTCATCCAGGCAGTCAGCATTCCAACAAAGGTTGCCATCACATTGCCTCCATTCAGTAAAGCTGCCACTGCCAAATAGGAGCCACTGAAGTAAGGGAAGTAGGAGTTGGGTGACAACGCATCAGGCACACAGGCAGGTATGAAACCAGCAGGCATGGCAAAGGCTAATTGAGCTGAAGTGCTAATGTTGAGTACTGTGGATGATATTAGTGGGGTTGTTAGTGGTTGTTTGTTTTTCATTCAAAAATGGATGCCTGTTGCCTCAATCTGAAATTCATATCATGGGAGTGATGATGTTTTATGCTTTCTGCTTTGTACGATAATTCAGATCATGGGAATAATGGCTGTTAACATATCATTTTTGTCTCAATTTAAAGTTAGGTTCTTGCGTGTAACGTTCTGTTATATATGTTTTCTCATGGCGTTTGTATTGTATACAGTTTGCATACCTGTTTCTTTCATGCTCCAACCTCTTTGCCTTGTTCCTTTCATAATACTTTTGCTGCTTTGAAACTGTGTTTTTCTCCCCCTTCTCGACAATTTGTTTTGTTCTGTCACAAATATTCTACGTCTGTAGATTTTGCTACGTTTACTAAGTAAATTCAGTGAAACAGCTGACGCTTGATACTCTCCAGTCTCAAGATGCTGTACATTTGCACCAAGGGAGTTTGGCTGTTGTCTATGGTTTTCAGATGTGAACAATAATGGCATGAGCTCATATACCCATTCATCAGCAGCTGATTCCACCAGGGCCCAGAATACAAGCAGTCGACCAATCATATCACTCAAGTTGGCAAAGGTCAACATCACAGCAGTGCCATACTCAGCATGGAATCCATCAGGTGTTCTAGAATGGGGATCAAAAAAGCCATATCTACCACTGTTGTCCCTAAATACAGCAATTGTAAGGCTACCTATGGTTAGCAATGCATGGCTTACATCAGAAGACAGACAAAGCAGTCTTTCGGAGAGCTTAAGGAAGTCTGTGCCATCAGGTCCAACTTGTCTCAGATATCCATATCGTGGCAGGTTCTTAACAACATGATAGGTCTGTCCAGAGATTTCTACATTGTCTGGAAGCTCATCAAAAGCTAAGTGAGCTGGTGCAATGCGGTCCCCACTGCTCAACCTTTCCTTTACACTACTATACATCAAGTTTCCTCTTTGCAAGATGTAGTCAAGATCAGTGGTGGTCAGCACAGGTTGGTCATGAAGTACAGCAAGAAATGTCAGTGAATTGCAAGTGCACTGCTTGTTCCTGTTACACCCATACCTCGCATCACCTTGGCTATGAGATGCTTGAACACAGCTGATGCCGTTCTCACTACGCTCCATCCCCATGCGGGCTGCACAAGGTACCTCATCTACCTGCATTTGTGTCTCACTCAACTCATCCTGGGTAAACGAAGGCTGACTTGGTGTTTCAACTTCAGAGAGGTCCAACTTCCGCCAGCGTCGTTTCTGTGCTTCAGAACGCTTTCCCTTTCGACCCATTCTTTCAAACTTTAATGACAACTTCTGCAACCAAATGTATTTGAGAACACTGAATGTATTATATGTAGTTTATTGCTTGCAGTAGAATAATATACAGTATGATTATTTACAGTCTTCTCAAACAATTCTACTGTTTCTTGTCAAAAAATATATATACAAATAGGATACTGTTCAGTCAAATATAACTTAAGGTTTTATGGCTTCCCAAGATTATTTTATGGTCACAATGAATACCTGGACTTGGGTAAAAAAGGAATGGTGATCTGGACACAATTATGAAAAAATACAATCAGAATACACTCAACAGTAGCTAGGACAATGTACACTTCAGTACTTGATCACCAACGAATTTTGACTTAATGTCTACTTAAAAATGTAGTGAACTTCTCAACTTCAGAATATATGTAACTCTGTTCAGAAAATGTATGTCACACTGTTGAACACAGACAATATGAATAGCAATGAGAACTGATTTATATCAATGGTAATGCAGAATGATAATGCAGAATAAGAGGTCGCCAAGCTACAATTGAGGTCGCCAATTTACAATATGAGGTCGCCAAGACACACAAAAGGTCGCCAACACATAAAACAGTCTTGCTGTGGGAAGTCTTGATAAAGGAGATCTTGAAAAAGGAGGTCTTCTTTTTTCTGTGAAAACATAAATACATGGGACAAAAATACATATTTATGTGGCAAGTTACTTGAAATGCAAATCTGCAAAACCTCATTCCAAAAATGTGGTGCACATCCTTAGTTTGACTAAAATATCTCAATTAACAAGCAACATGTTCATGACAAAGCATTACCCACACACACAGATGTTCAGGGATGGAAATTAGCACCCGCTACTTGCCAAATGCAGGTGAATTTGCAAATTTGATCAACCTACCCCTCCAAAATGGCAGGTAAACAAAGGGGGAAATTAACAAACATAATTGACCCTATTCAATCGTTCAGTGGAAAGTGTTCACAGTTCAAATGGTTAGGACAAAAAAAATTATTTTCAAGTTATTAAACTTAACGAGCTTGGAAACGAGATACATGCATTTACTGTAGGCGAATATCTTCAATTAACAGCTGGGTGTTCACACTTACATTAGCTGTAGTATATTTACTTTGGTAAGTATAGCTTATTACGGTGTGTGTATGCCTTGTTGACTTACACTTAATTCTCAGGGAAAACTTTTTTGCACAGAGGCTGCAATACAATTAGCCTGGAACAGGCCTAATAGACAGAACAGAACAAATACAATATCAGTTTCAAACACTTTGTAAAACAAGCAATGGCTATAAATGTTCATAAGCATTTAATGTACAAAACATTATATAGTAAACTAGACAAAGAGCTTACTTGTCCAGACCAACATGAATCTCCAAGCAAATCGAGCTAGAAGAGGACAAAATATTGGGAGCGTTAATGTACAATAATAAAATAAATGAACATCCCTTATAGACAAAAAAAGCTTATTGATACTAAGGGCCTGATTTACTAATATGCGAGCGCTGCTTAATCTGCGTTCGCATATTAACGCACAGTGTTTTTGCGCATTTTCCATGGTATTTATCAAGCCAGATCTGCGCTGGGCAAACTGTGCTTACTCCGCCCTTTAAAGAGCCTGATTTACTAACATTGATTTGCGAACGCATCTTAATCTGCGCCTTTGCCAGGCGCACATTAACGCACAGTGATTCCCCGCATTTTCCGTGATATTTATCAAGCCAGATACGCGCTGGGCAATCATTATTTAGCGCACCGTTAAAAGACTGGAGAACTTGCCAGCAAGTTACTGCCACCATGGAGAGTCGAGGAAGAAAAATCTAAGGTTCAGCGAATAGATAGCGAGATAGATATATTGGTTCACGTTCGCTCAATCACTGAACCTGATTCAATGGGTTATATTGTTGTTTTGCCTGCCATCACCTACAGCGAGATGTTTAAAAGAATACGATTACAAATAATATGCTATTGGTGGCATTAATGCATAAACTGTCTATTATAACAATATAGATGTGTACATGGCGAGATTAATACGTTCTACAAGGGACATGGGTTCACTACAATATATCCCCACTGAAACAAATACATTTACCAAGTAGCCAGGCCTCTCCAATCATGGATAGATGGCACTATTCCGGAAGATAAAACTGTCATGGACAGACCACTACCACGTAAGTAATGGTCATGTTGGCATCACATATGACCTGGACATTCATTGAATATGTGTGCTTTCTGTTTCGGTAAACGTGTTCGTGGATTGAAGGTGGGACTGTTTGCATGTGGGTGCGATCAATTTCTCCATTTATGTTCGGAAAGTTTAATTTCATATATATGAATATATGAATTATACGAGTTGAAAAAAATATTTCTGTTCGCTGTCTCGGTCTATAGCTTTGCCTTGCTGCTGCCATATCAACGTTTTCAGACTCAGTGGAACTGCACTTCCTGGTTAAGACGTGCTTTTATGAGGCGGAGAATTAGCCTGCAAATCAGAGATGTGCGCTCGCCGGGCAGTTTAGTAAATACCACGCAGTTCATCATTAGGCGCACTCCTCCCATTAAATAGCGCTTCACGCCTACGTTACCACCCACGTTTCCGAACCATCCCACCTGTTTGCAGGTACACACCCTCAAAGCAGTGGCGGCGCCAGAGATTTTTTTCTGGTGGTGCTATGGGGGTGCTCGGTGTTTTACTGAGGGTGCTATGAAATTAGGGTGATAGCATATGAGTCTCATTTTTCTCTACTACAACACCTCCCCACCATATCGTCACATATGTGTACACGTTTGATCTCTAACGCGTCTTTGGGGTACATAAAAAGCGCCATTCAAATCGATCGTATTATTATTATCATTAGGCTACTTCTGACGGACGCGCACAAAGCCGCGTTCATCTCCGACGGTCAAAATGGATGCAGCATGTTATAGATAACGTAATCCCAAATACTTCACTTACTTCAGTGTGTGGATTTAAGTTTGCGCCAGATGACTACCAGGGCACCACTACCATGTGCGACAAATTAAACTAAACATACCAAGTTCAATACACTTCTAACTAAAGACGGCAGATTAGAATATCAGATAGAACTAGAATGCGTTTCGTGAACGAACTGCGAGAGTGTGCTTGCTCTGTTTTTCTCTCATGTTTGCTTGTTTATTGTGAAAGGGTTTAGTGTGTTCGTTGGCATAAAAAGTTAGTCTTCTCTTATAAGCCTAGTTAGTACATCTGATTAGAGCTAGCAACCATGAATTGCAGATTAAGGGGTCCCCTATCAGTGTTCATTTTGGCAGCTATTTTAGATTCAGTCTTAAGACAAAAATGCATATTAGTTTTAGTCACATTTAGTCATAATTATCCTTCTTAGTTTCAGTCTAGTTTTCGAAAACTGAGCACACTACAATAGCTACGCTGTGTCCAGGTACATCCTCAAACGTTTTTCAGGTAACCTAATGGTTCAAGGTCTCTCATGAATCATTACTCCCAGGACACGGGTTAATGTTAACTCACGCTATCGGTCCTCTCCAACCACATTAGCAACAAAATAAACTGGTGAGCTAACAAGGTAACCATTCTTTCAGTATAAGCTACTTTTGCATATCTACAACGTATAGGTATTACAGCTGCTTAACACAGCTAGGATAGCTAACGTTACCGTTGTAGGAATACAAGCCTTAACCCACTATATCAATCCACACAACTAAATTCATGAATTACTTTAAAGGTTTACTTCAAAACTTGAATTAAGGAAAAGTATCCCCTGTTACGGCTAGCTGAAACTGCCAGTGGATACTCCCATGGATGGGAGACGTTAGCTGCTACGGCTAACACCATCAGTTTCCATTAAAATTTCAGTCAGTACACTGAAAATGCTGCCATTCAACTCACCTTAACGAAGTGGAAATACGGTAGCTAGGTTAGAAACTGTAGTTACTCTTATTCTTTTTCAAAGTTGAATTGAGAGGGACTGAGAGACGAGGTTCCTTGAATTTGGCGCAGGTGTCAGTGAAGCACAGCTGCAAGCCAGTTTAATGACCCTATTATGATGTCATCATGGCAGAGCGCTCTGCCATGCAAGTCTATGGGGGAAAAAGGTGATGAAAAAAGAGGGATAAAAAAGGAGTGACAAGGAGTACCGCCACGAAAAGTCATAGCAACCTGCACCGGATCGGGCCGGACGTTTTGGTGTTTGAATGGCGTCTCTAGCTCAATCGGGCGAGGAGTAGTTAGATGCAAGAAAAACGTACGGAATAAATAAAGAAAACTTGACGATAATAATACTGTGCTTCCCTTCGGGCAAGCACACTAATTAACTTAAACAGGCAAAGAGTCAGAAATGCTTTCAAAAAGTGTATATTATTTTAGGTCACAATCAATAAAAACATGAATGAAACCAAACAGTAGGCACTCAAAACCACAATAATAAGAGATCAAAAAGTGTATCAAAAAGTGCACACAAAACTATGCTTAAAACATCCCTTAATTGTTTCCTAATCATTTCTGCCATTACATTGATGATCTCATTCTGCACGTCATGGTGCACATACTTTGCATTTGACGGGTTGTTATCTAACTTTTTCTGAACGGTTTTATCAAATTTTCCAATTACAGATAGCACCTCGCGGAAATTACCCCTGTTTGCTGAATCCTCATCTTCAATGTGGCCTCGGTGTGAGATCCCCTGACAAGCAGTGTAGCGCAAGCTTTCCACAACATTTTTGTAATATTGGTCTTTTCGGACCATCCTGGGCGTTCATGCTTAAAAGTCACCCAGGGTGCTAGCAGCATGGCTAGCAGCGCCCTCAGTAGAGGTGAAGGGTTGACTTGGACCAGGACGTTCCTCTTCAGAATCAGAATCCAATACCTCTTGCATTTTTTCTTCCTCTTGAACATCTTCTTCAACTCGAGGAAATTTGCGGATCAAATACCGATCCATTTTCGTGATTTTGTGAACGCTTGACTTAGAATTGACCGATCGCGAGGATTACTGTTACTTAGCCTACTACCCATTGAACAATCACGTTCAGGCGCAACGTGTCTGTGTCGTGCTACGTGAACAATCTGTTCATTTCAATCTGTTATTTTCTTTTGTGATTAAAATATTATTATCACACAATACATTTTATTAAGAACTCAGAATGAAATTATATAACAATAATAGGCCTAAATAAACCATTATTTTCTTGGGGGTGCTATGGGGGTGCTATGGCCAATCTAGGGGGTGCTCTAGCACCCCCTAGCCCCCCCCTGGCGCCGCCACTGCCTCAAAGCGTTAATATGCGACTCTACTCAAATGCGCCCCCTTAGTAAATACCTTTTTATGTTTACGACCGCTATTTTACGCCAGAAATGGGCGCAATCCTGTTAGTAAATCAGGCCCTAAGTGATCAGAGTATCACAGATGACCAATACTGTGTCATTTAATGCACCGTTTATTATTTCAAGCATATCTGCTGTTGATCGTTGGTGTCCACATGTGTAAGCGCATCAAAATTGCCCTTCTACAGAGTTGCAGCTGATATGAAAATGTGATCATAGAAAATGTTACAGGTTCAGTAATGACCACTACTGACCAAATTAAAACATAAACAATTGTATGCATACAGTAGGAGTAAATATTGATATGGCATTACAAATGTGTATTGCCATCAAAAATACCCAACATACAATATTTTATCAAGTACTCATTTCAAGTAACACAGGATTGTGAAACAACGGCAAACATACCAAGGTGTGTATGCATTCTTGATACAGTACATCACATTACTTACTTTCTTAGGAAGGAAGGACGTCTCTTCTCTTTTCTGTGAATAAGGGACAAAGATACATGGCAAGTTACATGAAATGCAAATCTGCCAAACCGCATTAAAAAAAAAATTGGTGCACATCCTTAGGTAGACTAAAATCTCTCAATTAACTAGCAACATGTTCAGATCAAAGCATTACCCACACAGACAGATATACTCTTATCTGTACACCATTACAAGATCTTAATGAAAAACATCAACCATGTTATATAACCAGTCAGGGATGGAAATTAGCCCCTGCTACTGGTCAAATGTAGGTGAATTTGCTAATTTGATCAACCTACTTCTCTAAAATGGCGCGTAAACAAAGGGGGACATTAAGAAACATAATTGATGCCATTCAATCGTTCCGTGGAATGTGTTCACAGATCAAATGGTCAGGACATGAAAGGGTATTTTCAAGTTATTAAACTTTACGAGCTTTGAATGCATAAATACATAGATTTAATGTAGGCTAATGTCTTTATTTAATTAACAATAGCAAGGCTATTTGTTTAAATTCTTTGTTGTAGCCTATACGTTCATTTCGCAAAGAGTTCATTTGTGCCGACTACTTTTAACAAAATGCATTTGTTTGATGAATAGCATTTTGTTTTGAGTTCTATTGCTGTTTAGAAACTAGATCATTATATGGCTGTTCTGTTCTATGGCTGTTCTAAACATAAAACCTAAGACATTGCTAATATCTAATGCACAGTAGTTTTAGCGCATGTAAAAGACAGCAATAAAAGTTATACTTGGGATTGATATTTCGGAACCACAGGGAAACCTTTTAACTATAAACCGTTAGCGACTAAAGCTATAACACTAAGTGGAACAAACTAACCAGAGCATATAAAGACTTAGCGCTACCTTCCACGACTACCTGTGGAAATATTATATGACAAGAAACCCAGTCATAAACGTTTGGGTTTTGTTGCTTTTAACCCCGTTATACTTGACCGTGATGTCCATGGCTCTGTTCCGATATCCATACCCTCCGTACCTACCAGTTCCTGAACGTTATCATTACCTCAGACAACCTGTTGGAGCCAACAAGTAAAATGTACCTTCACTATAGCATTATTTAAGAAAGCCACACACGTCGACGCTAGCTAGCAATCGGAATTGTATTACACGTAATTAACGTTACATTCAACTGTAGACGTCACTCATATCACAACTTACCTTTGCTGTGATGCACCAATAAGAAACGATATTAATATCCGCAATTAATTCTGTTATTTAAGACAACGATATACGATATAAATCTCTAGGCAGATTCTCCAACCAGTTGTGAGCTGTAAGATCAGCAATGTGGGAGGAAGGCATGCAGCGCGCCTTCCCTGGATACAATTCTGCTGAGAGATATCATACAGAATTGGACCAAACAGCTGAGCATCGAAATTAGTCTACATATCACACCTGCTGGTCTCTAGTGGAGACTAGAGGAGGGAACCAGAGCTGTGAACAATCAGAGCTCAGACTTCACACCTGCTGGTCTCTAGAGCAGAGGTCTTCAACAGGGGGTCCGCGACCCCCAGGGGGTCCGCGGAGGTCTTGCAGGGGGGTCGCGAAATCTTTGGTTGATAAGACAATTTTTTTTAATATTTCTTAAAAAAAAAAAAAAAAAATCCGAATCAGAATTGTATTTATTCCTTTGAAATTCACATTAACATAAATCCAACATATTGTAGCGAACGGATAAATTGATCGAGAAGACGTTATCTTTCAGTCCAATGCACACATTCAGCTAGGAGCTCTCTCAAGCTGGGCACCGATTCACTCACAGCATCTTTCATGCAAAAACAACGGCACAGGTACTAGCCAATCAGATCGCGTTTATGCTCAAGTCTAAAGAGCGCGAAGACGTTATTGAAAAAAGCATTACCTTTGTAGAAACAATAAAAGTAGAACACATATCTAAAACCAAGCGTATGGAAAACATGGATCGTTTTGTAACTCGTCCAAAAAACTCAAGCGAGAGAGAGATACCATCCACCTTAGAAACAGGTGAAGGGGCTGCACCTGCTGCTGATGTAGCAACAAACAGTAAGCGCAAACGAGAGAAAACTCGAAAATATTCTGAAAACTACCTAAAGTTCGGATTTAGCTACAAGGAGACAGATGGCATCGAATTGCCAATGTGTGTAATTTGCTCAGCTGTATTGTCAAATGAGTCAATGAAGCCATCTAAGCTGCAGCGTCACTTGGAGACCAACCACGGTCACTTGAAAGATAAACCGGTTGAATTTTTCAAAGCCAGTAATAAATCCCTCCAAGGTCAGCAGACACTGATCAGAAAGTCGGCCAAAGTTGGTGAGCTAGCTTTGAAGTGCTCATATCAAGCTGCTCTTAGGATTGCCCACAAAAAACAGCCATATACTCTTGCAGAGGATGTTGTATTACCTATAATCACTGACATATGTCAAACAATGTATGGTAAAGAAATTGACGTTAACAAGCTAAAATGTATTCCGATGTCCGACACAACCATTGCTCGCCGTATTGACGAGATGGCCTCTGATGTGAGGGAGCAACTGCTAGGGAAGCTGATGTTGGCAGATGCGTTTGCTTTACAGTTAGATGAGTCGACTGATGTTGCAAAGGACGCCCAGCTTCTGGCGTTTGTGCGGTTTGTGGATCAGGATGAAATGCAGGAGGAATTCTTGTTTTGTAAGTGCCTTCCTGAACGCACTACTAGTTCAGAAATATTCAAAGTGATCGATGTGTTTTTCAGGGAAAACAACATTCCGTGGTCAAAATGCATTGCCCTGTGCACCGACGGTGCAAGAGCCATGTCTGGAATGAAAAGTGGCCTAATCGCGCTTGTAAGGAAAGTGGCTCCGCAAGTGATTTGGACGCACTGCATGCTACATAGGGAAGCACTCGTTGCAAAAGAAATGAGCGCTGAATTGGCAGATGTCATGAAATTGGTTGTCAAAGTTGTAAATATAGTCAAGAAGAGTGCTGTGCAAACGCGTTTCTTCTCTAATATCTGTGCTGCTGAGGGAGAAGAACACACTGGGCTACTGTACCATTCTGAGGTTCGTTGGCTTTCACGTGGAACAGTGTTGTCGCGTGTGTTCGAATTGCGCAAATCTATTCAGGAGTTTTTACTTCTCCAAAAGCACACAGAGCTGGCTGCACTTTTCAGTGACAATGTCTGGGTCACCAAACTTTCTTATCTTGCTGACATTTTCGCTGAGTTGAACAAACTTAACAGTTCCATGCAAGGTCGCAATACACATGCCAATCAGCTGTATGACAGAATGGAAGGCTTTATCAAAAAAATCAGAAGATGGAGGGAGCGCGTCGGGGAGGGAATATTTGCCATGTTTCCATCAGTGGATGAGCTGGGGGATTCTGCTGTGCTCTCGCCTCCCGTAACACGCACAATACTTGCGCACTTGGAGGCGCTCGAAGGACAATTTGGGAACTACTTTTCTGAGGCGGACTCCTGGCGCAGGGATAAGGCATGGATACAGTTTCCATTCAGAGACAACGCAGCAGACAGCAGAAGCCTGACAGTGACAGAGGAGGATCAGCTCATCGAACTCTCCACTGACAGTACGTTCAGAAACATGTACGAGACCAAACCACTCACACAGTTCTGGATCTCTTGCCAGAAAGACTTTCCACAATTGGCATCAAAAGCAATGATGAGCCTTTTGCCCTTTGCAACAACTTATCTTTGCGAAAGTGGATTTTCCTCACTCACCTACCTGAAAAACCAATACAGGTCAAGGCTGCAGCCTGAGGCTGATATGACCCTCTGCCTGACAACGTCCATCCGTCCAAGGTTAGATAAGTTGTGTGCTACACATCAGGGTCAGACATCTCACTAATGTGGGAGTATGTGTTTCAATGTTAATTTTTTAAAAGTTAAATTCAATGTTAAATTGTTTTAAGTTAAATTCATTGTTCAAAAATGTTAAATGTCAATGTTAAAAAATAAAAATTTTAATGAATATATTAACCTTTGTATTATTTGAATAGCTTAGTATTGAATGCAGAATAACAGGGTAGCTATGTTTATATGGCTCTAGGCCCGGTATATTATAAACACAATTTTATGCAATTTATATAGTAGGGGTCCCTGCTCATCTCGCCATCAGTTTGGGGGTCCCTGGCCTGAAAAACGTTGAAGACCCCTGCTCTAGAGGAAGCCAAGGAGGGAGGTTTACACACTGCAAACACACACAAACACACAGAGAGAGTTCCCACAGCCATCCTATGGATTGGATCACTGTGCCCATGTTTAAACATAGAGTGCATCTAATGTACTTCATATCAGTAGTGTACATCATTTTGTAGTAGTATAGTAGTTTATCTATTTTGGGCTTTTATGCCTTTATTTGGACAGGACAGTGAAGAGTTGTGGACAGGAAGCGAGGTGGAGAAGACATGGGGAGAGGATTGGGAGAACGACAGCAGGCCAGAATCGAACCTGTGTCCCCACGGGCAATGAAGCCCATAAATGGGGGGGCTTATTGGCTTGCGCCTCAGTGTCCCCCTGTAGTATAGTAGTTTTAATAGGTTGTTATCATGAATATCCAATTGGTTATACTGTTTGGTAATATTCTACCCACACTGGTTGTTATACTGATTGTTAATAGTATACACACACACACACACACACCTAAACACATACACGCACATAATGCCTGTGGAAATCAGACTCTGTCCCATCTCTCCCTTCATTTCTCTAACTGACTGGAGATTCTCTCCTCACATTTACCTCAGTATGACCAGGATTCAGGAACATGTCATGTCTACAAGGTGTGCATATCGCCATGTTGTGGAAATCACCTTAAATGAAACAGGTGAGACAGATCTTCGGAATTCAGTTAAAAGTTTATTATCGATAAAATTACACGTATGCAGAACGTCAAATAGTACATAGAGGAATTAATTTACCTCAGAACACTTCTCTAGATCCAATATAACCATCCTAGTGCTGTCTATGACATTGAACTCAAAATTTGTGATATGAATAAGATGTGAATGACAATGATCTGTTACCATATCTGTTCAACTGACTCGGGTCCTTTTGCTTATCAACCTACTAGAGACCTTCAGTGGGACATGTGTACACTGAGTACCAAAGAAGGGAAAGACTCTCTCATTGAAAGGGTGTGTGAAAGTGTGTAGATGTGTGTTCTTATCAGGGTCAGTGAATGACAACTTTCCGTTGCCCCAGTCTAGCTGCACTCTGATCCTCTGGGGTTTCTGCTGCACTTTAATGGGAAAACCTTGACCAGCTAATAATGCGGGAGACATTGCTCTATATTCGCCCTGATTGTGCCACACATACCAACATCCACTTGAAAGGCCAATATCTCCCTTCCTCTCAGCTACCTCGGTCATAATACCCACATCCCAATGCCTGTTGTCCCCAACCTCCACATCCCAGCAGTGTGTCCCTGAGTTAAAGCTCTCAGAGCCCAGGATGTTGACCCACTCATCAAATCTCTCTGGGTTGTCAGGCAGCTGCTGTGCTTCTTTACTGTACATCACGCTGGTCAGATCCTCAGACAGGATGAGTGTTGGGTAAATAGTGTTGGGATCCAGAGTCACAGGAGCTACAAAGAGAGAGAGAGAGGGGACACATGAGAATTCAGTCAAGACTTAATTGTTATTTCCATTTGTGTGTGTGTGTGTGTATGTTTTCAAACTACTCAAATTGGTTTACTAACATTCACACCAATTCAAAATTGTGTTAATTGGAAAGTTCACTATTTGAAGCCAAAGTGGATACATGGGTTAAAAACACTGAACATGACACCACCCTGTGAGGGAAAATGCTTGTCTGGGAATTCCCCGCCCCTTCACTGCATTTCATTTGCTCAGTTAGTCTGGCGAAGTACTAAATGGAGGTCCACTTCACTCACGTAATTGGACAAGCCTTTAACCAATCAGACCAACGATACTATACAACGATACAACGATCGGTAATAAAGCAAACACATCTTTTTTCTGTATGAATTGTTCCAGAGCAGGTTTCTGTTCTATTTTCAAAGAAAACTTGCCTTTGAAATCATCCAAGACAGCCGCGAGAGCAGTATATAGTTTTGCTGTGCTTTCTCTTTGCTTTCGGTTTTGTTACCTTGACGTGGTTATTTTAAATCCGCCAATGGCGTGCCGGGTAGCCAAAAGCCAGTTTGTGATTGGTTCCAGAGATTCTGGAAATGTTGAAATGAACGGCTATCCGAAGTTTGCCAGACCCACTTCAGAGGCAAAATCAAATTGGCCGGAGAAGAGGGGCGGGACTTCCCAGACTAGGAAAATGCAGCTCTTCAAAGAGAAAGAAGGATGCAGTGCAGTGCAAGGCCTGCAGTGATCTTCAAAGAGAAAGAAGGATGCAGTGCAGTGCAAGGCCTGCAGTGATCTTCAAAGAGAAAGAAGGATGCAGTGCAAGGCCTGCAGTGATCTTCAAAGAGAAAGAAGGATGCAGTGCAAGGCCTGCAGTGATCTTCAAAGAGAAAGAAGGATGCAGTGCAATGCCTGCAGTGATCTTCAAAGAGAAAGAAGGATGCAGTGCAAGGCCTGCAGTGATCTTCAAAGAGAAAGAAGGATGCAGTGCAGTGCAAGGCCTGCAGTGATCTTCTGGACCAGTGTTGTTATATCAGTTTCAACTCGAAATGGAATTTATTGTTAAGACAATTTTGACTCGAGCTGACTCAAACCAATCTGCATTCACTACAAGAATAGGTCACGTAAGTACAGAAGTAGAAAAGATGTTATTATCATACAAAATTAAGTTTGAGCAAAAGAATCAGGATAATATAATTTGTCTATTTTGCTGTATTGTGATATTCATTCCAACATACAATAGAACATTCCCAGCCCCTTCAACCACCTGTTCCCTAACCTTACACTCATAATGAAGCCAGAGCTATAACCTCTGTTATGGACTTAACGGAGTTGAGCAAAGGGCCTGCATGTCACACCAGAGGCAGGATGAAAGAGTATGAGGAGGTTTGATCACCACTCCAGTCTCCAGCACTGGACTCACTCCTGGAACTCCATGCTGTAGATCATGGGTCGGGAACCTATGGCTCGCGAGCCACCACTGGCTCTTTTGCTGACGGCCGGGGCTCTCGGAAGAAATGGGTTGGAGAAAAATTCGGAGAAAAAAAACGTGTAATCAATGGATCAGCCTAGGCCTAGTAGAAGGCTTAAGTAACAGTCAATACTAGTTATATTAAAATGACAAGGCTTCGTGGCAAATACGTAGGTCTATCTGAGTTATTTAATTGAACTCCCTGCATCCCTGGTGTTTCTATCGCGATTACGAAATAGAGGTTGCCGACCTGACCTCGTCTGGCATCTGGGTGGGCAAGTTCAAATCACTGAACGATCAGCTGGAAGGAATCGCACGTCAGCGAGCACAGCTTGCGAGCAAACACAAGTGGACTGACATGGGAAAGCTTCCATCTCAAGACGAACTGCTTCTAAAAACTTGGAATGAACTGCCCATTAAATACCGCACATTGAAATATGTTAGTATTGCTGTTCGGTTCCACTTATGCATGCGAATGATAAATCTTTCTCGCATATGAAAAATATAAAGACGAACCTGCGCTCGCGTTTAAACGACAAAAGCCACAATGCTTGCATGAAGCTTCACCTCACTGAATATGAGCCAGACTACAAGGCCATCAGCAAGTCTAACTTCATGTCGTTGTTACGCTGTAACGTTGTTAACTTCTGTCATTTCCCAAAGCCATTTACATTTCAAGTTACTAGTACAATAACTTTTAAAACTAGTAGAAAATGTATTTAAAAGGCACCCAGTGCAACTTTCGAGGCTTAAAAATAAACATTCAATTTCTAGTCTTTTTTACACGTAGTAAGTTTCAATAACTCCATACTAGGGATGCAAATGATTAATCGACTTTAGATTAATTGTCGATCAAGAGGTTGCTCGATCAAAATGTATTAATCACGATTAATCGCTAGAGGGCGCTAGCGCGAGAGATCGGTTGAAAACAAATGTTCTCTGTGTAATGCGGTATTGAAATACAATAGTTCCACTAGCTCACTCAGTTATCATTTGAACACCGTGCATGCTGCTGTCCTTCATGGCACCAACAGTTCACCTGGTCAACCTAAAATCACAGCTACACTGTATTATACCTTCTCTCTCTTACTGCCGCGAGTTAAGGCTTATAGTCTTAAAACTCAGGTTAGATATTAGCTCGTTAGCGGGCTAGCTCACTGAGACTTAATAGAGTTAGCTACCTAGCTCGTTAGCGGGCTAGCTCACCTTGCTATGAACGTGAATATCTCTGTCTACTCCCGCGCTAACGTGTGCGCGCGAGTTTGGCTCATGAGAGTTAGTAAGTAAGTATGAGTTGAGTTGGCTATTTAGCTTGATAGCGGACTAGCTCACTCAGGCTTAATGATTAGATACCTAGCTCGTTAGCGGGCTAGCTTACCTTTGCCTGATGGCTTGTCATTAAGAATGTAACTACTCTATCCCTCACTACCGTGAGCGCGAGTTAAACTTTAGAGAGTTGTGTTGGTTATTAAGCTTGTAATAGCCTAGATGCAGTTTCTTCATAATCTATAGGCTCAATAATATTCTGTTTGGCTCAATTTAATTTCTTCTATTCTTTTTTGTTTTATGTCTGTTTCAAATGCAAGAACTGAGCCAGTCCATCATTTATTTCTTTTTTTAAATTAATGAATGGATTTTGTTATACCATAAAAAACTTTTCTGCTTTCTTTTCCTAATGCATAATTACTTGAGGAATGTATAATAGAATAGAATAGAATTATCATAATGTAATGTAATATAATAATAACTCAACTATTTAGCTGGTATTTTTAAAGGTCCTATTGAAGCACTGAAACTCAGGTGAAAAACGCCGCTTATCAATTAATCGAAAGTCGATCGATAACATTATCAACTAATGATTAATTAATGAATCGATAATTTGCATCCCTACTCCATACCATTACATATCGAAATTCAAGGAGCAGAGATGAGACATCGTTGTGTGGTGAGAACTGATAGAAAATCCATTTTCTTTATTTATTGGTGCCGCAATAAATAAAGCAGGGTTCCAGTCAATGGAAAAATTGCCCCTCCCCACCGGCGATTGTTGTTGTTTACGATTTTCTATCAGTTCTCACCACACAACGACGTCTCATCTTTGCTCCTTGAATGTCGATATGTAATGGTATGGAGTTATTGAAACTTATTATGTGTAAAAAAGACTAGAAATTGAATATTTATTTTTCATTGAATGTTTATATAAAGTTGCACTGGGTGCCTTTAAAACAACTCTGTTGAATAAAAGTAACTGTTAGTTAAATATCCAAACTCTTTCTCGTAACTGTCTTTTGGTGGCTCTTCTGAGATACAATTTTTTTTTTTTTTTAAATGGTAAAAGTGGCTCTCCAGGCAAAAAAGGTTCCCGACCCCTGCTGTAGATCAACATGATGAAAAGGAAAAAAGCCTCCACCTACATGGGATGGGAGCTGATCTCCCTGCTGTGTGGCCTCATGTAAAACCTGCTGAACAGCAAAGAGCTCAGCCTGCAGCTCAGAATGTCTGTGGCGTCAATACACCTAAACAAGACTAAACGAGAACTGTGAGCAGAAATGAGAATGTGTGTGTGTGTATTCTGAATAATGTCCCTCATGGCCCCTCATAATAATGTGCAGCATAACTCACTGTATTGAACAATCTCTTTCATCTTCTCCCAGACTCTGAACTTCAGGTTGCCCAGGTGTTTTGCCACATTGATCAGAGCTGCTGAAACCCTCTCTGGATCCTGCAGTTTGCACTGGACTCTGGAATAACATTCAGGAGTCAGTGCTGCTGTGGGTTTGGGTTCAGAACCACAGAGAAGAGAGAGACAGGAGGCAGATCACTCACCTCTCCACTGTGCTCTTGTAGTTCTGTGAAATTAAAGAGGAAGTTGGGTTAGGCATCATTGCTCCACATCTTAGTCAAGTCTATCAAAAATATTTGCTCATGTTTGGATAGCCTGAGTGTCCGTTGTGTGTGTGCCCAAAATGATCAGAAATAAAACAACCAGTATTTAACCTTACTAAATTAGGTTAATAATAACTTAAGGGGAGTGTGTGTGTGTGTGTGTGTACGTGTGTGTGTGTGTGTGTGTGTGTGTGTGTGCGTGCGTGTTTGTGTGTGTTTGTCAAATAGAGGGTGTGTGTGCTCGAATGTGCTTGAGTGTGCACTGTTAGGAGTGCGCCAGAAAGAATGTGTGTGTCTGTGTGTGTGTTCCTTATTTCCACGTACATGTGTGTGAACGTCTGTTAACATACATGTGATGTGTGTGTGTGTGTGTGTGTGTGTGTTCCTTATTTCCGCGTACATGTGTGTGAACGTCTGTTAACATACATGTGATGTGAACAAAGGACGAGTCTATGTGAAGCACAATGTTTTCTCCTTGTGTGTGCAGCTATGTTAAGAGCAATATATGAGTAATCTGTGTGATTTTGATGCCAGGTTAGAAGAGGGAAATGGCTAGTAATGCATGCAAGACTGTCCTCTAGTTCAGGGGGCGAAGTAAAGGTGACATCAAGCTGAAGTTACATATTGATTAGAGGAGAGGCTGACTGTTTACGCAAGTTCCTGATTAAAATCACACAATGGACACATTCCAGGTGTTCCAACTGTTTGTTTGTGTATGTGTGTGTGTACATGTGTGAGTGTATGTTGGGATCTTTCTCTTCCTCATCTCATCATAAGCATGAGGTTTACTCTGTAGACTCCATAATCAGATGTTGGTGTTAGAGGTTCACTAACAAGGATAAAGCATGGGCCCTACCTGCAGGAATGTGATGTCATCAGCTCCAATCTCCTCCTCTATGGCTCTGATTGAGTCTGAAAGAGATGAGATCTCTCTGCTCATCTCCTTAATCTTCTCCTTCATCATCTGCCTCTTCTGCTCCTCTTCCTCCCTCAGTGCAGCTAACCTGGCTGCCTCTTCAGCTCGTAGAAACTGGTGAAGGTTCTCAAACTGCTCCTTGATCAGCCTCTCTGTGTGTTGGGCCTGGACCTGTAATAGCACATGTCATCACATAAAGGTGTCTTAGTTGATATATGATATGAGTTTATGTTATATGTAGCGTTGTTTTAAAAGAAACAATACATAACTCTTACTCTTATGTGTTGGGCAGTTGCATCACTGGTTGTTTTAACTTGTTTAAAGTTGTCCAGTTTCTCCTGTAGGAGCTTCAGTTTGATCCTTAGTTCTTCCTGTTATGAACACATAATACAATAACACATTATTAGGTATTAACTGTCAACATTTCTCTATACGTCTCGATGTTTGGCTCAGTAGCTGATTGTGCTGATTGTGATCCATTAGATGGCTCTGCTCTCCGCAGTGTTAATAGTGCGCTGAGGATGACATATTTACATATACGTTTAACACACACATATACTGTACATATTGTGATGAACGAGCATGTATATTTTATTTCTACTTCTTTGTTTATTTATTTTCACACGATAATATATGTTATTTCGTCATGTCGTCAATGGGGGGTTATTTAGAACACTGGGTGATTAAAAATGAAGAGGTCACGGAGAGGTCAACCGGGGAACTGGCGTTGGAGACAAGCACACAGACCGGGAGCGTGGGTTTCTCCACCGTTGGACTATTAAGGACTTAACCTTTTCCACACGGATTACTCCAGATTTTCTTCTTTGGATATTTGTTCTTTGGATGGACATAAGATCACCGTGGACAATGGACAATACGCATGTGGTGGTCCGTATTTTGTGAGTAATGCGTGACAATTTGTCACCGCAATTTTTGTTTGTTTGTTTGGGTTTAAGAATACAGAAACGTTTGAGACACTTATGAGCGTGAGACTATGTTTATTGTGAAAGACAATCTGAAGACTTAAGGTAAACGTAATAATATATATACACATTAAGATATAATAGACTTCATGTCAAGGGAATCAATAATGAATTTAACTATTTTGCTTTGTTCTTAATAATAAAAGCTCTTAGTTAAATGTGAAATTGTTTATTGTTTTATGCCCATCAATAATGTTAAACCATTTTTTATATAAATACATTGTTAAGTGATTATGAATGGTTTATGATTTTTTTTTACTTTTTTTTACATTACATTCTAAAATGGTTACAATGAAACCATTTATTTCGGTAATTTTGATATCTTGATCAAGGTGATTCCAACAGTGTTCAAGGCAATATGATAACTGTAATTGTAAAAGGTGTTTTTGTACAGTAGGTACAGACTTATGGAGAGGAGGTCATGCAAGACGGTTCATCGGTAGAGAAGAAAGATGACAAAAGGGACATGATGACATCTAGTGGTTTGAGATGAACACTACAGCAACCACACGACTAACAGCTGAAGTGGGTTTCTGAGTGATGTTTTACCAAGAAAATCTATATGGTTTTCCAACGTCATTGACAATACGAAAACAAATAATGACAACTTATCCTACCTTACGCTCAGGTGCTGCTTCACTGATAGGACTGAAGTTGTGGTTCTTGTGGAGTTTTGAGTCTCGGCAGACCAAACACGCAAGCTGTTTGTCATCTCCACAGAAAAGCTTGAGTTCAGAACGGTGCAGACTGCAGACTGGTTCTCTATGACTGTTCTCCTCTCTCTGTTGAAAACTCTCACACAAGTTCTTTAGAACCAGGTTGAGAGGATACTGCTCTTTTGAGCACCTTCTCCTGCAGATTGGACATTCCCTGGAGCCTTTCGTTTCCCAGAACTCCTGCAGGCAGCAGTAACAGATGCTGTGAGTACATTTCAGAATAACAGGATCCTTGTAGATATTCAAGCACACAGGACAGGAGAAATCCTCTTCTGAAAAGGACTTGGAAGCCATTTGTCTGGTAGTTGCAGTTGCGCTCCAACTATGCCTAACAGTCTTTGCGTTCACCTTTGTTTGAAAACCCGCGAAAATTCACTGAAATAAAAGAGAGAATGTTTCAAGACATATTCCAGTCTTCACCGCCACTGTTTCTTGTCTATGTGTTTATCTTCTCCGTAAATACAGCATATGCTGTGGCAAAGGACTGATGGTTTCCCCCTAAAAGGCTGGCCACGTGAACAGCAGCCCTTTCGATACTGCTGGGTGGTTCTGTGGTTAGTGCATGCACCCCTTATAGGCGGCGAGGTGAAGCGCGAAAAGTCCTTTAGAAAATGAATGCCGCTCCACTGTCTGGCATCTACACAATCTTTAGCTTATAAAAAAGAACGAGTCGTGGTTAGTTACCAAAAAAAAGTTAGTCGCTGAAATTTCAGTCGATTGTCTATATGGCTTTGTTTTATGAAGAACTAGAGTCTTCAGAGCGTAATAAGATTTTTGTCGGTAGCCGTGCCACGGTTCGACATGTGATCATGCTACACCAATTAAATTAGGTAGCTGCTTTTTGTCAACAAAGTGGCAAGATGGCGACCACCACTGCGGACGACAACTACAGACGAGGAAGATAATATACCAAAGCGTCTTAAAAAACTCTTTAAAAAAAATGGAAGGCAAACGCAAATGCCTATGTTATATGCATATTACTTCAGTCAAGCACGAGAATGTACATTATTTCACCACTGCGATGGAATACATACAGGACAAGCCTACACAAGTGTCTCGGTTTGGAGGGTGAGAACTTCAAACACTGTGTTGATGTGGAGTTTGACAATATTCCTGAGGATGCTGGCTTCCTTCACACGTGCTACCGTAGATTTACGGACAAAATTGCAATCGCAAAGGGGGAAAGGCAAAAAAAAGGAGAAGTTTATCTACCTAAGAGGCAATCGAAAAAGGGATCCTCTGTCAAAGGCTGAAACATTAACAGCAGGTAAACACACAAACACACACACACACACACACACACACACACTGTGGTTGAGTGACTGAAAGGTACAATTATGTGTGAGAGATGTGTCAACAAACTCATTGAGCCATCCTTTTTGTTTCATTAAGGCCAATTGCAGAAAGCTGCCGAGTTAAAGGACAACCAAAGTATTCTTTTGCATATAAAAGACAAAGATTGTTTGGCTCTGGGGGTGCAGTACCACAAAGGCTGATACAATTGGTACACCAGGTTTTTGACGAAGCCAAAAAAAACCAGAGAAAGAACAAGGAGCTACTAACTTTACATTATATAAGTAAACATTTCATCTGCATTCTGTTGTATGCACACAATCACAACACTTATTCATTTCTTTTCTCCTTCATATGTGTTTTAGGAATGAGCCCATGTTTCATGTCAGCTATACGATATTTAAGTAAACATTTCATCTGCATTCTGTTGTTCAATTCAATTTTATTTGTATAGCGCCATAACATTACAATTGCCTCTAGGCGCTTTACAGAGCCCAGAGCCTAAACCCCCTTAGTGCATGCACAACGGCAACAGGGCCAAGGAAAAACTCCCTGTTGGGCAGGAAGAACCCTTAAGCAGAACCACGCCACATAAGGGGGAACCCATCTGCTTGAGGTTGGCCGGGTGGAGACAGGAAGGTGGGACGGGGGGAAAGGGGAGTGGGGAAGGGTTGTGTGGCAGAAGGGGAAAGGAAGCAACAGGGGTTATACACAGCCAGCATTTGGTCACTGGACATAGTATGTATACAGTATTGTATGTACACACAATCACAACACTTATTCATTTCTTTACTTCTCATTCATATGTGTTTAAGGAATGAGCCCATGTTTCATGTCAGCTATACGATATTTAAGTAAACATTTCATCTGCATTCTGTTGTATGTGCACACAATCACAACACTTATTCATTTCTTTACTTCTCATTCATATGTGTTTTATGAATGAGACCATGTTTGATATCAGCTATACAATATTCTGTGAGTGGATCATTCGCCAAAGGCTGCTTGTCAACCAAGAGGTGCTCAGAATGGACCAGCTGAGGAAGGCCTTCATTGAACTGGTGAAAGCAAATGAAGGTAACAGCAATGCATTTTTCCTCAAGTCCTAATATGTGTCATGTGCAAGTCCAGCTTTACACAACTTGTGTGTGACAGGCATGATAAACTGTTTCTAAGTCTGCAGTTTGCACATACATGTACAAGTTGGCAACCAAGAGAACAGCTGATGTGTGTGTGTGTGTGTGTGTGTGTGTGTGTGTGTGTGTGTGTGTGTGTGTGTGTGTGTGTGTGTGTGTGTGTGTGTGTGTGTGTGGTGTGGTTGGTGATCTCGTGTGCCTTTCTTGGGCATCTTTGCTGTTAAATGTGCTATATGGCAGATAGGTTCTGGCCTGTAATGTCTTGTTCCACTCCACCACTCACTTTTCATGATACTCCTGTGACTCTTAAATGTCAATTTTTTGTTGTATTGCAGACAGGATATGATGATGAAGAGGCTGACTCGTGAGTTCCCCCAGCTGGTGTTTCAAATTCCCACCAAGCGCAACATCTGCAAGCTGGTTTTTGCAGAGACCCTGTCAACCAGTATACTCGTGGACATGCTAACTTCTCCATCAGGTGCAGAAACCACACAGTCTAGTGAGTTGAGCCAGGCAGACAGTGAGACTGAAAAAGGGAAAACAAAATGCCTAACAACCCAAAAGGACGCAAGGACGCAAGGACACTATATACAGCAGCGTTCTTCTTGAAAAGACATCTTAGTGACACTCCTGGAATGACGCAAGGACACTATATACAGCAGCGTTCTTCTTGAAAAGACATCTTAGTGACACTCCTGGCATGTCATGCCCATGGCCTCCAACCTCTGAAAATTTGAATGTCACTGACGCACAAACTGTTGTTCCCCCTGCGCTTTACAATCTAGTAAACTGGATTATAGGCGCCTCTGAGGAGCCAACACTGGATCATTTTGCCAACATTGCTGATGACTTACATTTTAAAGTGCTGTTTGCTTGTTTTCACAGGGACTGGCAACAGGACACGTATCATTGACATTACCCAGGTGTCATCAGCTCTTGGAACCAGTGTGTGTTCAGCCTTGATCTGAATTCACACATTCTCTGGGTGTGACTCCACAAGTGCCTTTTATAGGAAAAAGAAAGACATTTTCTGTTGCATGTGAGAAAGATGAGTACCTAAAGGCATATAAAGTTTTGGTACTAACTTTAACTTGGAGCAGTCAACATTTGCATTTCTTTGCCAGTATGTATGCCACTTATATGATCAGCCAGCTGCTGAAAATGTAAATGAAGCTAGGTACAAGGCTTTCTGTATCGCATCATCAGCCTTGCCAGAATTATCCATTCCCCCTACCATTGATGCCCTCCATCAGCACTGCAAAAGGGCAAACTACCAGGCTGCAGTAATGAGGTCCTGTCTCAAACAAAATATAAGTGCTCCATCGCCTGCTGGATATGGTTGGCAAATAGAGGATGGGAACTTGCACGTCACCTGGATGACTAGAAATCCGGCCCCTGACAGTGTTTTGCATGTGATACACTGATGCTGCAAAGGTGCCTTTGCGACAGACAGATGTTCCTGTTTTTCCGCAGGATTGTGTTGCACAGACCTATGTCATTGCTGTAATTGTGCCAACACAAAAGAATCTGAGGAACTGGAAGATAACTGTCCTGACACTGACAGTGGGGACTGAGTGTCCTTAATCTGTTATTTCTTATTCAGTTTTGTACAGTTTTATATATCATGTTTCGTGTTCATAAAGAGTGTTTTTATGGTTCATCAGTGTTGTTTTCATTTTTGGAAGAGTGAATGAATGAATAAATGAATGAACAAACAGATGGTCATTGTTATAAGTACAATTAGTGCCTTTTATTGATACAATGACACAGGTTTATTTGTCACATACATAGAAATACTGCTGTTTTTTCTGTGCGAGCGTGAAGAAAGAAAGATCAAGATAGCAAAAGGAAGTTTAAAGTGCAGTGTGTGTACAGTCCATGTGCAAGTGTGAAAAAAAGTTGTAAGTGATGTTTATAGTCATTGTGTGTGTTCAGGATACGGAATGCTTGAGGAAAGAAGCTCCTCCTCAGTCTCTCTGTTCTGGTCTTGTAGCTCTTTTCTTGTAGGTCTCCTGCAGAACATGGAGATGCTCTGATGATGCGGTGCTGCAGTCACAGGCTGTACAGTTCCCATACCAAGTGATGCTGTCAGGACACACAGCTGATGGGTGCGGATGCTCTGAACTTCCTCAGCTGACATAGGAAGTACAGTCTGCCTTGATTTCTTCGGTGTGCTGGGTGTTCACAGTCCATGTTAAACACCCAGTCAATAAGATGTATTCCCATGTATGTCAAACTTGATCTAAATGACTTAACATAAACATAACATAATCGTATATTTGCCTCATTGTTCTTCTTGGACGCGGCTATGTATACAGCACTAATTAGAATTAATGTAGCCCACTTGTGAGGATGTTCAGGTGTCTTCCTCTATTGGTAACGTTTCAACGTTGAATGTAACTACACGGGAGCCGCCATCTTGTCATTCTATTGACAAAAAGCAGCCCTCTCATTGGTGTAGCATGATCACGTGTTGAACCGTGGCACGGAACCCGACAAAAATGTTATTACACTCTGAAGACTCTAGTTCTTCATAAAACAAAGCCATATAGACAATCGACTGGAATTTCAGCGACGAACTTTTTTTGGTAACTAACTGTCATTCCCTTTTGAGCCATAAGGGGTCCTCAGGACTTGTTTTTGGTATACATTACATTTTCTTACTTCACCTGTGACTGATCTGTATGTTACTATTTTCGCCTGAGCCTCGTGACATGTTGGCCTATACAAGCTACCTGTCTGCCCTCATTCTCTTCTCAGTGTTAAGATGTTAGCGGTGAATTTTGTTTCTTGACTTACCCTGCTCTGTAACTTGTATACATGAGAACATTTTGGGGATATTTAGGGATGTTCTTTTCCCTTTATGCCAGTTCGTCAGTAAAAGCTGTTAAATTGACTATTGCCTCCGACGTTTGGTCTTTACTTTCAAAGATGCAGCTAAATGCAGCACTGTTGATTATTTATTTATAACTTGACAGATACAAAAAATATATCTTATTTTGGGGGTCACCAGTGGTGCATAGTAATTGAGTAATTGTAGTCTGTTACTGTACTTCAAGATCTTTAGAATTCAAATTCAATAATATTAGCAATTGTTACTGTTAACACTACATTAATATATAAATGTTATACCCTTTACTCAATTTAAGTTGACACCGATCTTAACTCATTATATGTTGTGCACCACCCTATTTATTGCTCAATGAAAACTCTACAGACCAAATTTAATGTCACAACAAATGTGGCCTTAATTACTTTCTTACACCAAACTAAGTGATATACAATGACATAAGCTAGCACATGAACACCCATTGGAAGGTTTGGCTGATCAAATAGTCATTGCAGGTGAAGTCATTGGCTAATGTTTATTGGTAAATGTAAACTATTGCACTCATACCAGCATTTCAGAAGGGGGAGAATGCAATGTGTTCACGCTATTATTTTTTCCTCACAATCACTGTTAACAAGATGTCATAATGCTGAACATGTTAAAAGACCAAGTGAAGATCTTAATCTTGGGCCCATATTTTATATGTATTATTTAATCACAGTGAAAATTACAAACCATTATCTTAAGAGTTTGCACTTGTTACAACTTGCCATATGAGGGAGGAAACTCACACATTGGGTAAGTTGTCACATTGGATTATCAAACCAAAAATATACAACTAACTGGACTCAACAAAAAGTATCCAACCGTTTGTTGAATCAATCAGAATCAGTCATTTCAGAATGCCGTATCTCACAGACTGAGCCTCCGTCTCCTTTGGCTGACTGTGAACCAGAAACACTTTTTCTCATCTAATGATGAGTCCTCTGTGATGTCACTCTTCTTTGTTGCCCTCTTTTCTGCCATTTGGACATTTTCGTTCTCCTCAGATGTTTTAATTCTCCCCCTGATTTGTGACAAGTTGTAGCCTGGTTACTGAGACAACCTCCCCAAACTCTCTAATTCTAATCTCTAATCATTGTGACAGAGCGCAGGGCTACTGTCACTTAAAGCGGTGGTTTCCCCGCAGATCTGAGTCACTGTGTCTATAATGCGTTCGGATGGACATTAATATGAACATTGGAATATGTGATACTGTTGTGTGATATATGTGATGATGTGAAGAATATAATGGGCTGGGGTTTATGTGCATTGATCGGTGGCCCAAACTGTTTAATTGGAACGTGGGAAGCAAACGGGGATGCGATTGTGGTAGGGTGTTCCCCACTAATTAGTAGCTCCACCCATACCATTCCCGTTTCTCAACTAGCCTGGGCCTATTTAAACACGCAGGTGTTTGCAGTTACATCGTCTGCAGCCCAGAGTAGTGTTGAAACGTGGTCTGCTGTTTGAGCTCGTGGGAAAAGCTTGCTGGTGTGGCGTGCTTCTAGCTTGTGGTTCTTGGAACTCGTTAAGAGACGTGGAGTTGGATTTTGGATTCATCTCGTTCCATAACCAGCTCTTACTTGGGACCGGTGAGTGCCGTTGGTGAGCGCTATTTAGTATTGTGGATAATAAGCGTGGGGTAATGGTTGCCTGTTCTCTGGTGCAGTGTAGGTGGAGGTGTATGGACTGCTACGGTCTCCTGGCAATCTAAACTAAAATACAGCGTTACAGGTATGTTGCTGCAACGGGTGGGTACATAATCACGTAAAATCTCCGCATGATTTAAAGTCTAACCGTTTTGTTACAGAGGCTTGTTGGCTGCTGCTTTGCTGCGTTTGACTGCTTTCCTGTGCTGTGTTCTCACTTCGCGACGCTGCTTCATTGTGGGCTACTTTTGCTTACACCGCTTGGCTTCACTGCTTGGTGTTCACTGCTTGGCTGCCACTGTCTGTTATACTAAACGGAGCTACCATCTTAACTAAACGTGTGACGTGCTCCAGGCAGGCTGTATGGTGTAGTTGTTGCGTGCCTGGTGTGTATTGTATGCTTGCGGTGTGAAGTGCGTGTGCTATTTTGACCGATATTTCTTGTTATAAGTATATGATTCACTGTACTGGTTTATTTCCCACACTGTCGGAGTAATTTTAGTGTATTTATTGCTGTTGTGTTATCCCAGAGTGCTAAGTGTACTAGGGCCTTGCTGAGTTTTTCTGCCATTAGTATTATAATTTTGATGTTTGGTTTTACACCCACGGATTGTGTTTGGTGATTTTGATTTTGCAGCACTGATATATTTCTATATTTCTTTATTTCTTTATTTCTTTATCATTTGAATTTGGGGTGAATCATATAATTTGCTGTGCTTGCGTGTTTTTGTTTGTTCTTTTGTTAGGTAAAGCTCAGTAGGCCATGACTGCTTAACTCCGGGACGGTCTGCACATCAAAGCCCTCTTATCCGTATCAGTACATGTGTATCTGTTGTCCCTTTGTCTTTTTTTAACCTGTGCTCAAATAAAACTGTGCTTTTGTGGAATCACATCTCTGTCTGTCATTTGGTTGACTGGCCTGTTTATATCTGACTAGTTAAGCCATAGTTGGCTATAGGTGGGGCTGCACCAGTGTGTAGAGCAGGCTGGTGAGAGCGGCCTCAGCACCGTGCAGTCGGCCCACCACATTTGGCGCTGCGAGCAGGGTCAATACAGAGATGTGTTTTTCCTCCACTGCATAGTATAGTAGGGGGTTTGGGCTCCGTTGTATACCATCTCCTTGGTATTTTCTTTTGTGTTGCACTTTGTCCTGAGTGATTCTGTTCTTTTGTGTAGTGGTTGTGTGAGTGAGTGGGTGTTCTGTTCCTAGCAGCAAAGCAGCAGCTGACAAGGACCGAGGGAGACCACAGCCGTAAGACCGGTTCTCCTGAGGTTGAGCGAGGGAGACGTGACCTGATTTGTAAGTGACCACATTCCCTTTTCTCTATTTAGTATGGAAGAGGAAATAGCGGAGCTGCGTAGGCAGGTACAGACGTTGAACACCCAGAATGAGCAATTACAACAACGGGTTAACACCGCTGTGGACTCCCAGGCCACCGGCAGCACAAATGTCCATACTCCTGCCAACCCAGGGGCTACTCCTAGGGTAGCTACAGAGCGTGTAGTTTTCCTTCCGAGAGAAAGGCGCTGTGCTATTTTCAGTGGGGAGGGAGATGAAGATTTCTTTGAATGGATGGAGGATGTTCAGGCCAGTCTGAGGGTCCGTCACCTATCACCTGTAGAGAAGGCTCTGTTTATCCTTGACCACCTAGGTGGTTCTGCAAAGAGGGAACTTCGGTTTAGACCCGAGGAAGAGCGAGAAAACCCGACTAGGGTTTTTGCCATTTTGAAGGAATTGTATGGGGGTTCTCGATCCTATATTTCTCTTCAGGAGATATTTTTCTCCCGTAAACAAGGAGAAGTAGAGTCCTTACAAGACTTTTCACATGCACTCCTGGCACTGATGGAGCAAATAACACAACATGCCCCAGGTGAGATGCCAAACTCTACTGCCCTACTGCGAGACCAGTTTATAGAACAGGTGTATGACCATGGCCTACGGCGGGAACTCAAGCGTTTTGTCCGACTCAGTCCTAGGTCCACTTTCTTAGAAGTTCGGAAAGAGGCTATCCGGTGGGTGGACGAGGGGATGTGCTCAGTTGACCAGAGAGAAAGGAGCAATTCTGTTCCAGCATCTTTTGCCCGTCAATATCAGGTACATGGGCGTAGTGCATTATCCCCCACACCGATAGCTAAAAACTCAGAACTGGCTGAATTAAAAGAAATGCTTAAGGCCCAACAGGCACAGCTTAATCAACTCACCCAGGGTTTACAGCATGTGCAGTCCCACCCGGCACTTGGTCGCCCCTGGCCTAACAACCCAATTATCTGTAGGCGTTGCCACCAACCAGGCCATATGGCCCGGGATTGTACAAGACCTTACAACCGGTCCGTGGAACAAGTAACCACATTACCTGGACAGTCACAGGATCAGCGTAGGCAGGCGGAAAACTTCTCCCCCCTGAGGTGAGGAGCTACACTTCAGGAGGGGTAGTGCTTGGCTCACAGGCCTCAGAAAATAGTGGTGACCAGGCCATTTCCAACTTATTAGGAAATTGCCCTTCTGTCTCTGTCACTATGGGTGGGGTGGAGATTCCATGTTTGTTAGACACTGGGTCTATGGTCACTACTCTTTCTGAGAGTTTCTTTAGACAGCGCTTTGAGCCATGGGGCAAGGAGAAGTTGCATAGTTGTGGGTGGTTACAACTCCGTGCTGCCAATGGACTAGAAATTCCATACGTGGGATACCTAGAGTTAGATTTTGTCGTACTAGGGAAACCAATTTGTAACAAAGGGGTTTTGATCGTAAAAGACCTGCCTAATACATCATCTGACGGTAGACTACCTGGCTTGTTGGGAATGAATGTCATCCAGGAATGTTATCAGGAACTTTTTAACCAGCATGGCACTCAATTATTTGATCTGCAAAGTGTGCGGGCAACCCCAGCATGGCAGTGTGCTCTACAATATTGCCAACAGGTACGGAGTGAGGCCCCAGGGGCTGGGGAAAGACAGGCAAAGGTTGCAGGTAGGACAGCGGTGCGGGTACCCGCTGATTCCTTGCGGTTTGTAGCCGTAACCTGTTCTTTATCAGTTGGGGCAAACTCAATGATGTTGTTCGAGCCTTTAAGGAAACAGAATTTATTGCCAGCAGGCCTACTGCCCTCAGTGTCACTAGTCCCAGTTACCAGGGGTGTTGCCTATGTACCCATAGTCAATGTGGGGGAGCAAGATGCTCTAATACAACCCCATGTTGCAGTTGGGACGTTATGCCCAGTTCAGGCAGTGGAAATGCCGGATGGGGTTGTTACGGTGTCTGCTGTAGAACAGGTCGTAGCTCAAGCAATAAATCCCTCCCAGGGTGTGGGAATTGACCGAGTAGGGGAGATGATTGATGACACAGACTTGTCCAGGCTTTCACACACTGAGCAGGCCCAGGTGAGGGAGCTGTTATATAAGCATAAGTCTGTGTTTGCAGCTGAAGAGGGTGATTTGGGCTGTACAGGGCTCATCACTCATGAGATCCCCGTATTGGACAGTGCACCCATTCGCCAGCGTTATCGCCGCATACCTCCGGCAGATTACGAGGCTGTCAAACAACATATCCACCAGCTGATGCAAAGTCAGGTAATACGAGAGAGCAGTAGCCCTTATGCCTCTCCTATAGTGATCGTTAGGAAGAAGGATGGCCAGATCCGTTTGTGCGTTGATTACCGCCAACTAAATAGTAAGACCAGGAAGGACGCTTTTCCTCTGCCCCGCATTGAGGAAACACTGGATGCTCTCTGTGGGGCCAAGTGGTTCTCCACACTGGACCTAGCAAGTGGGTACAACCAGGTTCCAGTAGCAGAGGGGGATAAGAGCAAGACTGCCTTTTGCACGCCTTTTGGGTTGTTTGAATTCAACCGCATGCCCTTTGGTTTATGCAATGCCCCAAGCACATTTCAACGTCTCATGGAGCGTATGTTTGGTGACCAGCGGTTTCAAACATTGCTGCTCTATCTGGACGATATAATTATCTTTTCGTCCACTGTTGAGCAACAGTTAGAGAGGCTAGAAATGGTGCTCACCCGACTAAAACAAGAAGGCCTTAAGGCTAAATTGGAAAAATGTTGTTTTTTTCAACAGCAGGTGACCTACTTGGGGCATGTTGTCTCTAAAGATGGTGTGTCTACCGACCCAGCCAAGATCAGTGCAGTATCTGAGTGGAGGCGTCCTACTAATGTCACCGAGCTGCGGTCCTTTTTAGGATTTGCAAGTTATTATAGGCGATTTGTGGAAGGCTTTGCTAAGCTTGCTGCCCCATTACATCGCCTTGTTGCTGAGGTGTCTGGGACCAGGAAAAAGAGGGGTTCTAGGGAGCCACTCGAACGTAGTTGGGGTGAGGAATGTGATCAGAATTTTCACCTTTTGAAAGAAAAGCTGGTGACTGCACCCGTGTTAGCTTATGCTGATTTTTCCAGGCCCTTTGTGCTCGAAATCGATGCGAGCCACTTGGGGTTGGGGGCAGTACTCAGCCAGGAAGATGATGGGAAACGTAGGCCAGTGGCATACGCTAGTCGAGGCCTTAGGCCCACAGAGAAAAACATGGAGAACTACAGCTCCATGAAACTAGAGCTGTTGGGGCTAAAATGGGCACTAACCGACAAATTTCGAGATTACCTGTTGGGGCAAAAGTGCATCGTATACACTGATAACAACCCACTGAGCTATCTCAACTCTGCCAAACTTGGTGCTTTGGAGCAACGTTGGGCTTCACAATTAGCAGCATTTGATTTTGAGATCCGCTACCGTCCAGGCCGCGTTAATGGCAATGCTGATTCGCTCTCAAGGCAATACACCATAGTCCCTGGCTTAGAGCGAGATGATGGGATGGCTTTGCCAGCTGCACTTGTGGAGCAATTAGAAGGCTTAAGACCATTTGAGGCCACACAGCACACAGTCGCAGTGTTCCCGTCCACCACCAAGGTAGACCTCTGGCAGCTGCAGGGACAAGACCCAGTTATTGGTAAAGTTTTCCAGTTCTTTTCACAACAGCGTTACCCTACCAAAATGGAACGCCAGGCAATGCCTAAAGCATGCTTGGAATTACTCCGTCAGTGGGGTAGACTGTCCCTGGAAGATGGTGTGCTTTATCGACACATTAAGTTGCCAGGGGGTGGGGAGGAAGTAGATCAGCTGGTACTACCAGAGGCCTTGCAAGGGGTGGTCTTTCAGCAGTTGCACAATGAACATGGTCATCCAGGCAGAGATCGTACCTACGAACTTATTCGTAGGAGATGCTTTTGGCCAGGCATGAGCATTGACATTGAGCGACGCTGCCAAAATTGTACCCAGTGTGCAGCTGCGAAGTCCTCTCGGCCTTCTGCTCGTGCCCCTATGGCACATCTACTGGCTTCAAGCCCAAACCAAATCCTAGCCATTGATTTCACCATTCTAGAGCAGTCTAGCGATGGTCGGGAGAATATTCTGGTAATGACTGACGTTTTCTCAAAATATACCCAGGCTGTGCCCACTCGTGATCAAAAGGCTACCACTGTTGCCAACATCTTGGTTCACGAGTGGTTTTATAGGTTTGGGGTACCAGCCCGTATTCATTCCGATCAGGGAAGGAATTTTGAGAGTGCACTAATATCTCAGCTTTGCCAGATCTATGGGGTGCAGAAGACTCGCACAACGCCGTACCACCCACAGGGGAATGGGCAGTGTGAACGGTTTAACCGGACACTTCATGACCTCCTCCGGACGTTGCCCTCCGAACAAAAGAGATCCTGGACGCGGCACCTTGCGCAGGTAGTCTTTGCATATAACACCACTTGTCACACTGTTACCGGGGAATCCCCCCATTTTTTGATGTTTGGGCAGGCTCCAAGGCTCCCAGTTGACTTCCTGTTGTCACGGGTGGATGAGCCCATTGGGGGTCAGGTTGTGGATTGGGTTGCAGGACACCAACAGGTTTTGAGGGATACATACACCAGGGTGAGAGCTAGGCTGGCCAGGGCTGCTGAACTTCGTAAGGCAAAACATGATCAGTCTGTTAGGGACGAAGGGCTGAAGGAGGGCAGCATGGTATACTTGCGTGACAACACAGTTCGTGGTCGCCATAAAATTCAAAATCATTGGCTACCCACTGTGTACCAGGTTGTCAAGACGCCTAGAGGTGATGGTGGGGTATACACCATAACTAACCCACTAACACCCACCTTGGTGAAGCATGTACACCGTTCACAGTTGAAACTGGCCCCAAACCCAATTTCACAACAAGCTATGCCAGACCAAGGACTGGGTGAGCTGGGTCTCGAAAGGGAGTCTGAGGATATCTCGGTGCTCATTATAACGGACCCAGGATTAGCCCCTGTCAGTGCAGAACATTTTACTGAAATGGACTCGCATCCTGACTCATCTCAACCGTCTGCACACCCTATAGGTATGTTTGACAATAGCCCTCCTGAGGGAGAATCTTCCTCTGCCATGGGGTCTGGTAGTCCCATAGTCACCTCCAGAGGAACTACAGAAAGGCCTATTAACACGGGCATAGTGGGCGCGGTACCTATCGCAGGTCCGTTGCTCAATCAGGCTGTAGTTTCTAGACGGACCACCAGAGCTAGTGCAGGACAGCATTCCAATCCACATCATCTGCCAAGAACTATACCTATTCGTACTATTAGTTCGTCCCCAGGATCGGAGGCTTTGCGACCCTCCTGTCCTGGCCCGACCATCGATGGCCAGTTTAGACCATGGCTTTAGGGCGAATCATCGGGACGATGATTGAAAACCTGGGGGTAGATTGTGGTAGGGTGTTCCCCACTAATTAGTAGCTCCACCCATACCATTCCCGTTTCTCAACTAGCCTGGGCCTATTTAAACACGCAGGTGTTTGCAGTTACATCGTCTGCAGCCCAGAGTAGTGTTGAAACGTGGTCTGCTGTTTGAGCTCGTGGGAAAAGCTTGCTGGTGTGGCGTGCTTCTAGCTTGTGGTTCTTGGAACTCGTTAAGAGACGTGGAGTTGGATTTTGGATTCATCTCGTTCCATAACCAGCTCTTACTTGGGACCGGTGAGTGCCGTTGGTGAGCGCTATTTAGTATTGTGGATAATAAGCGTGGGGTAATGGTTGCCTGTTCTCTGGTGCAGTGTAGGTGGAGGTGTATGGACTGCTACGGTCTCCTGGCAATCTAAACTAAAATACAGCGTTACAGGTATGTTGCTGCAACGGGTGGGTACATAATCACGTAAAATCTCCGCATGATTTAAAGTCTAACCGTTTTGTTACAGAGGCTTGTTGGCTGCTGCTTTGCTGCGTTTGACTGCTTTCCTGTGCTGTGTTCTCACTTCGCGACGCTGCTTCATTGTGGGCTACTTTTGCTTACACCGCTTGGCTTCACTGCTTGGTGTTCACTGCTTGGCTGCCACTGTCTGTTATACTAAACGGAGCTACCATCTTAACTAAACGTGTGACGTGCTCCAGGCAGGCTGTATGGTGTAGTTGTTGCGTGCCTGGTGTGTATTGTATGCTTGCGGTGTGAAGTGCGTGTGCTATTTTGACCGATATTTCTTGTTATAAGTATATGATTCACTGTACTGGTTTATTTCCCACACTGTCGGAGTAATTTTAGTGTATTTATTGCTGTTGTGTTATCCCAGAGTGCTAAGTGTACTAGGGCCTTGCTGAGTTTTTCTGCCATTAGTATTATAATTTTGATGTTTGGTTTTACACCCACGGATTGTGTTTGGTGATTTTGATTTTGCAGCACTGATATATTTCTATATTTCTTTATTTCTTTATTTCTTTATCATTTGAATTTGGGGTGAATCATATAATTTGCTGTGCTTGCGTGTTTTTGTTTGTTCTTTTGTTAGGTAAAGCTCAGTAGGCCATGACTGCTTAACTCCGGGACGGTCTGCACATCAAAGCCCTCTTATCCGTATCAGTACATGTGTATCTGTTGTCCCTTTGTCTTTTTTTAACCTGTGCTCAAATAAAACTGTGCTTTTGTGGAATCACATCTCTGTCTGTCATTTGGTTGACTGGCCTGTTTATATCTGACTAGTTAAGCCATAGTTGGCTATAGGTGGGGCTGCACCAGTGTGTAGAGCAGGCTGGTGAGAGCGGCCTCAGCACCGTGCAGTCGGCCCACCACACAGGGCTGATGATAAGGATTAGCCTACCTGTGATTATTTCGTGTTTTGCGAGAGACGTGCTCATCGGGGCAGGGGGGGTTCATAGTTATCAAACGTGCTTTTTTATTAAGTGTTTCATTGTAGAATTATTAATAGAACCTGCATGTACGTATGTGATGTTTCATGTCAGTTTGCGTGGAAGATAAGAATATGCGAAACTGTTAATTGTTTAATGCGTGTCAGTAGGTGCGTTTCCATCCCATGTCTTAATGCGCATTATCTCTATGCGAATACTTAATCCTGGTTGGAAACGCGTGCGTTTCGCATTAACTTCCCCAATGCGCATAGAAATTCGATTCGCCAGAGGGAGGTGGATTAACTAGTTATTCGAATGTAGTTAACGCGCTTAACGTAGATGGAAACAGTTTATTCGAGCGATTCGCGTCTTTTGTGTAGGCTATTTGTTTATCTTCGGAGTTGGACTGTAGACTACGTCCTGTTGCAGTGAGAGACAACCGTGCTGCTGTCTGCCCCGAATGTGATGTTCCTCTACTGCTTCTCAAACTGCCAGCTAATACACCACACCTCATGCAGCATATGCACCTGCTGTTATATACTATAGTATAGGCTATCTATGTTTGCGGTTTGTTGTTTCCCCTGAACATCATCATCAATACCTAGTTTATTGTAGGCTAACTGATTAACTTGATTTACGTGCAAACTACGTGGACATGTTATCTCCCCACACGTAGCCTACTTTTTTGTTGTTTTGTGATCATTGATTCTATCTAACACCTGGGGACCTGGTGTGCGCGGTTGTTTCGGTTCGCAATCTCTTGTGCCTCGCCCAGGTATGGTAACTTAATATATGTCTTTGCTTGTACTCGGATGGCAAAGCATACCGCATATAAACATCTTTGTACAGTGCTACGTTTCGCCCAAAACACGGTATTCCGCGCATGTTGCAAGTTTGTAAAGCGCAATTGCAATGCACTCGTCGGTGGGGACAGGCTTTCGGCAGCAAATACTTTCAGGCAACACAGCAGGGCCTATCGGTTGCACAATTCTTGAAATCCTGACCTGGTCAGCCTGAAGTTTTCGACCCACAGCTGGTCAGTGAAGTGGGCCTTCACCAAATTAAAAAAATCACTAGACCGTGCTCGTTCCCAGATGTACGGACGTCTGCGGGGAACGGAATTCGCTGCTATGTGAGTTTGTAAAACATGTTAAAACCGTCTACGCCTTCTCCTTCTAGCAACTATAAAGGCAAACAACTAAAATGCTACAGCATTAAATGTCCCGACGGCAGAGAGGAGGGCGTCCATTCTAGCATGCACAAAACTCTTCCTCCAAATTAGACTAAAGACTCGGGTGAATGGAAACGGTCGCTGATGCGCATTTGTTTTATGCGAATCGTCCGTGAATGCGAATCGTTAATGCGAACGAGCTGAATGGAAACGCACCTAGTGGTAACGGCCAGCTGGTTTAAATACGGGCCGCATAGTTCAGTTGGGGGTGGTTGCCAGAGTTGTGGACTCGAGTCATGAATTTGATGACTTTAGACTCGACTTGACTAATCTAAAAAGACTTGCAACTCGACTTGGACTTTAACATCAGTGACTTGTGACTTCACTTGGACTTGACCCTTTTTACTTGAAGACTTGCTACTTTCCTCGAACCTGAAGATTAAAATGTATGTTTACACGACACTGACCGCTCTATCTTCCTTTGCACCTGTGTGCGGCACGACATCCAATCAAATTAGATCCACGTTGTTTCTATATGATACATGTATACATACATGACACACAGTGGCGGACCTACCATAGAGGCGAACTAGGCAACTGCCTTAGGCCCCCACCCAGCAGAAGGCCCACGATAAATTGCCCACCCATGCACCGATAGGCCGATGGGCTGATGGGATGGCCCAAGTCCATAACCAACCGGCCCTCCCGCAGATGTCGTCAGTTGCGACAGTTTTCCTTGCTTCACCGAATACATTACACCTCTAATGATAACCAATAGTCTGAATCACTAGTGATGGCGAAATGAAGCTTCATGAACCCTCGTATCTTTCCAGCCAGACGCGTTGAAAAAAGGTCCACTACTCGAAGCGTCGTTCGCTCTCTAGTGACACCTGCAGGTCAATAAAAATACGGTGTAAGAAAGATTTTCTCGGGACAGTGAATTTGTAAAATTTGTTGTGGTGCGCAAGGCCTGCTAAAATAACATGCACTCAAACGTATGGTGGAAGAAAACGTTTCTCCATTAATTAAAATTTCATAGTAGGCGAATACAAGTACAATAAAGGCTTTATTTTTGTATTCTTTGTTCTAATAATAGTTCGATCTACAAATTAAAGATTACATGGTGGCACAACGGTAAGCGACGTCGGCTAGAGCGGGGGACTGTTTAGTTTCGAGTCCTGACCAAAGCGAAATGTAATCAATCCTTTACATTAAACAAAAAAAGCCTGTAAATTATCTTTACTCTCTATGCCGTTGGAACAGAGTGAAAGTGCTTTTGGAATACTGGTCAGTACTATTGTAAAACCAATTAGTGCTTCTGGACAACTGGTCAGTGCAGGGCACTGAAAAGGGGGAGAAAGTGCTTTGCTTTGGATCAAGTTCTTTCTCTTTCTAACTGGCTCTATAACTCTATCTCAAATATTCTATACTACCAACAACACCAAACAATCTAAATCTCCAACTATCGCTTATTCTCCAACCACTGACAATAACTACCACGAATACAAGATGAGTTTTGGGCCGTCGTATAGGCGAAGCGTCCCGCGAAAAGTGAACGAACGAACCACTTGGTGAAGCACTTGATTCAAATGAGGCTTCAGACGTCGTCGGTGACGCCATCTCGGCAAAACATTATAAGCCTCGATACGCGCTCCGGTGAGGAAATGCTTCATTTTCACGACACAAGCTCCGAAGCCTCGGGTTCATTAGTAAAATCACTACGAAACACTGTCTGCTATTTATACTACTCCTAATGACCTGTATTCACACTCATGGTTACTATTTTCTTACTATTTTCTAATCTCCTCCGTCAGTCTTACTATGTTTATTTGTTATTAAATGTCAATCACTCTAGCCTAATACTTGCGTGTCTCGCTCGTAGACACCTTTAACACCCCTACACACACACACATAATCACACACCCAGCATGCAACACTACCATTACCACTGATGTTTACACCCCATCGTATACGTTCTGTTCTGTTCATTTCTACAATAAAGTTCAAACCAGTGGCGGCGGACCTTAAGGGCGATTGTGGCGACGAAACTGCTTTCAGGAAAAGGAGATTTTTTTATCTCTGTCGGCGTACTAATTAAGATAAATTGACAACAAAACAATTAGGACTTCCTACACCAAATGTATCGATTCAACAGGTTTCTACAAAGGGTGGAACCCTACATCCAAGAATTGGAACGAAAGAAAATCATGGCTAGCACGCTGTGAAGTGGCTAACGCGGTCTGTATTTCTTTATTTGTAGGCTACCACTGTCACTTTTCATAGGTTGTACAGTGTGAATGTTCGCTTTTTGCCCTAACACTGAGTTATTTTCTTTGTGAAGACTTATTTAGCTTTTGTAAGCCAATACTTTCGAGATCAGTCAATAAATATAGTTGGTTTTGATTTATATGTTGCCCCCTTCTTTACGTTGTTACTGGACATATTTTATGTGTCCTGTAAAGCTATGTTGCATCATACAACATTTGAGACATGTGGATAATGAAAAAGTGGGATAATTTAATGTGGAGCCAAATCATGTTTGCTTATGAAGGCTCCTGAATGCAACTTTCTTCCATATAACTAGCTACTGTAGCTATGTAGGTAGAGGGGAAATATTTTGATTGTGTGCTGCCATCTACTATACAAAAAGGTATTGCTGTATGAGTTAATCAGCCTACAAAAAAATTGATATTGCTTAATGTAGGTCGCCCCAATCATTATCAAAAAAATTGTGTACTCTTTCTCTGCTGACATTTATTCCTAAAGGCTCTGTAGTTATACATATAGGCCTAACCATCTGATACTAGCCCAGAGTTAAGCATATTCATCTAGCAAACTATACCTACCTTGGAGTGTTACAATAGCCAGTATCATTTTATTCCATGTGTCTATCCAGGCAAATTTGTGGATCCAAATGTTATTAAAAAACATATATAATGTTATTTCTTTGTAATCATCCCAAATTATGTTAAGTGTATGGGTATTTTGCATACATTGAGCGGGCAACGCGCAGTATATTAAGTGGGCCGCTCTGACAGACAACTCCCGGGCCACTTTTTCCTACCAGTCCGCCCCTGCTTTGAGGTGGCCCTTTTTTTTTTTTTTGCATTAAAAGGACGGATGAAGAGGGCCCCTGGCTATGTTCGCCTTAGGCCCCCAAATGACTAGGTCCGCCACTGGTGATGGCCATGGCAAAACCTTTATTCTGTGGTCGGTGGACCATTTTTGTGTTGATTTTGAGGTGTGCATTGGATCATTGTCCTGCTGGAAGGTCCAACCACGGCCCATTTTAAGGTTTACTAGAGGGGTCTGTTAGGTCTTAAATTAATATCTGCTGCCCCACAACATCAAAGATCAGCCACCATACTTCGCACTGGGTATGAGATATGGCTATTATAAAATAGGGGGTGTATTTGAATCCCCAGAAAGGACTGTATAGCTGATTGAATGAATTGGTTACAATCGCCACAGGTCTGTCCGGTCAGAACAAGAATGGATGATGCCAAAGTCCAATGATGATGAAGGTTTATTGCACACACACATGAAGTGAAGAGATGATGAAGTGAACATTGAATGAATGCTGGAATTATCCGTGTAAAGGACTTCTAACACACATGAATCCTTGATGACTGATTGAACCGTGAACTGAATGAGACAATGATCCGTGAACTGAACCGTGGTTTCTATGAATGATAATAACAAGACATACAGATATTTACAATTATGCACAACAAGAATGTATATATACACACGATGAAACCGACCAAGTAAATAACACCCATATACACAAACACTCACGTTCTCAATGACGCACGGCAAGTGAATGTCTCTGAATGATTAAATGAAAAGTCCAACAAGCTCCTTGATGCTCCTCTCTCCAGCTCTGCTCCCACACAATGGCCAGAGAGGGGGTCGGGCTTATATAGGGGCGAGCGGGGGCTGAGATGCATGTCCAGGCATGCCTCAGGGGGAGACTTGAAACAGTCCACAGAGGAATGTAGGTTTCATGAAACAGTCTCTGTGGTGGCCAATAGACAGTGGCACTCCACTGTTTACGACCCCCACAGAACCTAGGGATCAGCTGATAGGCTGACCTCTGCCTGGACCCCAGGTCCTGTGACTGGCCCAAACAGCGGGGTGCCTCAGCTAGATGCAGCTGGGTGAGAAGCCTTTTTCACAGCCGCCCCAACTTTGTGAAGCAAAGTTCCTTCCAGTGACTCCAGCCAGTTGCATCCTGTGGGGATGATGGGAGTCTGGTTGCAACGGGCCGCATGTAGGTCCGGTCCATGACCTGGATCTGCGCTGTCCGTATGCTGAGGGGGTATGGTTCGATGCAACCACACCTGAGGAAGAAGAATGCGGCCGAGAAAGCTGCCGCCTGAAGTGTGAGCAGTCAGCCATTCTGGGGATGACTGGGCTGCTGCGCCGCCTTCGGCACTCAGCACAGCCGTGCTGGTGCTTTCTGATGGCCTTTCTTCCCCCCAAGATCCAGAACCGTCGCCTTAGCTCAGCAAACACCCTCTCTGGGCCCAGATGCCTGAGCCGGCTGTCACCGTCCTGGATGATGAGTTTGGTGATGGGGTGATGAGGATCCAGCACTATGGGGTGCACTGCGTCTTCCTCCAGAGACTCACACCTGCGGAGCCGCCCCCCCACACGGATCAGCTGGGCCTTTGTGTCGAACTCTGGAGCCAACGTCAGCAGTCTGCTGGCTGCAGAGACAGGTCTCCCTGTTGACAGAAGGATGAATTCCTCCAGGAAGCAGTCTCTCTGAACTGTCCGGAGGAGAGCAAGCTCAGCTTGCCTGAAGTCCCCTGCTGTGGGGTCTGTGGGTGTGGCCGCCCCATGACATGCTCTGATAGAGGCCTCTAGAAGCTCTTGGTAGCTGCTGAAACCCCCTGCCCCTGGATGAGACTGAGCAGAGGTCACTGAGACGTTACCACAGAAGGATGACTTCTGCAGGTCAGCTGGCTTGTAGAGGAATGGCTCGTCTCTACCTGCTGGCTTCTTCCTCCTCTTGCTGTGTGCCTTCGCACGGATGGACTCCTGACACAGCCGTGTCCTAGTGCCACCCCGGTGGACAAGGAAGGACTGCTGGAGTGCTTGATGTGGCAGGCAATCCACCTCCACTCTGACGGTTTCCTCCTCCTGTGACCTGACAGTGGCTGCGTCCTGCTTCAACCGTGTGATGTGCTTCACATTCGGGGGAGGCAGGACATCCATCTGCCAGGGCTGAGCCATGTGATGAAGCAGCTGAGCAGTTGGAGGATGAGTCCCAGTGAGTAGACACTGAGGGATGGAGGACTGATGCAAAGGTACCTTGGCCGGGCCTTGCAGTGTCCAACCGAGGCGTGTCTTCAGTGCAGCCGGTCCACCTGGTGGGCCGAGTAGCACCCGCTCAACTGGGGTGATGAGATGAGGGTAGTCAGACCCGATGAGGAGCAGCGGTTGGGCCTGATGAAATGACTGCAGAGGCAGACCTCTGAGGTGGTGATAGGCCTTCTGCAGGGCTTTGAGCGGGTATGAATGGGTGGATAAGCCTAGCTCTGTTGAGGTGAAAGCTTGCTCTATCCTGAACCGCTTCTGAGGGTGACTGGCTGATGCCACAGAGAATGAGACTGACCTCCCTGGCACAGACCTGAAGTCCTGACGGATGGTTCGGAGTGCCAGATTCTCACTCCGTCCGTGAAGACCCAGTTCCTGAGCCGCACTGTGAAGCAGCATTGTGCGCTCGGAACCGTCATCTAGGATGGCGTACGTGTCCATCTTCTTGTTGCCATTGAACAGGCACACCTTCACCAGCTTCAGTAGCATGCGACTACCCCTCCTGGCAGGATCCAGGTAGTACGTCTCTGGCTGATGAATGGCGGTGGATGGCTTCTCTGGTCTGGCGTTCACCTCGTGCAGCACTTCCAGATGCGTCAGATTGCAGGTCTGGCATCTGGCCTTGAGGTAGCACTGCACTGTTGGATGATCCCTTCCACACCTCAAGCACCGTTTCCCATCCTTCATCCAGCTGACCTTCTGATCCTTGCACAGCTGTCTGAATGCTGTGCACTGGTTGAAGTAGTGCTGGATGCTGTCGCAGAATGGGCAGTACTTCGGTGGGTGCTCTGGCTTCCGTGGTGAGGGCTGCGCTGTCTCAGTGGGCTCGACTGCCTTAACAGGTGAGTCACACCCAAGCAGGACAGTGGTAGAACGCACGGCTGGGCTCTGGTTCCCCCTGGCGCCCTTCTGGCAGTCGGGTGGCTCTTCCAGCGGTGTTCTGGACGTGATGAATGGCACCTCATCCTGCTGCGTTGGCACCTGAAACTGTGGTGCGTGAGAAGACGGGCTGTACCCTGGACCCATAGGCATGCTCTGCACATGGTCAGTCAGCACAGCCACAATCTGTGGCGGCGGATGATGTGGGCGTGGCACCTGACGCGGCGATCTCTGCTCTGCTGCACTGACCATGTCGTGGTATGACACTGGCGGAGGTGGTGGCGGGAACGTGTCATCAGCTGGTTGGACCGTCAGCGGAGAATGATGAGACGTGGGCCACGGCACACCTTGCAGGTCATCCAATGGCTGAGTGAATGCCTGACTGGTTGTCAGCGGCGTGGACGAGAAGTCAGGGACCTGAAGACTGGCTTTGGATACCCCACTGTCTGCGACGTGGAGTCGTCCTGATGGTGGAGCAGCGAAGCTGGTGGCTGGAGCTGGTGGTGCATCTGATGCGCGCGATGAGAGGGCTTGCAACATCTGCAGTATATCCCTCCTGAACTGTTGGTTGTCATTCTTCATCTCCCTTAGGGCTGAAAGGAATGCCTCTTGAAGGTGGCTTGATGATGATTGTCCAGCAGGTGGAGCTAGTGAGTCCACATGACTGTGACTGCTGGATCCACCAACGGCTTGGTCAGAGAGTGTGTGTGCCTGCTGAAGTTGTTGTCTTGGCATGGACATCCTCACTGTGGTAAATGTAAACTCCGGCGGAAGAAGGACCATATAAAATAGGGGATGATGTTGAATCCCCAGAAAGGACTGTATAGCTGGTTACTGAATGTTGAGTGACAATCGCCACAGGTCTGTCCGGTCAGAACAAGAATGGATGATGCCAAAGTCCAATGATGATGAAGGTTTATTGCACACACACATGAAGTGAAGAGATGATGAAGTGAACATTGAATGAATGCTGGAATTATCCGTGTAAAGGACTTCTAACACACATGAATCCTTGATGACTGATTGAACCGTGAACTGAATGAGACAATGATCCGTGAACTGAACCGTGGTTTCTATGAATGATAATAACAAGACATACAGATATTTACAATTATGCACAACAAGAATGAATATATACACACGATGAAACCGACCAAGTAAATAACACCCATATACACAAACACTCACGTTCTCAATGACGCACGGCAAGTGAATGTCTCTGAATGATTAAATGAAAAGTCCAACAAGCTCCTTGATGCTCCTCTCTCCAGCTCTGCTCCCACACAATGGCCAGAGAGGGGGTCGGGCTTATATAGGGGCGAGCGGGGGCTGAGATGCATGTCCAGGCATGCCTCAGGGGGAGACTTGAAACAGTCCACAGAGGAATGTAGGTTTCATGAAACAGTCTCTGTGGTGGCCAATAGACAGTGGCACTCCACTGTTTACGACCCCCACAGAACCTAGGGATCAGCTGATAGGCTGACCTCTGCCTGGACCCCAGGTCCTGTGACTGGCCCAAACAGCGGGGTGCCTCAGCTAGATGCAGCTGGGTGAGAAGCCTTTTTCACAGCTATCTTTCTGTCTTCGCCAAACCCACCTTTGATGTTTGTTGCCAAGAAGCTTTATTTTGGTCTTATCTGACCATTTAACTCGGTCCCATTGAAATTCTGACTTACATTTGGCAATCTGTAGGAGCTTTAGTTTGTTGTTGATTGACAGCAAAGGCATTTTTTCTGGCAACCCTCCAAAACAACTTGTGGTGATGTAGGTGGCGTCTGATGGTAGTTCTGGAGACTTTCTGACCCCAACTGACTCAACTGACTCAACTGACCTCTGCAATTCTCCAGCTGTGTTCCTTAGAGATTATTTTGCTAGTCGAACCATCCTCCACACGGTGTATGGGGTCAATTTACAGACAGACAGACAATTTACAATTTCCATCATGACCTTTTGTTATTTATTTGTATTGTTTAATATTATTGTCCATTTTATGTTTTCTTTGGTGCATCTAAACCTTTACTTGTACTATTTTACTTGTAATACTTCTTCCAACCCTAACCTTGTCAAGTGTGCATTTTTATATTATTCTGTTCTGTTTTGTTCCTTCAGCCATTGCTGACATGCGATGACCGACACATAGAAATTAACCAGGTGTTTTCCAAAATGGTTCTGCATGTCTCTGCAGTTCATCGTTTCCCCTCGACAGGATATGCATGTTTCTGCAGTTCATATGCTGTTCCACAGCAGCGTGTCACCAATGCTCTAAAGATGCTGGCCACACACGCTGAATGAGCGTTTACACCAGAGCTTTAGCACCTAAAGTTACTCCTCAGAGATCCTGTGGTCTGGTCCATCACATGGGGATATTTAAAAAGTCACCTCTATAAATCTGTCACTTTACCTCATTGAAGTCCTTAAAAAAGTATCGGTCAACCAGGACATATGTAATATGTGAAAAAAAAATGAAAGTAATCTGCAGGATATACTCGTCCTCGAGGACGATCTAGCACGCTGTCTCAGTGTGAGGATGCTCTGATCTCAGTGCGCCACAGACCAGTCAGCGCCGCTGCCTCCCTGCTAGTAGCTTGTGACTGCCCTCTGCTGGAGGAACGAAGGTGCCACATCATTTTGGACATCATGTTTTTTTCCCCTTTGAAATAAAATTGCCCCTTTTATAATTATGAGCTGTCATGTCATGCTCTGTGTTTCTGATCATTGTGGCTCAATTGGCTTAGTCGGCATACTGATGAAGATTGATTGACAACAAAACAATTAGGACCTCCCAGACCAAATGTATCCATTCAACAGGTTTCTACAAAGGGGGAGAAATCCTACATTAAAGAATTGGTACTGAGAACCCCAACAGAAAAAAAACATGCAAAAGAACAGAACCCTCTTCGTCCGTCCCTGACCAAGACAGATGGTTCACCTCACTTGGTCCCCGGGCACTTAAAAGCTGCCCACTGCTCCTGGGGTCCTGGAGGAAGGACAGTCCGGGATGGGAAATAGCAGAGACCATTTACTGTGTGTGTGTGTGCGTCCTGTGTCCTGTGTCGCATCCATGTACCCATGTGTGTGTGGGACAATGGGTCTACATCCACAGACAAAACACTTTTCAGGGGTCTGTCTAAATTGTAGTTTTGTACAATAGTACTCATCAGTGATTATTCAATAAGTGTGCCCCATTCCCTCTCTGCTTCCACTGCAGTTAGTCAGATCTGAACATTTAGAAATGAAACATCAACAGGCTGGAGATCAGCCAAACGGATCATTTATAAGACTTCCTCGGCTGAGCTGCTGCTAATATGTCCAATGGCTCAAATCAGAGTACTTGCTGCATGTTATACCTTGGTAACTCTGTATTCTGTTCACAGAGTCTGTCAGGATGTCTAGATATTTCTGTCCTGACATAGATGGGACAGCCACATCCAGAGATACAACCTGTGCCCATGTCTGGACAGAGGACTGTGCATTGAAAAGAAATTGATGAACACAGAACAAGTTCAGTAAAACAGTTTTGTCATCCTACCCGATGGCCTCTCCTTTCATCGGCAGGACAGAACAGTTGATTCGGGCAAGAATGGAGGAGTTGGTGTGTGTATCCTGATCAAGAACCAGTGGTGTGTGTGGATCCGAAAAAAACATCGTCCAGCTGCTCACCTGACCTCGAACATCTAATGGTGTAGTGCAGACCATTCTACCTGCCCAGGGAATTCTCTGCAGTCGCTGTTTACGTTCCACCCCAAGCTGACACCTTCGGTCACATCCCACACCTTCGCCTGCTTCGTGTTTGTCATGTCCTGGTACATGTCATGACACTCCTGGCTATCCCTAGCGCCAACGTACGTGGCAGCTTTTTCATGTAGCTCTGGTGTTTTGTATTCATGTATGTATTGTTTGTGAGTTGTATGTGCTTATGTATTGAGGTGAGTTTTATACTGTTCCCACACTGTACTCCTCTAGGAGCATAGTCTGGGTGTTGTCTTTTCTCCCCTCCCCTCCCCTCCCCAATGTTATGCTGTAATTCTTCCCTATCTTTAGCAGGGGGACTGCCAATGGAAACTAGCCTTTTGTCTACAATTGGATGCATTTACATTTTAATGTTTTGATGGAAATTGATATAGTCCTATAATTACCATTGCATACATGTATGCTCTTGTGTGTGTGCGTGCCATGTGTATTCACAGTCTGGCCTCAGCCTCACTCATGGCCCATGTAATACACATCACCTTCTTACCAGGATTCCTTTGTGTATGCATGTTCCGGAACATTCCGTGGGGGGGTGGTGGTCACCTCACCTCCCCTCCCACTCATATCCCCCTTTGCCCACCTTGACCTATCACCCCAAGGTATCCTCCCATGATCGACCAGTATTTAACTTGTAACACTGTGATACTCTTTAGTCTGTTACTCTGTCTACCTTGATGTGGAACTGACTCCCTGCAGGCGTACGTGAGAAATAAACACCAAGACCTTTGATTCACCTCGTGGTTCTATTGTCTAAAGTTTACTAAAAGATTGGCTCAGTTAGTGTTATATCAGTTTATTAATGTACACTGTCCCTTTTCATCAAATAAACAAATCAAACCAAATCAAATCAAATCCAAATGTATTGTGTTGTGCTGCTCTGCGTCGCATTCCAGGATCTCCTGCATTTATTGCGTTGTGCTGCTCTGCGTCGCCCTCCAGGATCTCCTGCATTTATTGCGTTGTGCTGCTCTGTGTCACATTCCAGGATCTCCTGCATTTATTGCGTTGTGCTGCTCTGCGTCACATTCCAGGATCTCCTGCATTTATTGCGTTGTGCTGATCTGCGTCGCATTCCAGGATCTCCTACATTTATTGCGTTGTGCTGATCTGCGTCGCATTCCAGGATCTCCTGCATTTATTGCGTTGTGCTGCTCTGCGTCACATTCCAGGATCTCCTGCATTTATTGCGTTGTGCTGATCTGCGTCGCATTCCAGGATCTCCTGCATTTATTGCGTTGTGCTGCTCTGCGTCGCATTCCAGGATCTCCTGCATGTATTGCGTTGTGCTGATCTGCGTCGCCCTCCAGGATCTCCTGCATTTATTGCGTTGTGCTGCTCTGCGTTGCCCTTGACGATCTCCTCCAGAAAGAGAACCTTCTCCTCGGGCGGATCTCTCTCTCCACCTGAGCGGCACGATCCTCTTCTGCTCTGGCTTTTTGCTCTTCCTTTGCCTTCTTTTTCTCTTCCATTTCTTTCTCTTTCTCCAGCTTTTCAGTCTTCTTTTTCTCTTCAATTGCTTTCTTTTTCTCTTCCTTTTCTTTCTTTTTCTCTTCAATTGCTTTCTTTTTCTCTTCCTTTTCTTTCTTTTTCTCTTCAATTGCTTTCTTTTTCTCTTCCTTTTCTTTCTTTTTCTCTTCCATTGCTTTCTTTTTCTCTTCCATTTCTTTCTTTTTCTCTTCCATTTCTTTCTTTTTCTCTTCCATTGCTCTGTTTTCCTCAAGTTTCTCAGCTTTCTTTTTCTCTTCCTTTACTTTCTTTTTCTCTTCCATTGCTTTCTTTTTCTCTATTTTTTCATCCTCCTCTTTGTCCTTAGCCTGCAGCCTCTTAAGTTCTTTCCACTCAGCCTTCATATTTGTCTTATAAATGTCCTCAAACTGCTTGGTCTTAATGGCTGCAGCTGCCCTGACTTTCTCTTCCTCTTTTTCTTTCTCAGCCCTGAGTCGTTTCATTTTCTGCTCAGCTTTTTGGTCAATCTTGAGCCGCAGTTTGTGGTTCTGCTTAATGATCTTCTCAATGTCCTTGTGGCAGTAGAAGGTCTAAGAACAATAAAAGGCATAATAGTTCAATGATTTCAATACTCAATACAAGCAGTTTAATTATAACTTTTTTGTGTGATGAGGTACCTGGTAACTATCATTGAGGCAAGCCTTGTTATTCTGGAGCTACCTCCATTCCTCCCTCTGCATCCAGGTTCTGAAAACCAGAGGGGCACCCTCTTTCCTACCGGTCTCTTGGGTAGAGGCGTTATACTCCTTAGGACCACAAACACACACACGCACGCACGCACGCACGCACGCACGCACGCACGCACGCACGCACGCACGCACGCACTCACACACACACACACACACACACACACACACACACACACACACACTAGTCAGGGTGGCATGAGTAAGGTGGGTGTGTGTGTGTGTGGGTGTCATTTGTAAGGTGTGTGTTTCTGTGTGCGTGTGTGCAAGGACAAGGGCCACGTCTTACCATCCACTTGCCAGCTTGGTGCTTAAGCTCCTTCATCAGCTTCTGTTTGTTGGAGACTGTTGTCACTGCTGTTGTCAGGGTGGCGTTCTCCATCTTCTCGGTCCACCTGTGCAAGTTGGCAGCGTCGGCAATAAATTGCTCTGTTTCTTCTGACCTCCTCTTGTCGTAGGCATCGTCTTCCTTCAGCTCTAGAAGAAACCGCAGTCTCCTTTGCTCCTGCTCCAGGGCATACCTTTTGTCTCTCATCTTCTCCTTCTCGTCTCTCACCCTCTCTACCTCGCGCTTCATGATGGAGAGAGAGTCACGGCACTTCTCCTGCTCTTCGACTCTCACAGTCTTTGCAGCTGCTTCAAGCCTCTGAGTCTCCTTCTGCCTCTCTTCTCTCTCAGACCTAGTGGTGGCCTCCAGTGTCACCAGGTCCTGCAGCATCTTCTCCATGGTCATCCTCATGGCCTGCTCTTTATGCCCGGTCTCCTCCGCCATGTCAGCAAATACCACCTCCAGCTCCCTTGACAAGCTCTCGCTTATGTCTGACCTCAAAGCCTCACCAAGGCGATTCATTATGGAAATCTTGAGAAAATTAAAAAGTCAAATATTATTATGTTATTTAGTAATTTTATTACTTATAAAGACTTTCTGTGGCCATCTCAATCAATGGATTCATTCATCTCTGAATAGCACCCCTGAACTTATTTTACAATGAACCACCCCTATTTTACAAAAAACGTACAGGCATTCATTTGATATTTCCCCATACTGTACGTGTATTTGAGAAATTAAATCCTGCTTAAATAAGTCTTGATAGGTAATTAATGTGAATTACCTGTCAAAAGATGATCTAATCTCTCGTAGTCCTGATCCGTGCTTCCGTTCCGTCGTGAATATGTGCTCAAAATGATGATCAATCTCTTACCTGCGCTTTTAGTCAAACGTGACGCAAACATAGAACGTGATGCAACAATAGCCTGTTGCACGCTCGCATCATTCCATCATTTTAAATGTACAGGTTTGCGTTATAGAAGTGGGAATGTTACCGTCCATGTTATTATTATACTAATTATTATTATTAATACTAATTATAATAATAATAAACTTGATTTGTAAAGCACCTTTCATACAAACCAATGCGGCTCAAAGTGCTTTACAGCATATAAATGATGTGCAAAGAAATTACATGCACAGTAATCCACATAAAAATATACATCAAATAAACATAAAGATTAGATATGCTAAGTGATGGTCATTAAATATAACAAAAACCTGTCTTTTTCAGATGATGATCATTTTATGAATAATTCCATGAATAATAATACAAACTAAAGTAGCCTGTTGGTTAAAGGGTCCATACATGATTTCAAGATATTTTGGCAACATCACTACATGTTACATAAAGTATTATTACTCCCACTTTCACGATATTTTATTGTGTAAAACTATTACAAAGTTGTACGATATCGTTGTACAGTAGCCTACATTGCAGAACGGCACGGTACAGTATAGCGTCGTTGTAGAGTATTGTTGTGAGTCCTGTCGACTCGTCAGGAATACCGATGAGTGTGTAGAAGCGGAGGCAGTGTTGCCAACTTAGCGACTTTGTCTCTATATCTGGCGACTTTTCAGACCCCCTTGGCGACTTTAATAGCAAAAAGCGACTAGCGACAAATCTAGCGACTTTTTTTAAAGTCATTTGTTGGATTATTGTGTTGACAAAGTACTGTGAAAGCATCTTGCATATCTTGTTCTGCAGTTCACGTAACAACTGATCTCACGAGAGCTGAGAACAGCGAGGGCTGTCATTGTCTCCTCTCCACTCACACAGCGCCTTCACAGCCAGTCTGGCTAAATAACGGCAAAATATTAGAGCTTTGTATTCGCGGGAAAAATATTAATGTAACCGTGCTCAGAATGGCATATTGTGCGCATGCGCAAATTAGTTGAATGCGTCATCTAGCGACTTCTGGCGACTTTTCGGAGAGCTAACAGCTACTTTCATCACAGAAAAGTTGGCAACACTGAGCGGAGGTAGGCCACAACACATCACACGGAAAACTGTAGGCTATTTAATGTGTCAAGTTCATCGTTAATTAGTGGTTGCAACGATAGAGCAAAGTCTTTGAAGCCTATCGTGAAAGGATTGAGTTTAAAAGATGAAACGATGTCAAATCAACAGGAACTCGGTGCTGCAAGGTAGGCTACATCTTGCTGCCCTTCTAAATCATGTGCCATGTTGTATGTTTAAGATGAAACTATACAGTTATATTGCCTTTGCCAGTTGAAAGTACTGCATTACAATATAACACCTGTCAAACGAGATTACAAGCGAGAGTGCATTCCAGCATCCTGACTTCTGACTACATCCTAACATGGCACACAGCATTTAAGACAATTTTATAGCTAAGTTTATCACATCCAAACCTTAGTACTGTTTCTATACATGGCCACTAGAGTACAGTAAAGATCAAATGATAGATCCAACTGAATTATGCTGCTTTGCTGCTTTGCCACTTAGCGGCTTGCTTCGCTGTCTGTCGCGGCGCTGCTTCACCGTCAGCTGCTTTTCTGCTCCACCGTTGTCTTTACTCCGCTATCCTTGGCCTGATTATCACAGTAGCTCAACCTGGCGGGGCCATGTGCCGCTAAAAACGACACAGGGGCACTGTACTCCTGGTGCTGGGTTGTGTGGTTGTGGCGTGTGCGTTTGCGTGTGTGTGGTTCAAATATTATTAAACGTGTCTTGATTTTATAATTATGTCATGCACTGTCCTGTCTGGCTAATCACTCTGTCAGATCAGTTCTCGTTTAGGTTTATTTATTCTCGTGTTGTAAACTCTGAGTGATAAGTGTGCTATGTTGCTTAGTTTTCTGCCTGTAGTAGCCTACTACAGTTTTTATTTTTGGTTTTACACCCAAGGATTGAGTTTTGTGTTTCAATTAGATTTTGATCCATGTGGAATTACTTACTTTACTTAGTGTTTGATTTTTGATCGGTGTGCATGCCGCAACCATCCCTTACACTGTTCTGCTGTGACATCGACACAAGCAGCATCCATTGCCTGGAGAAAGGACCTCTGGTTTAGACACTAAAAAAAATAAGTTGTTCAAATTACTTAACAATGTTATGCCAATGTTTTCCACCTAACTGAGTTTTGTTCAAACTAATGTAATACTATTATTATAGATGAAATAACTAACTTATGTGAAACTAACAAGACTGTTTTAAGTAATTTCAGTATTAATTGGTCAAGTTAGCCATAATTGATCAGGCGGTGTTCATCTGACTAAACAGACCTTCATTACACTGACCTAACTCACTTGTGTAATTCTAACTCAACTGGATTTACCAACACCAACTGAACAGCTCCTTGTAATTCCAACTTAACTGACTTGCAGTACCTAAATGGTTATAAAGCCTATTTATGTCAACAAAAAAACAAGACTGACTTCAGTCAGTTTATTGTTGCACAATGTTGCACACGTGCATATACTGTAGTAGATGACCACACACACAATCACACATCACCGTGAATTTGACTTCTGCATTTTCCCATCCCGTACGGTCCTTCCTCCAGGACCCCAGGAGCGGTGGGCAGCTTTTAAGCACCTTGGGACCAAGTGAAGTGAACCGTCCATCTTGGTTGGAGATTGATAGGAGAGTGTGTTGTTGTGGACGTTGGGAGAACATGTAAACTCCACACAGAAAGGCCCGGGAGCTACGTAGCCCACCTGAGCACTGATGGTCTGGGGAGGACCTGCCCCCCGAACCAACAGTGTCCCATGCGGGAATCGAACCCATCGAACCCAGGACCTTCTTGCTGTGAGGCAGCAGTGCAAGCACCTGAGCCACCATTACATACCTTGGTTCTATAATATTATTTATTTCAAATACAGTAGGACCAGCAATATCACTCTTAAACCATGCACAAATATTTCAACATCACAGAATAAAATATACCAGCTGGGTAAGACTGTGACCTCAAGCACATTCATTTGAACACAGCATCACACTCAAAATGGAGTCAGCTTCTGAGCATGTGCAATGCAAGACCTACAGAAACCCATCCAGGACCTTCTTGTATAGAGGTGATCGTGCCATTCACTCAACAGTTTTATGTTGAATTAACTTAGCTGGCTTCATTTGCTTTAACAAGTTTCCATTTTAAGTTAGACTTACTAAAGTTGACTAGATTTTAGAGGTGATCGTGCCATTCACTCAACAGTGTTATGTTTTATTAACTTAGCTGGCTTCTTTTGCTTTAACAAGATTTCATTTTAAGTAAGACTTACTAAAGTGGACTAGATTTTAGAGGTGATCGTGCCATTCACTCAACAGTGTTATGTTATATTAACTTAGCTGGCTTCTTTTGCTTTTAAAAGCTTTAATTTTAAGTTAGACTTACTAAAGTGGACTAGATTTAGAGGTGATTGTGCATTTTAAGTTAGACTTACTAAAGTGGGCTAGATTTTAGGGGTAATTGTTCATTTTAAGTTAGACTAGCACATTTGTTTTGGGGAATGTGGCACAGCATGTTGAAACCATGACAGAGGCCAAACTCTCAGCCGCTATCACCAGTAACTTCAGGAAGTTTATGGGTAAGCATGCAGCTTTTCAAATGACGGGGTCACATATGATGTTACGAAGGGAGGATTTTTTTAAGGGGGCAAAAAAAGCTTGTCTCCAAAATTCAGCTGGGCTAAGTAATTATCATCAGAAAATTATTGTATGGAAATTTGCTGAGACAGGCATCCCTACCTGCCAGTGTGTTTGTAGAACATTGAAGGAAGAGGGTGTATTTTTCAGTCTATGTCTGGGGGAAGTAAACAAGATGTACTCTGAACAGCATTACTTAACGCTGACAGTGTCTTTAACCATTACAGAGACATTTGTAAAAACCCCTTTGTCAAACAAAAGCTAAAAAAGCAGAACTCAAGTACATTTTTGTTTTTCATTTGTAGTCACAAAATGCTGAACCTATTGGGCCATGTATCATGATCACTTTAGAGAGACAAAAATCAGTGACAAACCAATGCATGTGTTTCCAAGGCAACCCTAACATTCCCTGTCCTAAGACGGTTTTATGCACAAAATGGCACGGTAAGGCATTCATCCAAGGAGCATACACCTATATCCCAGTTGGGGTGGATGCTGTGATCATGGACAAGTTGGCTTGTCCTCCGTCAAGCATGAAAAGCTCCAATGAGGTAAATACATTACAATAACAACAATAACTTAACGCCTCTCAATAACAATTATTTACCAGGTGGCAATGAAGCCTAATGTTAGAACTGAGCTTCTTCACACTTTTAAAGGATTAATTTCAGTTTAAAAAGTGGTTTGTGAAAATTTGCCTCTGACCAGAAGTGTACAAGACAATCCTGTTCATTAACGACTAAAAGCCTGAATGACTTGAAGTATATGAAGGAATGTTAGAATGAATGATTGCAACAGGTAAACATGACAGAAGGAAGTTACAATGGGATGTCTGCTTCAGAAAACAAATAATAATACTACATGCATTAAAGGGTTACCTTTAGCTGGAAAGCTATAGACACAACACAGCATGGCAGACAGAAGAAAAGCCCTGAAATGTATAAACAAGTTTAGATTCAAAAGACATTAACAAGCAGGAGAACTGAATAATTAGCTTTGCACCTAAGTACTGCTTAAAATCAGCATTAGCAACCACAAGAACCTCCACAACTATGCCAGTAGATCCAATTAAGACCACGTAAAACTATTTCTTAACAAAAAAGGTTAAAACTACCTCAATCTCATGTCATGTCATTGTCCATGATTCCAATCACCTCAGTCCCATCCCAAAACATAAAAGTACTACCAGTATGACTGCTCCTAGTTGCAGTGGAGAATATATAGAGGAAATCACCTAGACATCAGCCAATCAAAGACTTAATTGATTAATTAGGGTCAGGTGAAAACAACAACCAATAATGAACATTTTCACTAGGCTTTCCTCTAGGCAGTATTCTCAACACCACCTCCTGTCATGTGATTGTTAATCTGCAGTTTAGAAATTGGTGAAAGAATTAATAGGTAGCCTAGTGTCTAATTAATTTACTGTAATCGTGAAATACATTTAGTGCAAAATATGAATACATATATGATGTATGATATAAATGCTTAAATATTTGGTGAATCACATTTTGTTCCTAAAATCCTTCTGTTGCGATCAGGAATATCCTGATTAATCCCAATTGTACTCCTTGAACCTTTTGAACAGCACATATCAAAGGCTTGTGCTAGATCAAAAACATAACTGGATTAGGTGATCTAATCGGATTTCAGAATCCTTTGTTTCCCTTTTGAACAAACCATTTTCAAGATTTTATCCAATCTGACATCTGAAATCCAATCAGATTACTTCTGAACAACTGCGCCAATGAAATCCAAATTGATCAATACAACCAGGGTCATTTCATGGTTTAATAGTTATGAATCATCACATAAATCATTAAAAACTGTAACACAGACATGTAAAAGTGTGAATTTGTCTTTTTCCTGCTGCAGTGTTCCATGCAACCTTAGGAATGCATGTCAATACTTTGTTTCACATAAAAGCATGAATGAGAACAAAATGCCTTGGGGAATGTCTTGTACTTTGAATTGATCTGCTCTTGATTAGTTGAATGTACGATAGTTATGACAGGTTAAAACAGCTTTTAAAGTTCAAACAGGCATGGCAGATTGAATTCACACCAAAGTGTTTGGGATCTTGAGTACAAGGGCGGTCCCTTCATTATGGAGTTCCACAGTTGCCTCTACACAAACTCTATGTAAGGTACTGCCACCTTCAGCCTCACCACACTTTGACCTCAGATGTGTGGTCATTGGAACACAAAGCAGCTGTACTTTAGAAAAACAGGAAACATTCTATACATTTCTGCAACTTTTTTACTGAAGAAAATTAAATGTCCATAAAGGTAGCCATTACAATGTCAGGCCTGGATCACTAAACTGACCTGGGTATAGGACACACAGGAAATTGAGACTTTGAAAATATGTAGCATTTCCTTGGCTACCCAGAGAAAAAAGAATGCAGCAATGTTTATATGTAAAAAAAAAAAAAAAAAATCATATTTTCTTAATAATATGATGAAAATAAATGCCGTACAAATAAAGCTGATCAAAGTCAAAGTCAAAAGTCAAAGTAGCTTTATTGTCAATAACTTAATATGTCAAGACATACAAAGGAATCGATAGGACGTTGCCCACTCTCCCACGGTGAAACATATATAGGTGTACAGGCACAACAGATAAGACAAGACATTTCCTAAAACTAAGTAAACATAAATATTCATAAATAAGTAATACAATCTTAACGTCAACAAGAGCTCAAAGTGCAGAGTCCTGAGTGATTTTTTTGGGGGGGGAGGGCGAGGGGTTGGGGGGGGGCAGGGTGGTAATAAAAGTAGTAATAATGAAGGTGAAGTAGTAGCTTCCTGTTGCCTCTCTGCAGTCATCCAGTGTAACGTATGGAGACAGATGTTCAGTGCCATACTCAGCATCATATCCTGTGCCATAGTACACAAGAGAGTACAGACATTAATTCAACTCTGTTCCTTGTTTTCAGTTTGCTGCTCATCCTCCATTTGGTGATCATATCCCAATTCACAGAGATTGGGGCTGGTGGAGTCAGCAAGTTTTTATTGTTAGAGAAATTAATATAAATATGGCTGTAAAATATTTATAGATGTAGCCGAATGATTAATTCATTTTATGACCATCTTTCTTGAAACCTTGTGTAAAAAAACATGTATATTACATTTTGTATTATTATTATCTTATGAAATATAATCTTAAATAACCTTAATATAATCAATGAAAAATGTTCTCTTATCAATGTTTTACATTAATTGAATCATTATCTATCATATATAATCATATGCATTGAAAATATGTATTATTTACAGAGGAAACGTCCAATAAGTCAATGCTGATATTTTATTAATTCAGCCCTCTTCCTATTAGGCTTCTCAGGCATGGGCTCCCCAATGATGTCCACTTCAATGAGGGGGGCGTAGGGCTCCAAGGTGGGACTGCAGTAGGACTCTGTGATCCAGATCCTGCCACCTGCATCCTCTGTCTCCAGGAAAGAAGGACAAGAGAACTTGTCCCACAGACGCTGTTTGATCGCACGACCCATCTGAAGACTGTGAGGCTCTTCCATCTGCCTGAGGCTAGTCTGAAGAGCAGTTTCCCTCCTTTTCCTCTCAGCTGCCTATACATGAGAACATATTTTATTGATTTCACTATCATCTTGTCATTTTGCAACACGGTAACATGATCTCCTAACATGTTCAGACATCAAGCATATTCATGGTACCTCAGCTTTGTAAGAAGAATCATTTAGACGAGGAAAGAACATGTCCTCGTTCTCCCTAGGAGCTGTTGACCACTCAAAGGAGATGTCTATGTCAAGCGGACTAAACTTCTTTCCATCATTCTGCTCAGCATTCCTCCTGGTAGGACCATGGTTGGATGTCGGGGATAAACCCAGAATCTGGCTGATGCTACAGGGAAGTGCTGGAGAGCAGAAGAGCGCAGCCTGTGGGACAATCAGAACCGTGAAGTCCTGAGTCTGCCTTTTGCTGGCCATGACACGGTGAGGCTTAGCTTGTTTCTTTCTCCGACCTCTGCTGTCACAGTCCCCAACATGACCACAGGTGGTACATGGCAGGACATTGACTACAGAATGGGAGATGCCATGGAGCTCCTCTAGGCTCCTTCCTTGAATGAATGGAGTCTCCTGGGACAGTGGTCCAGCCTGGGGTACTGTGTTCTGCAGTTGGACATGTTGTCCAAAGTCAAGTAAGATGGTAGCTATCTCAAGGGTCTCCTTCAAAGGGGCCTTAAACACCCCAAATGTATCCTGGTGAACCAGTTCACCATCTCCTCTGTCTGCAGCCTACAATGAAAAGGAAAATGGTAAATTAGCTGAAATACATAATTCATTCATATTAATTGAATTTCATTCAATTGAAGGACACCAGCCTACCTGTACAGTACAAGTCTGCTCCTCACTTGACACCGAATGGCAGGGCTGGGTTTGCTTGATCCCTCTATCAGTGCCCTCATATCCCTCTTGTGTGGAGGGACAAACAGGCTCTGAGAAGGACCTACAGAGGCCACCATCTCCACCCTGGAGAGCCCCTTGGAGTTCAGGGGTTTTAAGGGGGAGGACCAATGAGCAACCAAGACTGCCATAGGTACCATCAGAGATGGGCAGAGGGAGAAGAGCCTGTGAAGTAGAGCTGTGCCCATTCACACCAGTGTTCCTGGTTCGACAACACCTCTTTTTAGACAGGCTCACTCCTTCTACCTAGTAATCTTCAAAGCGCTTGGATGGGACAATGTTCCTTCTAAGGCCATAGCGGCCATTGACAGAACGGTTCACACTTCCCTGTAAGAGAAATAAACAAAGTAAAAAAAATGCTTAGAAATTTCATTAAAGTAAAAGAACAACACACAACAATTGGTCACCATTATAAAATTGGCTTACCTTTTCCATATTAGTTGAAGATTTTTACAGGGAAATATCAAAAATATTTCTTTTGCAAGGAGAAACTGGCTTTCGCATGTGTTAAATTTCATCCAAAGTTGAAATTCTAATCTTCGTTTGGGGTTGGTTGCCAATGGCAAATGGCAAAGTAGAATTTAGAATGTTCATGATGTAATTTAGAACTCAAGTTATGGCCTATTGGAGTGCCATGTCCAAGTCCATTTTTCAAATAATAACTATTACGTTTGTATAGCACCTTTCTGATTATAGCTCAAAGTGCTTTACTGAATTATTACAGAAAATAACAAATACAACAAAGCATAACAAATCAATTTACAAACAGGTACACAAGAAAACTACAAAAGTTAATATAATTTAGAGAAAGTTAACAAAATGTACTCCTAAAGCCCAATTTACACTTCGGTAGAAGGCACTTTTGAAAAGGTCGCCGACACAAAAAAAAGTGTCTGACAGGCCAGGTGCGTTTATACTTCAGGCGAACCGTCGCCGAGTTCGTCATAATGGGAGAGGCGCATTTTTTAAAGAAACGTAATTTTCAGGTTCGCGCACTGACGTAGGCGACGTCAACTGAATTATTTTACCGTTACATTGTTAACGCTTTGTAGGTGACTGATCGGAGAAAATGGCTGTAGCGAATTTTGAGATGGAGATAGTTAGCATGGTAGAGGAGGATAGTTTGAGCGAGGAAGAGAGAGTTTTGGGGAGAGAGAGAGGGAGAGAGAGAGAGAGAGAGGGCGAGAAGGAGAGAGAGGTGGAGAGAGGGTGGGGGAGAGAGAGAGGGAGAGAGGGAGAGAGAGAGAGGTGGAGAGAGGACGGGGAGAGAGACGGGGAGAGAGAGAGGACGGGAGAGAGAGAGAGAGAGAGTCGGGGAGAGGGAGAGAGAAGTTTTGGGAGAGAGAGCTGTAGGATTTATTGACAGCTTGTCAGAGGAGGAGGATTTAGAGGAGGAAGAGCTTTTGGCAGCCTTGCTCGTAGCGAGAGGACAGGGGGACAGAAAGGAGAGGCGATGGTGTGTTCGTCCTCTTAACAGGACCCGCTTGAGCCAGGGAGAGTTCCTTCTGGTCAAACAGATGGGGGAACTCGACCCAGAGATGCACTTTAAATACCTCAGGATGTCAGCAAGTCGGTTCGATGATCTGGTACACCGCATCAGTCCTCACATCCAGCGTGCCTCCACCCACACATCACCTGTCGGGGTAGCGGAGAGGTTGGCCATCACCCTCAAGTTCCTGGCTAGTGGGGGCACACAGCAGAGTGTAGCTGCTAGCTACCGACTTGGGTCAGCTACGGTCTCAAAAATCGTGACCCAAGTGTGCCGGGCAATTCATGCGGCTCTTAAAGAGGAGTTCATCCCCTACCCATCAAGAGCTGGTTTTGAGGAGATTTCAAAGCATTTCTGGAGGATGTGGAACTTCCCCAACTGCCTGGGTTGCATCGAAGGGAAACACATTCAGATCAAAGCCCCTCCGTCCGCCGGCAGTGAATATTTTAATTATAAAGGAACTCACTCCGTGGTGCTGATGGCAGTTTGTGATGCCCAGTACCGGTTCACGATGGTGGACGTTGGCGCCTACGGGAGGCAGAGCGACGGGGGGGTTTTCCAAGCCAGTCGGTTTGGACAGGGTCTTCTCCAGGGGACACTCGACCTTCCTCCGCCGGCGAATCTCCCTGGAAGTGCGGTGCCCATCCCGCATTTGTTTTTGGGAGATGCAGCTTTCCCCCTACACGCAAATTTGATGCGTCCCTACGGTAAGATTCACGTCACTAATAACTTAACAGACAAAGCATGCAAATGCAGTGCTTCAGTTACAAGATAAATAGCTACAATAGCTTGGATTAGAGTGTGAAATTCATCTGCAGTTGTCTAACTTTTGAAAACTGTATCCATTTTTGACAAGTAGCCTACTTGTAAGGACAGATCATATGGATGTAAAATCTTAGCTGTTAAGCACTTTGAGCTGCTTTGTCTTGCATAACAGGTGTTCTACAAATATAGTTTATTATTAATATTAATATTATCATAAGCATGTACAACAAAAAAGCAAACCTATGTGAGTCTCATGTCTCTTGTCTATTGTTTCTATATGCAGGTACCAATCTTGACGAGGGAAAAAAGATATACACACACACACGCGCGCGCCAGTTGGCAAAAATTATACCAAAGGTAGTTTCTTTTGGGTACAAAAATTATGAGGTGATAAACAAAAAAAAAGAATTGCTGTATGTAAAACCTGCGGGAGCAAGATAACAGACGGAGACGTGACAACGTCGAACTTCGTCCGACATTTGAAATAACACGAAGAACGGTAAGTTTTGAATCAAAGCCAACACTAGCTTGTTGGCTAACGTAATTGCTAGCTAGCTACGTATCAATGAGCTCAGTAAACTCACTGTTAACGTCACTGAGTTTACAAACATGGTAAACCGTATCTCCTTTGGGTTCATGGTAAACTGTATCTCCTGTGGGTTCATGTATGTAGCCTATGTATAAGTTCACTCGTTTGCACGCCCCCATTTCTGGGTTGTCTTGGATGAAATAGCTGCTAGTGCAAGAGTGTTTGACATAAAAATGTGAATCACCACTCGGTGAGTTGCACATCTTTGAAAACGAACGTTTAGGATTGATGTAACTCGGACCGCTTTATGAATGCCTGTACCAGAAGCACGGGGGTGATTCTAAATTAACCAAAAGCTTGAGACTGGATAGTTTAGGATTGTTTTTTAAGCAAGATTGTATGTGCTTAGTAGCTAGTCAGCGGATCATTAGACTGCTGCCAGCAGCAACACTTAAGCCTTATCAAATCAAGGTCTGTTGAACGTCACTGCACACGCTACTATTACATGTAGATTATTTAATTTTATTTAATTTTTGAGAGTGAGGATATGTTTTATAAAGTGGTGACATGGTTGAAATGGTTAAGCTTACACTTAGGTTTTGAGTGTTTGAACAATGTTCTTCCAAAAAAGGCTTAATAAATACAAATCTTGAAAGCTTACATGATCTGTGTAAATATTATTTCTGTTGTTGAAAGGACTCGAAACTCAAATGGTAGGACTTGGGACTCGACTTGAGACTTGTCGGCCTTGGCTTGTGACTTGACTCGGGACTTGACAGCAAAGACTTGAGACTAACTTGTGACTTGCAAAACAATGACTTGGTCCCACCTCTGGAGGTTGCTGACGAGAGCAGACCGAAGTTGAGGGTTGAAGAAACCAGGTGCATAGTTTAGTGGGCATTGTCCCGGTGTGTTAGGTTGCTGACGTGAGCAGACCTAAAGTGATGGTTGTTTGAAACCAGGTGCTAGTGCATAGCTAAGTGGGCATTGTCCCGGTGTTTGTTTCATGTTACATTCAGTGTTTGTTTGTTTGGTTTGTCTGTTAAACATGCAGGTAGAAAAGAAATAGAAAATTAAAAAACCCTTTTTGGAATACTGTTGTGCCGTCATCCATCCCTTAAGTCTGACCAAACCAACCGCTCGGGCACACTATTTCACATTCATAGAAACATTAATGTAAATACTCACTCAAAAAAAGTTTTATTAAAGAAAATTACATGCAAAAGTTTTACTTTAAAAGTGGAAAATGTGTGCTCTCCTCAGTTTAGTCACATGGATTAAAGTTAAAGGATGTTGATTCAACAGGGCTCATCATTCAATCTAGCTCATTATTTGGATCCGCTCCAAAATTGAAAGGGTTCTATGGTATACCTCTGGTATGTCCAGTCCACCTCCTCCACTTGTGTCCCCGAACCATCTATAACTATTTATAGGGGGATTGGATGCAACAAGGTAAACTGGACTGCAAACTGTACTTAACTGCCCATTTCAAAGCGTGAGGTGTTCAGTGACAGACAGATTCTTTGGTCCATCTGAAAGAAGACGGAGACAGATGGAAGATTGAAAGAAGAAATTAAATGTATTATGACCATACAGCTCACAGTACACATTTAGATGAAGTATTCAAAATGAGTTGACAGTGTTCATACATTATGTTTAATAAAGTACAGAACTTCAATCAAGGACGGGTGATATAACATATACATATGTTATTAATGGCTTGTTTACAGAGTAAGATTTTAGAGACAGATTTGGTAAGGGTAAGGCTGACATATAAAGAGCGTTTAAGAATGGCTTGTAAAGACTTCCAGCTTTAAAGTCTTTGTTCTTGCTGGCTCTGGTCAACAGCTGGTCACCCCTTCACTGGGCATGACTGTAGATAGTTAACTCTGTCAACCCTTCATGACTGTAGATAGTTAACTCAGTCACCCCTTCAGCGGGCATGACTGTAGATAGTTATCTCGGTCACCCCTGCATAAAAATACATAATCAGTTTCAGGAAATGTATAACCTTACAAAACTGATATTTTCTTCATTCTTTGACATTCCTGAAAATATTACCTATGAACTTCTGTGGAAAAGGCCTGCGCAAATAAATGTTAATTCAGACACAGAGTCCCTGACGTTTCAAACTTCTCAAACAACTTCTCTTTATCCATCTGTTGGGCTTTTTTTATATTTGTATGACAAAACCATACACAGTTGCCGCTAATATAATTGCTTGTATAATGAAAATCTGCGTGGCTAACAGATCTGCTTTGAGCATATCAGGGAAATCAGAGTTAGCAATCTCAGTCACAATCCTTATAACGCACAAAACAGTGCGGAAGAATAAGATTCGAACAACCCGGAACATGACAAGAAAAAATTAAACAAATAGTCTCTAGGCGAGTTGGGGCATCGTCAGTGTTTGAAGACCTCTGAAAGACGTAAGAGTGACCCTTCTCTCTGGTGATGAGTGGGGGGTGGTGTTGGGGTGGTTCAGAGGTCAGGGAAGATCTCTGACAGCTTTGAAGAGTCTCTCTGGTGATGAGCAGGGATGGTGTTGGGGCGGTTCAGAGGTCAGGGAAGATCTCTGACAGCTTGTAAGACTGTCGCTGCTCTGTGGGCTCTTCATCATCCTCACAATCTTTCAGCTCCTCCTCCAGCTTTGGCAAGGTCTGCTCATACAGGAAATCAATGATGTCTGCCATCAGAGACAGAGGGAGGTTAAAGAAGGGGACAGACAGAGAGACAATGCGGCAGAGGAAGAAGAGCAAGACAGAAGAAAGGAGAATCAGATTTATTGTCAGGTAGGTATGCGCCTACCTTAAATTAGCTCTGGTGCATGGGTGCATACAGTAAACATAAAAACATACACACACAGAAGCAGAGGAGAAGGGAAGAAGACAACAAATGTGAAGTTGTTTTCGTGATGTAGTGCTTTTCTCAAACCCAAGGTCACTTTTGCATACTCCACCAGAAAACAGACAACAGTATTAAACATGACCGAGAGAGATACATGAACCAGCAGGGGGCAGTACTCACCACAATAAGACTTCCTGCTCCAGTCCGTTACATTTGTCACCTTCAGCTGGTGGAATTTCATTTGGAGGTAGGCAGGTATGCTGTTGCTTCATAGAGAAATCACAGGAAACTTTCACTCATCACACTTACAAATAACATACCCAAACATCACACTCACACACAATTCACTCAACATCACACTTACACACAACATACCCAAACATCACACCAACACACAATTCACTCAATATCATACTAACACCTATTCACTCAAATATCACACTGTCACACGATGCTTGTGCATAAACAGGTAGTCTAAGAGTAGTTTCAATGCAAACGCATATTTAGGGCGTATTCACACCTACCCCGTTTGGTCCGGACCAAACGGACCAGATTTTCGTTGGTTCGGACCTTTTGGGATGGTCTGAATACAAACCACCGAACTCTGGTCCGGACCAAACAAGCGGACCGAGACCGAGCTGAAAGGTCGGACTCAGTCCGGATCAAACAACCCTGGTGCGGACCTTTTGGAGGTGTGAAAGCAGACTGGACCTAATCCCAGACTTTTTGCTATTTTGTACCTCGGGGGCTTCCGTCGTTGGTCTGGTGTTGCTGGGTAACAGAGTGTAAAGTGCTACTGTTACCGGCATAGACGTATACGTATACATGTCTATGGTTACCGGTATTAATTTGTCAAACTTTTGGGAAAAACGAAAAATCTTAATACAATGAGTAGGGGACAAACCTGGGCCGAGGAGGAGACCCGTGCGCTTGTGGACATTTGGACAGATGCCCACATTTCATATATGTTGGAGCGACGAGCGTACACATAAAAACGCGACGTATTTGGCATATTTTCTGAGAAAATGAAAGAGGTTTCAATCGTTCGCCTGATCAGTGCAGGCTCATACTGAAAAAACTACGCCAGACGTAGGCCTAGGCCTATATAAAAATTCGGGACACCCTGTCAAAAAGTGGTTCTTCCAGTGATGCCAAGCTGAAGTTCAAATACTGGCGGCGGCCGTCTTTATTTAAAATTCGCCGTGCATATGTAAACTATAGCGTTTTTGCCGGTTTCCAGGGTCAAATTCAAAACTGACACCTATCTGGCTCCATGCACCATCGAATTACCTATAAAAAGAGCCCAGATTTAAGAAATTTGAACTTAGCCTACTACTTGAGAGAAACAAGAGCATTAAATGTATATCGCGGGTGCATATAAACATGAGAGGGAGAGAGAGAGATGATGGAGGAGTGATTAAGAGAGGGTAGGCTATATGGATTCAGCTCTGCTCAGCTCTCTACAGCAGCAGTGACATTGTTACACAGTTGTGAAAATAGCAAAACATTGAAAATGCATATAGATTTGATAATATTAGCAATAACGGCACGGAAAGCGTCCATGAACTGTCTTAGCACATTGTGTTGCGTGTGTCGGTTCTTCTGAACGACCTCGGGGCGCGTGGCTTTGTTGACAGAATTTGGTCCGTTTACTGAAACGTACAGTCTGAAAGCGAACCGCACCAAAAAAAAAAAAAAAGGTTCGGACCAAAGCAAGTGAACTATCGGACTTTCCTGGTCTGAATACGCCCTTAAGGCCAATAGGCCAACCCATATTGATTATGACCTTAACAGCAAAGGAAGTAGCCAGCATTCAAGAACCTAAGCTTTGTACTTGTCAGTCTCCCATGTACTTGCTTACATGAGCCCCTTACCCAAACAGATGAGTGAGGTCTTCCCAGGCAATGGCTGCAGATTCCTTCACATCCATTTCTTTGATCCTGGTCGGGGCACACAGAAACTGGGTTAACTTCAGAAATAAGGTCATCACAGGAGACTCTCACATAAGCAGGATTTCTATAATGTTCAGACGGAGGTAATTCAATAGAAAATCAAATCTTGAGTATGACTTAAAGCAGCTGTTTCGATAACAGAGTGAAGTTAGAGACACGTGAAGATGCTTTGATTAGCTGGATCTACACGTTACCAGAGTAACAGTTTGAAATCGATGCTTTGATCAGCTGTACTAAGAGGTAACCAGAGTACCAGTTTGAAACATACTCTTTGATCAGCTGGTTGTGCCCCTCTATGCTCTTCCTCCCGTTGATCTTTCCACCAGTCTTCATTTTACCCATCAGGTAACTCATCCTAAACACAGGCAGAGACAGCATCAACAGGGTTTATCTTAGCTCACAAAGGCAAGGATACACACACACACACACACACACACACACACACACACTCACAGACACACTAAACACTCACACACACACTAAACTCATAGACACACTCACACACACTAAACTCATAGACACACAGAGACACACACACACACACACACACACACACAGGTCAAAGCTGTGACAGACAGAAGCAGGATCTGCATATGGTCTCCCGTGTTAAAGGAAAACTGTCCCAGCAAGAAAGCCTTCAGAGGGCCTGTACGGGCCCCTGCACTCATTCTTATATTTCTATATTACGGTGGCCGAGAGGTGCAAACCAACATTACAAAATCTGAAACACTTTAACAAAGCTTGAGACAAATTTACATTTTGGAATTTGTTTTTAAATATTATAAAACAAAATAACATTACCACAACATATTAACAAGTCCCGAAACAAATTAACACTTCAGAAAACAAATTAACAGGATGCGAAACACTTTCACAAGTCCCGAAACACATTAACAAGTGGCGAAACAAATTAACATTTCAGAAAACAAATTAACAGGAGGCGAAACATTTTAACAAGTCCCGAAAGGGATTGTGGCAAACATTTGAGCCAATTAACGAAATTTAGTTTTTCGTGTGGTTGGTCTTTATTGTTTTTAAATGGAGCAGACCAGACTGAAGGACCAGATATTCTGTAGCATTGCATACAATATTTTAATAAGCGACACTCGTACGCTGTAACCGTGGATATGTCGTCATGTTTACACGGTGTACACATCAGCTTGAGGTCTTTTGAGCATTTGCACCCTCGATGATTGAGCTCCTGGAGCAAATTCATTACATGATCCCTCTTCACTCGCAGATTGTACTTTTGTTTGAGCACCTGCCACATCATGCGGTAACCAAACAGCTGTCCAGGTCCACAAAGTTCCAGTCGTATTGCCCTGATTATGACTATGTTTGTAGAGGAGAAATCCTTTCTGCGATATAACCCAGCATCATTCAGTTAGCTTTTTCACCACGAACTCCATAAACTCAAAATTGAGCACTTCCGTTATCACTACCACGTCCATAGACATGAATGTACGTTTATATGTCCATGTCCACATCAATCACAGAGTTAGTACATTCCCTATCCGGTTAATGTCATTTGTTAATGTGTTTCTGGACTTGTTCAAGTGTTTCGCGTCTTGTTAATTTGTTTTCTGAAATGTAAATTGGTTTCGGGACTTGTTAATGTGTTGTGGTGTAAAAATGTACATTTTTCTCAAGCTTTGTTAAAGTGTTTCGAATTTTTGTAATGTTGGTTTGCACCTCTCGGCCAACGTAAACTATAAATATATTCAATAAATAAATAAGCTAAAAATGAGTGCAGGCTCTGTGTGGGCCTAGTTAGGGCTCCTGTGGGCTATGTTAGGGCTGCCCACACAGGGCCAGCACTGAGGGGCCAGCACTTTGCCAATGAGCAAAAGCTCAGGGGGAGGGGCACTGCGTGGGCAGCCCTCAAAGGGCCCTTGTGCCGGCCCTAAGGGGGCCCGTACAGCCTTGCGTGCTTGTTCTAGAATCTTTTGTTGGGCTATCCGGTGACAGCCCGCAGTGACCCAAAGCTGCAGGTCTCACTTGGGCAAGCCCACACCGGGCCTGTGTAGGATTGGTGTGGGCTAGCCCTAGCCCACAGTGCCCACAGCCTGCCTGCATGGGGCCCGTGGAGGCTTGCTGGCTGGGGTTCCTTGCCAGTGTCGTCTATGTTCTCATGGATTATTCAGCCCGTCACAGAAAAATGTACCTGAACTGAACATGTTTTGTGTGCAACGTGATGTGACTGTGGCATGAGCTTTCTCACCACTTCGCCCTGCACTTAAACGAGCTTCGAGTCTGGACCTGCTCGGCCACACGCCTCCAGGCCAGTTTCTTATGCAAGTCCTTCTTCTGGATGACCGCAGACCTGTCACCGCCCTCTCCTCCGGGCTCAGCCCTCTCAAGCAGCTGCTGGTGTACGCACGTCAGGAGGACCTTAAACTCTGCCTCGGACCATGCCCCATGAGCCTCAGCTGAGGGATAGGAAGAGACAAAGAATAAAACAAGACTGGGTCAGTATTCATAGACCTCAGTCGTCTGCATTAGTTTTAATGTCTACCTACCCTGTGTCTATCAGTTTACTTACTGTCCATCTAGCTGGCCAATCACAAAATTAGCTTTAAGGTCAAGTCCATGATTCTGGCAAAAAGTTATTCATATTTAAGCTTGATCGCCAGTCACATTTTACCCCTCCCTTCCAGCCTACCCCTGAAGTAATGCAGTGATTGCCTGGACATGCTTAATGTTTGGATAAAAAAAAAATTTGGGATTACAATTACGGACTCTGTGGATGTTCTGATGTAAATCTGATCACTTACACATCCCGTGAAAGCGATTCCGCACGGCTGAACAACTGCGACCCATCTTGTCTGATATGGCCGTCCACTTTGGCCCATTCTGCCTATACAGATCCTTCAGGTATTAGTCCTCATCTTCTGTAAACCTGCAGAAAGGGCACAGTTATAACACTAATGAAACACCCCCAAACTGATGCTGCTCTCACACACACAGAGTCATAACTGTTAGGTGAATATTCACTCAAGCTACCTCAGGGAGTTGCATATAAGTATATGAATTAAACCACAACAACAAGCTTGTTGGGCTCACCCACCTCACAGCAGGTCGGAGAGAAGCACAGGCTAACTCCCAGACTGCAGCAGACGAGAGAGAAGCAATATTAAACCCATCGCAGAAGGTTTATATAGATAGAACTTTAGTGATTTTTGGCACCAAATGAATACTGTACGTCAGCAGGGATAACCACATGGTGGGTCTTTGGTGGGTCTTACACGTCCGTGGATTTCTAACTTTGCTTTCTGTCTTGTAAAGATGTCAGTTTAGACCCTTCTTATCACATCTGGTCCAAAACATCCTTTTACACATATGCAGACTAAGTGGCACCTTATAATCTAAGTTACACACACACACAGAAAAGCCATGTCCCTGCTGACATAAACACATGATTCATGCAAGGTAATTATTAACACAAGGCACTTGGTTTAATATATTCTTAAGTCATTAATAGTGTTTCGAAATTATCTCTGTCAATAAAACTGATAAAACATCCCCAACATGACCCTGCAGTTTCATCACTAGACACACACACACACACACACACACACACACACACACACAACCCCACTGTGCTGCTCACCTGGTGGGGGAACTTTAAGTCACCTGAGGCCTCATTAAAATGCCTGTCTGGGCACATTTCTTTATAAAGACAACCCTTTTTTGAGAAGCTTGTGTTTACCTCCCCTTGTAATTTTCACTGTTGCACATCCTCCTTGCTCTGTTAAGAATAGAGTTCCAGGAACGAGGGATCCCGGCACCTGTTCAGGAACAGGACACAATTCACTGCTGCACTGCAGGCTGCACTGATGTACACCTCTAACTTCCAGTCACTTGATACAATTTGACAAATAACATCTCAAAAAAAAAGGTATGTAGGTAAGACAGCAGTGGGCACACTCACAGAACAAAACTCAGCCTGTGTCACTCACTCACATGTCTCATACTCATACATGCATTGACATCTGATATCTATACTCACATAAACACCTGAGGAAGTTGAACCTCATCTTCAGCCTTTGGATGGTTTCTTTCTCATCTGGGAAGCGTGTGGGTCTGAAAAGCTTCAACTCGCTGTCAATACCAGAAAGGGCCAGAAAGTCCTTCACGTTCCGTTTCAGCTGCTCGTTCTCGGCCGTGCTGAACCACCCCGTTCGCAGAGGGATCCCTGTGGCATGGTGGGGGCGGAAGAAGAGTGCACTGCAGGCTTTGGATACTCCCAATGGCTAAAATCAAGCTTGCTTACTCACCTTGCTTCTTGTACATTCTGTAGCGTGGCAGGTCATATCTGACGATATTCTTCACATCCTCAGTGTTGGTAAACTTGTATTGAGGCAGGAACTCTTTGATCTCCTTCCTGATGGCATCGTCAATGTCCAGCACATCTGGGTGAAGCTGAGCGTCTGTGGGACAGTGTGTGTCTGCAGCAGGCTGTGTGGGTGTCTTTCTGACCTTCGCTACAGGACGGTCTGGCTCTTCAATTTTCCTTTTCTTCTTCTTCTTCTTCTTCTTTTTCTTCACCTCTCTCTCCAGAGCAGCAGCAGCATCTGCACCCTCTTGTTCCACACTTACGTTCTCTGCATCGTGTTTTCTTTTCTTTTTGTTTTGCCCTTCTCTTGTGTCACACTGGCCCTCGACGGGTCTACAGTCATCTTTCTCACTCTTTGTTTTCTTCTTTTTGTGTTCATGTTTCTTATGAGAGTCGCCTTCCGTAGTGGTTGTCTCAGTAGGACTGCCGGCCTCTGGCATCGCCTCTAAAAGTTGCTTCTTGCTCTTCTTCTTTTTATGAAGGACCAACTCTGCCTCCATCATGGTCACCTCAAGTAGGTTTGCACCCTATAACAGCGTGAATAAAGGAACATGGACATGCACGTGTCTTCACTGAATATTTGTGCCACTTAAAACTGACCTGCATTTAACTTCAAAATGTAGAGAGGAAAAGTAATCTGAGAATTTATTTCATTGTGCTAATACATATCTTAAATGAAAATTAAATAAGTAAATTAATTAAATCAGTATTTAGATGAAATGCTAACTTGAGAGTCCGAAACCACATCTGTATTTTCTCCTCGAGCAAGATATGCTTGTTCAATGGCTGGGTATGTACAGTAATTTGAACGTAGCTAGCTAGCTAATGTTCAGGCTAACGTTAAACCAGTTTGGAATTTACAGACAGTAGTTAGGCATATGTTAACGCACACAATGTAAGCGTCATGTCACAATGTTGTAAACTAAACTAGCGTAGCCAGTGTGTTGTTAAATATATAAAGCATTGTTGTTCTGCCCAGACAACCTAAACAGACCAATAGAACTTAACCCATGTACATTTGTGTTTCTCAGCGATGACTCTGAATTGGCACATTTTCACAAAGATGTATCTTACCACCATCTTGTGGTCTGGAGTTGTTCCTGGGGCACAAAGAATCAAAAGCAAGCAGATTCATATCATCAGTCATCAGCGGCTCAGACATATGAATATGGTTTAGACCCTTAAGTACCATTTCAACAATGTAACAAAGTAAAAGTTCTGGATGAAAAAGCCTAGTTAAGTCAAAGTATATTAGCCTCAAAATGTAGTTTCGGTATTAAAAATGATTAGTGAAAGTACTAGTTTGGTCGCTCTGAGCGATATGATTAAAAACGACATTTTAGATTATGATACTGAAGCACCAGTGTGTAAGCAGCATGTTAATGTTGTAGCTTTTGGTCTCAGCAGTGGGGAGAATGTTTTTGTATTTAGTCATAGCACCGAACGGTCAGGAGGGGTTGCAATTTTTACTAAATAACTGCTCTGGGAAATCAAAAACAAACAGGAAAACACAAACATGCATAAATAACTGCTTTATGACTTATTTGGTAAGCATTTCTAGGCAAAATGACCGTTTTGAAAACCGTACCACAGGTAACGTATATCTTGAATTAGGTCAAAACTTAAAATGTCATTCAAACTAAAAAATGAGCAGTTTCACTTGGGCATAGGGGTGGGCGATATGAGCTAAAATTCATATCACGATATTTTCCACTGTTCAGACGATATCAATATGATATCACGATATATGAGGGTAAAACATTTTTCATCACATTTTAATAGCCATTATTAGCTTAATGTCTAGTAGGGCTGTCAAAATTGCTCAAAAATGACATTCGAATGTTCGTTGGGAAAAAAAATCACGAATTCGACTATTCGAATATCTGGTTGCCTATTTTACGCAGTTGCCGTCAATACATCAATAATGCGGAAAAAAAGCTGTCTTGGACCTTGCCGAGAACATTGCGTTACTGCAGCTTTCACCAACCAGACTACTAGCTTCCCTGCTCTACTTCGGATGCTTATTGAATGGCATAGCCTGTGTAAGTCCAGCTCAGAACAGTTTTGAATAAGAAAGAATAAATGTCCATGTCTGTTGTCTTGCACAGACAACCAATTGAAATCGCCAGGAACAAAAATGATGAACGTAGGCTATATGATTTTGTAATGTAGTGCAACCGTGGCTAAACTGATGGGTTATTCTCAATGAAAAAAAAAACATTAGGCTATAAGAACGATCATCGCAAGCAGCACTGCTTACTTACTTTAAAACGAGGGACATCGCGAAAAGACAGAGGCTCATTCACAAAGCAGATAGGCGCTTGTACCGCGGGAGTGTTTTTTCACATTCGAATATTATCCCACTTCTGACACCATGTATTGACTTGTACTTTATCATAGAAAGTATTACCCGGTATTAGGGCTGGGCGATATGGACCAAAAGTCATATCTCGATATGTTCAAGCAAAATGTCGATATAAGATAAATATCGATATTTTTTGACGCAATAATAACATAGTTGCCGTTGGCACGCTCCAACTCCGCATTCTGTGCTCTCTTTTTCAGTGACGTCGCTGTGCTTGTTCTCAATCCTAAATTTGTTAAATTAATCAGTCTACCTACATGAAAAGAATCACGCAAGTTGCTGATGTGCCTTTTATAGTTTTGTGATGTCATTAACGTATCTCCTCAAATTATACAGCTCTTCAGAATGTTCCAAAAAGTTCTGTTGATTATTTAATTAACACCCACGTAAAGTTAATTGACTGCTGTCATTTGCAACGGTTTTTGTGCTTCACATCTTTCATAGCAAGTAGTCTGGTCAACTTGTATTAAAACTGACGGCTGACGAACTGTGTTACTGGTAAGTGTCAATATTTATCATCTATGTCATACACTATGTAACCTTTTAGCCTATTTAAAATCACATGTATGTACAATTCGCAAAAAAAATGTGCGTCAACAATGTATCTGTCAGTCAGGTGTCAGCCACAGATAGCCTACTTGCTAACTAACAAACATTAGCAGTGATGCTACTTAAACCGTACTATGCCTGATCAAGTTAGAGAGGAAGAGACCGACCAAGCAGCTGCAGCAAGTTGCAAAGTTCGCAATCCTGGTGAGACAACGGGCGGTGCAGAGTGTAACCAAGATTTTCAATGAGTCGCAGCATAACCATTAACTTACGTGACGGCAGCTGCATTAAAATAGGCAAATTCATAAATCGTCCCGACCTACCGAAACTGCACGTAGCCTCGCCATAGGGATCTTTACCGTCCGTTCATTTGATATTGGAGGTAATCGGGCCTACGTGTCGTTTAGATTCGATGTAGCCAGCGAAAGCGCAGTCGCGCATGAGTTGCCTGCCAGTCTTTATTTGGCCCATGACAGAAAGACGCATCTGCAACGTTTCAGTCAAAGCCACACGTTGTGTGATGTTATTTAATTGAATTAAATGTAACTTAAAACATAACAGGAATCTCAAACATAACAGAAAATTATTTTCGCGCTGTAGGGGATTTTAAAAAAGTGACGTGAGTGGGGGCGGGGCTGGGTGTGTGTGTGTGTGTGAGCCGGAGGCACTGGCAGAGCGGGAGACAGAAGCAGAGTAGGTAGACGGCAGCGGCGGCTCGAAATGGCTGTTATTCCGAACAAATGTGCTGTACTTTAAACGGAAATGAAATTATATCGATGTTGACGATAGCGTCTCATTCCATATCTCGTTTTTAAAAATATCGATATACCTCAAATATCGATATACCGCCCATCCCTACCCGGTATCCACATATACTGCAAGTTCAGGAGTCTTTATTAAATCAACCGTCTTCCACTCTCAGGTACGTTACACTAGTTTCCGGTTCACGAATCATTTCACAATAAGAGTCCTGATAAGATCAGTACTAAACATTACATGAGGGACATCGCGAACAGACAGAGGCTCATTCACAAAGCAGATAGAGGCGCTTGTACCGCGGTCCGCGGGAGTGTTTTTTCACATTCGAATATACATTTTCACGTTTGAATTCGCGTTTTTGGATACCATTCGAACGAATATTCGAACTTCGAATATTCGTTGACAGCCCTAATGTCTAGTTAAAACAAAATATGTCAACATGAAAAGTAAAAATCGAATAGTGATCACATAGGCCTACAATCTATATTTATCTACTGATATAATACAGCTGTAATTTATGTATGATCATTTCAAGAAATTGTATTATCAGAAATTGCGGAATTTGCGCATTTATTGTTCAAACATGGGGGAGACATGTGAGGTGAGGCAGCGACGAGCAGTGCCTCATCTCAGATTGTGCAATCCCTCACCAACTGGGTTGAGCGCATGCCTTTTGCTTTCTCATTGTTTGTCACCACTGTAGTATTTGTGGACACTTGTATTATATATCCTTTCTATCCATAGAATAGGTAATGTATTTCACGTAGCACCTTCATTTAGACAGTACTTCTGTCTAAATGAAGGGGCCGTGCGAGAGCCTTAAACTGGAATGTCAATCGAAATGTAAAATGTTAAATAATGTGAGACCAATACCGGAGCTAAAAGGTAAGCTTCATAAGACAGGACAGAAAATAACGCGATCGACTTTTCATGTTTAAAGCCAAATTGCTTTTGAAAAATGTTGGAACTTCATAAATAGATTTGGCTTTGGATGAAGAGCTGAGACTAAATATTAGCATGAGCAATATTTTCTTAGCGTCTCCTTCAACTCACGATGGTGCCAATTAATCTCCCCTCGCGGACTCAAGAACCACTATGAACCTGCTTTTAGTATAACCACTAGCACTAACCAAGTGACTCTGCTAGCACTAACCGAGTTACTATTTCCTATGAGTTACACATAAGGGTATCGTACTAGTTGTTTCTCATGGTTAAAGACATATATTCCAAGTGGTGACGCAGACTTTGATAGCGCTTTGTCGCGTCCCTATACTTTTAACAGCAAGGGGAAGTTTTTAATTTCAACCCAATACCAGATATGTCAAATTCGCAACAACAAAAAACACATCTAATGTTGCCACTAGCCAGGTAGCAACACAATAACGTACTAAAAACGAATTGCATAAGTTAACATAGGTAGCCTATGCATGCGGTCAGGCCAAATTCGAAAATGGACAACTTTTTGTTCGCCAAACCTAAACATATCCTGCTAATTGCATAACCTAGCTAACTTAGATGTGCATGCTTCTGTCAGTGTTTGATGGACAACACACCCTACCTAATATCTAACACTGATGCCTATCTGCTACCAAAACTAGCTGATAATGACTATCAACTTCAAGCGGGCAACTGACTATCGGAGTCAGCCGCATGGACATGTCGGTCCATCCTAAAAATGATCGATTTCGATTAAAAACCGTAAGTTCATTACCTGGTGAGGTCTTGCCAACTTCTTTAGATGAGGCTCCTTCAGTATTATGCTATGGTTCCATGTGCAGGATAGCAACTGTTTGTTAGCTATGAGCACATGTCGCCTACGTCTACCCACACCATTTTAATACAGCACGTTTACAAGACACTTTGTGGCTAAAATATATTAGCATACTGTTTTTATAGATATATGTACAGTTAACTAACAAAATATGTCGACGGACTCCATGTATTACCTTTCTTTCCAATGACTGTTTTTTCCCAATGCTGTCCACTCTTCAGCTCTCAGCGAGTTACAGAAGAAAGGTTGTGGCAGTTGAGAGCAATCGAACTAAGCGTTGCTGTGTGGGAGGTTTGAAAAAGGAACGTGACATGGTCCAAAAATCTGACCAATCGGAATTTCCGGAGTTAATCACTTCCAACCAGAGAGAAAGACGTCAATTGTAGTTAGGTGAAATGCCACTAAACAGGTGTTCTTAATGTTTTAGTTTTTCAGCAAAAGGGTTTGTCTGTACCACCTGGTCCACATAGTGCTGTTTGGAGTGGTACACCACATTAGAGTTAGAGTAGAAATCATTGCATTGCATTGCTGGTAGCTTTATGTGTGTTATTATGTCAGCTGTCCAAGCCATCCATCCATTTATGTGTGAATAGGTGAACATGTGCCATTCCAAATAAAACAGCTGGAGTACTACACAAGTAGGCTACTATAAGAGTGTATTACGTGGGGAATGTGTTACAAGCAGTGAAATTTAAGTGTTTATTCAAATTCAAACAATGTGCTTTTACATTGTTTTCAATGCTATAGGCCTACAGGTCAAAGTGAATTTCAAATAACTTTTTTTTCTTTTTTTTTATTGCGAGTGAAGATGCCAGAATCTTGAGCAGCCTACGGATGCTTTAATCTCCGTTGTCTCAAAACGAGAAGTATTGGGATCACCTTTCACGTGTAAGATATTACAATATATTTACACAAGGCTTTTTTAGAATATGTTTGTTTACACCCCCAAAAATATGATAATTTAGGTGTGTATTTGTGTCCTCACCCTTAAAGGCACCCAGTGCAACTTTCGAGGCTTAAAAATAAACATTCAATTTCTAGTCTTTTTTACACGTAGTAAGTTTCAATAACTCCATACCATTACATACCGACATTCAAGCAGCAAAGATGAGACGTCGTTGTGTGGTGAGAACTGATAGAAAATCGATAACAACAACAATCGCCGCCATTTTCTTTATTTTTTGTAACCTACAATAAATAAAGCAGGCTTCCAGTCAATGGAAAAAATGGCTTCTCCCCACCCGCGATTGTTGTTGTTTACGATTTTCTATCATTTCTCACCACACAACGACGTCTCATCTTTGCTCCTTGAATGTCGATATGTAATGGTATGGAGTTATTGAAACTTACTACGTGTAAAAAAGACTAGAAATTGAATGTTTATTTGTCATTGAATGTTTACATAAAGTTGCACTGGGTGCCTTTAATGTAAATAGACATACGTTGAAAATGTTGACAATAATTTACATTTTTGGGTACATTTCTCACTTCTTTAAGGTTTTCCAAAAACAGTGAGAGGAGGAGGACGTGGGAAGTTGCCCTAAGAAGGGACGGTTTTGCTGCCTCTGACTGTTCACTGCTCTGCAGTGAGCACTTCAGGAGTGAGGACTTTAGATAGATTTGGTCTATTCTTTGACCACAGCATCTAAATACACTGTTTTTAGCACAGGGCTAGATTATCAGCTTGGGCTTGGACCTAAAATAAACGGTTTGTTCTTTTGAATTTTGAAAACAATCCTATTTGATAGAGTGTGTCATTTCATCTCAAACATCAACATCATCTTGTCTGTCTTTTCGTCTGACTAGTATTCTACATTACTGGTCAAAGTGTTTTTGAACACCCCCATTTTCCCAGTTTTATTGCCTTATTTGCGCAATATTCCCTGTAGGAAGTAGTATTATTGCCATCATAATGGCAAGAAAAAAGGCAATTAGCAAAGGAAGACAGACAGAGCATTCTAACCCTTAAAAGTGTATGTATTTCCTGTAGTGAAATTGCAAAGAAAGACAAATTGTCAGTGAGAAGAGTTCCCTACACTTTTGTCACCTCAGTTCAAAGTCAAAACAGACGTTTCTGAGAGTCTACAGCTCTTGTGGCAAGTGGTTCACAGGACAACAGCTTCAAACACAGCTTAACAGAGATCGAAGTAAGGACCTCTCATTTTAAACTGTGGAGAGAAGATCACGGAATGGTGTGCCGTTTCCAGAGTTCAAAAGATTATACCTATGAGATAGGCAAATGGAGTAGATACAGATATGCAGCAGGCAATTATTTATTAACTTGCAAAGATATGCTTTCTCAATGCTCACTAGGTGCTGTGTGCTGCTTTGAAATGGATAAATAAAGGTGTTTTTAAGAAACTATTAATACCCGTCAGTCACACATTGCACACAGGACAACTATGCCCACCAGAGGGTGCCAGTGTGAAACATTGGTCAGTCCCTCCAGAATTTTTAAGAGATTTTTTAATATAAAATGGCAGCGTTAGCTGGTGCTGATTTTCCAGGAAAAAATTAGAAATTTTGCAATTTTTGTTTCTTTTTACTCCCCACTTAAACTTCACATTCACAGACAAACGAACTAATGAGAATTAAAATAAAACAATCACGGCAAATAGACAAAAATTGGTCATTTCCTCGCTTCAAAAATTGTATTGTAATTACGTTTAAATAAAATGTCTTCTCTTGCATTGAACCGTTCAACTCGGTTCAAAAATGTATTTGGATTGGAACAATAATCACGAGTAATCTTCTAATATTATTGTATAAAGAAAACTAAACAGAAGATATGATTATTCAAAATGTGTTGACCATTCCTGGCCTTAATTCACAGATATTCTATATAAATATATATATTATATATTTGCAGAATTAAAAATAGGTAGGCCTAAACAGGAATTATTTCATTTTAGAACTCCTAGCAAGATGGAGAAGTCTTCTCGGATCTCATCTTATTATTGGAGTTAAAAAAAACATTCTTACCATTGACTTTTATCTAACCATTTTCAGGAAAAGTTACTTTAGAAAAATTGAACACATCAACACGTCTTGGAACCACTGGGAGCCGTTTCTCCCCACTGCTGAGGCAGGACTGCTCACACTTGAGTCCTTGGCCGTGAAGGAGCACGGGATGAAAATGCAGGAGCCATGGGTTGTTTCCAAAGTTGAGGGCATATGACAGAGTAATCTGAACATGACACAGCTGTAGCCAAAAGATGTAAAAGAGACAGAACCTGTATTCACTTGATACATTTCATGTTTCATATGTTCAATAAATAATATAGTGCAGACAATGGAGATGAAGCAAACTGTGCATCATAGTGAAGATTAGACATCCTCACATGAAATAAAACATCCACACAAAATAAGGTCCCTCACACCCTAAACACCTGTATCTTTTCCACTAGCCATCCAGGATATACCCCATGTTGTTCTGTGTATCGGGCTGAAAAATGAAAGAAAAACTTTCATGACATTGCCAGCTTTACTGCCAAAAGACACCATGTGTGTTGGCAAACTTCTATCAGTGACAAAAGGGTTGTTGGTGGTGGTTGTTGGTGATGTTTGCAGGGTTTTTGCATGCCTTTTAGGTATGCAATAATTCCAGTGGCCAAAGGTATGTGCAATTGAAATTCTTTACTGTTCAGCATACAAATAGGCAGTCCATACACAATTAAACAGACAGCGGCAGAGTTCGTAGTCAGTTCGGTCCAAGGTCGGTATACGGGCAGGCAGTCGATGATGGAGCAGGGCATCCAGAAAGGGAAAGGCAGAGGCGTAGTCCGTTAAACAGGCAAAGATCGGCAACAAGAGATCAATCAACATAGAGAATCGCTGGAACGCTAGACATAGAAAGAAACTAAGACAAACTGGCAACGAGTAGACAGGAACACACAGACTAGATACACAAGGTGATGAGACAGGTGAAAACAATCAAGGCGGGACACACACACACGTGTGTGAAACGAGAGGAGAGATGAGTAGACTACACAACATAGAACATAAATAATGACAACACAGGGAAAACATAAACTATCGGACAGGACGGGACAGGGTAGTTATCTTGCTAGTTTTGAAACAGAGCTCCTTATTGCTGCTTTATCAAATGAGGACTGGATACTCAAAACGCCACAAGTTCTATGACGTACAATTGCAGATATGGTGCTCTAGCATTTAAGTGTGACAAATACGCAAAAAATCTTATAGGGCCTCCAGCGCAACCAAGTAACAGAAGCCCTTACAGCTTCACCAAGAGTTGTGTCTGATTTTGTAGGTTTGTGAGAGAAAAACATTAATCTCCGGTCAATACGGATCCGTAACACAATGAGCGAAAGCATCAGTCTGAGTTTTACTATCCAGACAAAAATGAAAACATCAATAGCCATGAGGAAATTCAGAAGTGATGATGAAAACTAGAAACTATAGTTTGAATCACTTGTTACTTCTTACATATTGTGTCGTGAGACTTGACAGCAAAACAAAACTTCATTCTCAAATAACCATTTCTTTTCATTTACAAAATGAAAGGAGCGATTAAAGCCATATAATAAACAACTTACTAACCTCGACCGTTCTGTCATGCTGGAAAATTTCAAACTTCACCTTTGGCGTATCAACCTCACTATAGCTCAGTCGATACGTTAAAGACTCAGTTTGATATTTCCCAAGATAACCTCACTCTTGGTTAATTAATATTCTACCCACACTGGTGATTATACTGATTGTTAATAGTCAAGCCACATGTAGCGATCCCTTCACTCCATATTATTCGATCAGGGAGAAGTCAAGTCAAGTCAAGTCAAGTCTTTTATTGTCAGATACACAGAACAACAGAGTTCGACTGGGCACTGAAATGCTTAGGACAGGACACAATACCACACTACCATAACCTAACAAGACATAACATAACATGTAAACATAAAAACATATAAGTACTCCAACATTATATAACATAACTTAACAATAATTATTGAAAATAAGATTTAAGATAAACATATGAAGAGACAGGGTAGTAGACCTACTAGGCAAACAATAAATATACAATATAGATACTAAACATAAATACACATACTAAACAAATAAACATACCTACATGAGCTAAACTGAACATGAGCTGAACTGAAAATGTGGTGCAAACAGCAGTAAAAGTGAGCCTGTGTAGAGTAAAGTGGCGAGTGTAAAGTGAGGAGTGCATTATTGTTCATTAAGGAGTCTGATGGCCTTAGGGTAGAAACTGTTCCCCAGTCTGAGGGTGCGAGACCGGATACTTCGGAACCGCCTACCAGAAGGCAGCAGGGTGAACAGTCTGAAGGATGGGTGATGACAGTCTTTTAGGATCCTGCCAGCTCTTCGGGGGCATCTTGTGAGGTAGATGTCCTGAAGGGATGGGAGTTTCCAGCCGATGATGAACTCAGCGGATCTGACCACACTGTGTAGGTCCTTACGGTCCATGGCTGTGCAGCTTCCAAACCACACTGAGATGCTACCAGAACAACTTTAACGTTCGTTTACCTTGGGTTCCCTTTCCCCATAAGAAGATAAATGAAAACCAAAACAAGTGCTTTATCTAGTTAGTATAATCAAATGCAACATACAAGTCAAACACATTCAGAACACAGACTCCTCAACTCAAAGTTGCCGACAAAAAGGTCACTTTCAAGGTCACTTTCAAAATGAAAATATACGTTCGAACAAACAAACATTTACACACCCCCACAAAGCTACCGCAAACCTGGTAGGCGGTTGGCGTACCTAGGCAATAGCTACGCACAAACACAATGTACACAAAAACAACGTCCCCACCACACAATGTCCACACCGTGTCAACCCTTCTCCTAACTCCACCAACATAGCAGGCCTGAAGCGTGGCTAGCGTGCGTTGACTGACTGCTTCACTCCTGGAGCAGCAAAATAATAATACGCCACTCTACCTTTGTGTAGATGAATATTCCATGCGATTTCTCCGATCAGTTACCGTCAGTGTTTCCTCCGAGGCTGTTTGGCCAACAAGCCGTATAATCCACTGCACGAATACAAAGTCCTAGTGAGAAAGCGCGTTGCCTCTCTTTCCTCCTCGTCACACCTGGGGTTTCCTCTCTCCGGATTCCAGGTTTCCCTCTCCTCTCCCGTTCTCACTCAAACAGCATTAACTAGCTCCTCCACCAATCAGCACTCACTGACATCACTGGTTACTACACAGACTAGCAAAGAAAACAATGAATAAGCATTGTGGTATTTGCAGTTCCAACCATTAAGAGAAACATATCAACAGCAGCAATGGAAACCATAACACACACAACAGGTATTGGAAAAATAAATGTCTTATGGAAATAAACATGCATTTTTTTTAACCCTGTTACACACAGAAGGCCTTACAGCTACAACCACTAACATGAGATTACAGCGGAGGTTATATGCTTACTGTATATGACAAACACAATTGTGACAGACACAGGTTGGCCAGTCTGATGGGCTAACCTTTGATGAAACTCTGTGATGAAGTTAAACTCTGGTGAAAATGCCAAATGTCTTTCTCTACTGCTGACCAGAAGAAAATCCACATAAAACAAAGTGGTCAACAGACACTGGGTTTAAAACTCCTTAATTTACTTTTGAACTTATATACTGGATAAATATACATTCAGTTTCAGGACATGTTAAAAAAAACTAAAATTAAAATGTACTCTTTCTAGCTGTCAGAGATCTTCCCTGGTCTCAGAAAATCCCCAATCCTGACCCCACTCGCCTAACCTCCTCACCGGAGGTTGGGTGAACATTTTGAAACGCCAGTGACTGAATTAACATTTATTTGCTCAAGCCTTTCCCAAAGAAGTTCAGATATTTTCAGGAATGTAAATGATTCAAGACAAATATTTGCTGTCACTTTTTTTTTTACAGTAAAACTCTGGTGAAAATGCCTAATGTCTTTCTCAACTGGTGAGCTAAAGAAAATCCACAGCAAACAAAATGGCCAGCAGACACTGGGCTTAAAACTCCTAAATGTACTAATGAACTTAAAAAGGTGCATACAAATACATAATCGGTTTAAAGAAAAGTAAAAAATAAATAAATAAAGCTAATATTTTTCTTCAATCATTTACTGTATATATTCCTGAAAACATCTGAACTTCTTCGGAAATGGCCTGAGCAAATAAATGTTAATTCAGTCACTAGTGTTTCAAACTTCACACAGCCCCTAGTGTGAATGTTAGGCGAGTGCCGTCAGGGTTGGGGATTCTCCGAGACCAGGGAAGATCTGACAGCTAGTAAGTGTGACTTGTCTCTTGATGAGCGGGGGGTGGTGTTGTGGTGGTTCAGAGGTCAGGGAAGATCTCTGACAGCTTGTAAGAGTCTCGCTGCTCTGTGGGCTCTTCATCATCCTCACAATCTTTAAGCTCCTCCTCCAGCTGTGGCAGGGTCTTCTCATGCAGGAAATCAATGATGTCTGCCATCAGAGACAGAGGGAGGTTAGAGAAGGGGACAGACAGAGAGACAATGCCATCAGAGACAGAGGGAGGTTAGAGAAGGGGACAGACAGAGAAACAATGCCATCAGAGACAGAGGGAGGTTAGAGAAGGGGACAGACAGAGAGACAATGCCATCAGAGACAGAGGGAGGTTAGAGAAGGGGACAGACAGAGAGACAATGCGGCAGAGGAAGAAGAGCAAGACAGAAGACAGAAGAAGAGGAGAAGCAGAGGAGAAGGGAAGAAGACAACAAAAGTGAAGTTGTTGTTTTCCTGATTTCCTGCTTTTCTCAAACCCAAGGTCACTTTTGCATACTCCACCAGAAAACAGACAACAGTATTAAACATGACCGAGAGAGATACATGAACCAGCAGGGGGCAGTACTCACCACAGAAAGACTTCCTGCTCCAGTCTGTTACATTGGTCACCTTCAGCTGGTGGAACTTCATTTGGAGGTAGGCAGGTATGCTGTTGCTTCATAGAGAAATCACAGGAAACTTTCACTCAACATCACACTTACACACAATTCACTCAATATCATACTAACACCAATTCACTCAAATATCACACCGACACACAATTCATTCAATATCACATTTACACACAATTCACTCAAATTTTACACTAACACACAATTCACTCAATGTCATACTAACACATGAGTCACTCAAATATCACACTGACACACGATTCACTCAATATCACACTGTCACACGATTCTTGTGCATAAACAGGTAGTCTAAGAGTAGTTTCAATGCAATCGCATATTTAAGGCCAATAGGTCAACCCATATTGATTATGACCTTAGCAGCACAGGAAGTAGCCAGCATTCAAGAACCTAAGTTTTGTACTTGTCAGTCTCCCATGTACTTGCTTACATGAGCCTCTTACCCAAACAGATGAGTGAGGTCTTCCCAGACAATGTCAGCAGATTCCTTCACATCCATTTCTTTGATCCTGGTCGGGGCACACAGAAACTGGGTTAACTTCAGAAATAAGGTCATCACAGGAGACTCTCACTTAAGCGGGATTTCTTGAATGTCCAGACAGAGGTATTTGAACAGAAAATGCCACCTGGAGTACTACTAAAAGTAGCTGTTTCAGAGTGAAGTTAGAGACACGTGAAGCCGCTTTGATTAGCTGGATCTACACGTTACCAGAGTAACAGTTTGAAATCGATGCTTTGATAAGCTGTACTTAGAGATAACCAGAGTACCAGTTTGAAACATACTCTTTGATCAGCTTTATGTGCCCCTCTATGCTCTTCCTCCCGTTGATCTTTCCACCAGTCTTCATTTTACCCATCAGGTAACTCATCCTACACAACACAGGCAGAGACAGGATCAACAGGGTATATCTTAGCTCACAAAGGCAAGAACACACACAAAGACCACACACAAAGACACACACAGACCACACACACACACACAGACCCACACAGGTCAAAGCTGTGACAGACAGAAGCAGGATCTGCATATGGTCTCCGTGTTAAAGGAAAACTGTCCCAGCAAGCAAGCCTTCACAGGGCCTGTACGGGCTCCTGCACTCATTCTTATATTTCTATATTACGGTGGCCGAGAGGTGCAAACCAACATTACAAAATCTGTAACACTTTAACAAAGCTTGAGACAAATTTACATTTTGGATTTTTTTTTTTACATATTATAAAACAAATTAGGTCCCGAAACAAATTAACACTTCACAAAACAAATTAACAGGACGCGAAACACTTTCACAAGTCCTGAAACACATTAACAAGTGGTGAAACAAAGAAAAAGAAATACATTTCAGAAAACAAATTAACAGGACGCGAAACACTTTAACAAGTCCCGAAAGGGCTTGTGGCAAACATTTGAGCCAATTAACGAAATGTAGTTTTTCGTGTGGTCGGTCTTTATTGTTTTTAAATGGAGTAGACCAGACTGAAGGACCAGATATTCTATAGCATTGCATACAATATTTTAATGAGGGACACTCGTACGCTGTAACCGTGGATATGTCATCATGTTTACACGGTGTACACATCAGCTTGAGGTCTCTGTAAAGACTTGATTTTTTGGAGCATTTGCACCCTCGATGATTGAGCTCCTGGAGCAAAGTCATTACATGTTCCCTCTTCACTCGCAGATTGTACTTTTCTTTGAGCACCTGCCACATCATGCGGTAACCAAACAGCTGTCCAGGTCCACAAAGTTCCAGTCGTATTGCCCTGATTATGACTATGTTTGTAGAGGAGAAATCCTTTCTGCGGTATAACCCAGCATCATTCAGTTAGCTTTTTCACCACGAGCTCCACAAACTCAAATTGAGCACTTCCGTTATCACTACCACGTCCATAGACATGAATGTACGTTTATATGTCTATGTCCACATCAATCACAGAGTTAGTACATTCCCTTTCCGGTTAATGTCATTTGTTAAAGTGTTTCAGGACTTGCTAAAGTGTTTCACATCATGTTAATTTGTTTTCTGAAATGTAAATTGGTTTCGGGACTTGTTAATGTGTTGTGGTAATGTATTTTTGTTCTATGATATGTAGAAATGTTTTTCAAAATGTAAATGTTTCTCAAGCTTTGTTAAAGTGTTTCAGATTTTGTAATGTTGATTTGCACCTCTCGGCCACCGTAATATACGCAGGGCCAGCACTTTGCCAATGAGCAAAAGCTCAGGGGGAGGGGCACTGCGTGGGCAGCCCTCAAAGGGCCCTTGTGCCAGCCCTAAGGGGGCCCGTACAGCCTTGCTTGCTGGGTCTAGAATCTTTTGTTGGGCTATCCGGTGACAGCCCGCAGTGACCCAAAGCTGCAGGCCTCGCTTTGGCAAGCCCACCCCGGGCCTGTGTAGGATTGGTGTGGGCTAGCCCTAGCCCACAGTGCCCACAGCCTGCCTGCATGGGGCCCGTGGAGGCTTGCTTGCTGGGGTTCCTTGCCAGTGTCGTCTATGTTCTCATGGATTATTCAGCCTGTCACAGAAAAATGTACCTGAACTGAACATGTTTTGTGTGCAACGTGATGTGACTGTGGCATGAGCTTTCTCACCACTTCGCCCTGCACGTCAACGAGCTTCGAGTCATGACCTGCTCGGCCACACGCCTCCAGGCCAGTTTCTTATGCAAGTCCTTCTTCTGGATGACCGCAGACCTGTCACCGCCCTCTCCTTCAGGCTCAGCCCTCTCAAGCAGCTGCTGGTGTACGCACATCAGAAGGATCTTAAACTCTGCCTTGGACCATGCCCCATAATTTACACCTTAGGGACAGGAAGTGACAAAGCATAAAACAAGACTGGGTCAGTATTCATAAACCTCAGTCGTCTGCATTAGTTTTAATGTCTACCTACCCTGTGTCTTTCAGTTTACTTACTGTCTATCTAGATGGCCAATCACAAAATTAGCTTTAAGGTCCAGTCCATGATTCTAGCAAAAAGTTATTAATATTTAAGCTTGATCGCCAGTCACATTTTACCCCTCCCTTCCAGCCTACCCCTGAAGTAATGCAGTGATTGCCTGGACATGTTTTATGGCTGGAATTCACTGTTTGTTTTCAAATCAGATTTATTTTGAGAGCAAACACTGAACGGACAGCTAGAGGACCATGAGGAGCAATTCAATGTTTGGATAAAAAAAATGTTTGGGATTACAATTGCGGACACTGTGGATGTTCTGATGTAAATCTGATCACTTACACATCCCGTCAAAGCGATTCCGCACGGCTGAACAACTGCGACCCATCTTGTCTGATATGGCCGTCCACTTTGACCCATACTGCCTATACAGATCTATCAAGTGGTTGTCCTCATCTTCTGTAAACCTGCGAAAAGGCGATACAGTTATAAAACTAATGAAACACCCCCAAACTGATGCTGCTCTCACACACACACAGAGTCATAACTGTTAGGTGAATATTCACTCAAGTTACCTCAGGGAGTTGCATATAAGTATATTAATTAAACCACAACAACAAGCTTGTTGGGCTCACCCACCTCACAGCAGGTCGGAGAGAAGCACGGGCTAACTCCCAGACTGCAGCAGACGAGAGAGAAGCAATATTAAACCCATCGCAGAAGGTTTATATAGATAGAAGTTTAGTGATTTTTGGCACCAAATTAATACTGTACGTCAGCAGGGATAACCACATGGTGGGTCTTTGGTGGGTCTTACACGTCCGTGGATTTCTAACTTTGCTTTCTGTCTTGTAAAGATGTCAGTTTAGACCCTTCTTATCACATCTGGTCCAAAACATCCTTTTATGCAGACTAAGTGGCACCTTATAATCTAAGTTACACACACACACAGAAAAGCCATGTCCCTGCTGACATAAACACATGATTCATGCAAGGTAATTATTAACACAAGGCACTTGGTTTAATATATTCTTAAGTCATTATTAGTGTTTCCACACACACACACACACACACACACACACACACTTTATAAAGACAACCCATTTTTCAGAAGCTTGTGTTTACCTCCCCTTGTAATTTTCGCTGTTGCACATCCTCCTGGCTCTGTTAAGAATAGAGTTCCAGGATCGAGGGATCCCGGCACCTGTTCAGGAACAGGACACAATTCACTGCTGCACTGCAGGCTGCACTGATGTACACCTCTAACTTCCAGTCACTTGATACAATTTGACAAGTAACATCTAAAAAAAAAGTATGTAGGTATGACAGCAGTGGGCACACTCACAGAACAAAACTCAGCCTGTGTCACTCACTCACATGTCTCATACTTATTCATGACATGACATCTGATATCTATACTCACATAAACACCAGAGGAAGTTGAACCTCCTCTTCAGCCTTTGGATGGTTTTCTTCTCATTTGGGAAGCGTGTGGGTCTGAAAAGCTTCAACTCGCTGTCAATACCAGAAAGGGCCAGAAAGTCCTTCACATTCTGTTTCAGCTGCTCGTTTTCTACCGTGCTGAACCACCCCGTTCGCAGAGGGATCCCTGTGGCATGGTGGGGATGAGCGGTAAAAACTAAAACCCTGGATCACATGACTGAATTTATCCCTCAAGTGGTCAGTGGTCCTTCAACTTCTCAAACCCAAAAATCTAAATGATGTTTAACTCAGAATGTCAGAACAAACCATACCAGAATCATGAGAAAAGGTCCTGGGCAATATATACATAACACTGCTGCAGGCCTCACATATTCCCTATGGTCTGAATGAAGATAAACTCCTCCCCTCTGAAAATGCAAACTTATTCACCCTGTTTTACAGTGAACTGCTGGCTTTGGATACTCCCAATGGCTAAAATCAACTTGCTTACTCACCTTGCTTCTTGTACATTCTGTAGCGTGGTAGGTCATATCTGACGATATTCTTCACATCCTCAGTGTTGGTAAACTTGTATTGAGGCAGGAACTCTTGGATCTCCTTCCTGATGGCATCGTCAATGTCCAGCACATCTGGGTGAAGCTGAGCGTCTGTGGGACAGTGTGTGTCTGCAGCAGGCTGTGTGGGTGTCTTTCTGACCTTCGCTACAGGACGGTGTGGCTCTTCAAGTCTCCTTTTCTTCTCCTTCTTCACCTCTCTCTCCAGAGCAGCAGCAGCATCTGCAGCCTCTGACACACTTACGTTTTCTGCATCACGTTTTCTTTTCTTTTTGTTATGCCCTTCTCTTGAGTCACACTGGCCCTCGACGTGTCTACAGTCATCTTTCTCACTCTTTGCTTTCTTCTTTTTGTGTTTATGTTTCTTTTGAGAGTCAACTTTTGTAGTGGTTGTCTCGGGAGGACTGCCGGTCTCTGGCATCGCGTCTAAAAGTTGCTTCTTGCTCTTGCTCTTGTTATTTATATGAAAGAACAGCTCTGCCTCAGTCATGGTCACCAAGTAGGTTCTCCCCCTATAACAGCGTGAATAAAGGAACATATATTTAACAGAATATATATTTACTGGAAGACATTACACAGGAAATTCAAAGATGTAAACTGTTATATCAATATGAAAATGTAGGAGATTTTTATATGAACTTGGAGGAAATCTGTCAAACCAATCATCATTCACCAAGATGACAGAACAACAACCCCAATAAGCTATTTCATCAATTGTGTCATAAACATGACATACAAGATGCATGGAGACATTATAATAATAATAATAATTTAAAAAAATACTGTTTTCTTGGTTTCAATACTGTTTTCTTGACTAGACTATTGTTAAGTATCAGACTCCATTCTAGGAGAAGTCTATGAAGTTAGTAGGTCTGCAGCTCCCTTAAAGACCACTCCACTAATTACATTCAGAATAGCGGCAGGTTCAAATACACCTGGCTAAACAGGAAACAAACAGCCCACACTGAGTATTTCGTGCACCTAGCCTATTCCCCTTTCCACCGTGAGCGGTAGCATGGACTATATTTATCACTTTGCCCGCAAAACCGGGAGAAAGAAACTTTACACTCGTTGCCCCGCAGGAGCGTGTGAGAGAGAGAGTCTTCTACTGAAGAAGGTCTACAAATGCAGCTAGACATAGTTGAAAAGTATTGTAAAACCTGGGCCCTAGAAGTAAACTTAAACAAAACAAACATCATGATTTTTCAGAAACGCCCCAAATGCCAAGAAAACAAACATCAATTTAAAATAAACAACTGCATCATCCCCCACACCATGAGTTATACCTACCTAGGTATAACAATGACAGCATCAGGGAGCTTTAACATGGCAGTGAATGCACTAAAGGAAAAAGCCCGGAGAGCCCTAAATGCAATTAAAAGAAAATGTTATAATCTCCAAATTCCAATTAAAATCTGGCTTAAAATATTTGATAGTGTCATCCAACCCATTGCGCTGTATGGTAGTGAAGTATGGGGTCCACTCAGTCATCATAGCTATACTCACTGGGATAAACACACCATAGAATCCCTCCATGCAGAATTCTGCAGATACATCCTACAAGTACAAAGGAAAACACCAACGAACGCATGTAGAGCAGAATTAGGAAGATACCCTCTAATTATGAACATTAACAAAAGAGCACTACATTTTTTTAATCATGTTAAATCCAGCCCAACAGACACCCTTCATTATAACGCCCTCCATATCCAAGAGCTGAGCCCAGAAAAAAGTCCCCTACATCAGTTGTTGCAGAGACTAACTACCAACACCCACTCTGATCAGTCTCGCAACAACACTGTTTTCCAAAAACCAATCAGAGTATACCAAATCATGAAACAATGTAAAGAAGCCTATTTGGAATATTGGAAAGAAGAAACAAAAAATCAAAGTAGATTACAATGTTATCTGGCCCTAAACCGAGAATATAAATTAGCAGAATATCTCTATACTGTCAGAGATAGAAAACAGAGACGGACCCTAACCAAGTACAGGCTAAGTGACCACAAGCTGGAAATCGAAAAAGGAAGACACAAAAAATCATGGCAACCAAAAGAACAGCGAATATGTGGTCACTGCACGACAGGTGAGGTCGAGACAGAGATGCACTTTCTCCTAAAATGTACATCACTAGCCCAAAAGAGAGGCATTTATTTTGAAAAATTCAACAAAGAGATTCCAAATTTCAATGAATTAGATGACATTTCAAAATGTCAGATCATATTAGGAGAGGGTCACACAGCAAGCCTTGCTGCCCAATATATAATAGCATGCCACAACCTGAGGGACAGTGAATGACACACTTGCAAGTACGCATGTACAAACTCACGTGCAGACACACACACACACACACAATATTTGACTTTCTGATTTAATTTTATTTTTAAACCAATTACTGTAATTGTATGTCTATGTATGGTTGTATATTGTATACAACTGCTTTGGCAATGTAAGTGACCTTGTCATGCCAATAAAGCACCTATTGAATTGAATTGAGAGACATTGGACTCACGGATGCACACATACACACGCACCCATTCGTGTATACCAATGTTCAGGTGTTCATGAATAAGGTGGAGATATTTTCTTACGTTGAAGTCCGTAAAACATTTAAGTGAAAAAAATAAAATCGAAAAAGAGTCACCATAAGTGTGAATACAGATCGCGAGTAGTTTTATAAACATCAGCCAGTGCTTCTACAAGCTTCCATTTCCTAGAGAAAACTAGACTTGCGTTGTCTTCAACGGCTTAAATAATGTTGCTATTTATAACTTATTTGCTCCACACACAGCCAGGCAGGTGTGCATGCTGTGAGGATGTCATCGCATGATTTAGACTCGACAATTTCGGGGATTTTTTTCGGTCGCAATTGGTTTGCACATTTTTAAAAGTGGTGGGGACAAAATTCAAATTATGAATAGTGGTGGGGGACATGTTCCCCCCGTCCCCCGTAATCTACGTCTATGTAGGCTGTGTCACTGCCATTGTTGGCGGAGTTAGGCCTGACATGAGTTCAGGCAAGAACGCCATTACATGGCTGCAACTTTCCCGTGGTAGAACACAACATATTTAAATCACCATAATCACAGTACACCTGTTGTATTAACATTACAATCCATGCCCTAGTGCGGTACCCACTTCGTCATCACATATATACTCTCTGTTAAAGTATACAACACCGGTTGGTTAATTCATTTATACATACATACAAACAGACAGACATACTCACACCTTCCGCACTGCTGCCTGTTTGCGAAAGCGTAAGCTGCTGAGGAGCGGTACTATTTATCCACGTCCCTCGAGGGAGGGGAGACGGGAATTGGAATGATAGGCCGTAAGGTGAACACTCCGTTCCACTCACTGGCATCTACACAATCGTTAGCTTATAAAAAAGAACGAGTCGTGGTTAGTTACAAAAAAAAGTTCGTCGCTGAAATTACAGTCGATTGTTTATGCAGAACTAGAGTCTTCAGAGCATAATAAGATTTTGTTCGGGAGCCGTGCCACGGTTTGACACGTGATCATGCTACACCAATGAGAGGGCTGCTTTGCTTTTTGTCAACAGCGTGGCAAGATGGCGGCTCCCGTGTGGTTAGCTTCAACGTTACCGAAAGAGGAAGACATCCTCAAAAGTGGGCTAAATTAATTCTAATTAGTGCTGTATACATAGCCGCGTCCAAGAAGAACAATGAGGCACGATAATGTTATGTTTATGTTAAGTAATTTAGATCAAGTTTGACATACATGGGAATACACCTTACTGACGACATGGACTGTGAACACTCAGCACACCGAAGAAATAAAGGCAAAGACTGTACTTCCTACGTCAGCTGAGGAAGTTCAGAGCATCTGCACCCATCAGCTGTGTGTCCTGACAGCATCACTTGGTATGGGAACTGTACAGCCTGTGACTGCAGCACCGCATCATCAGAGCATCTCTCCATATTCTGCAGGAGACCTACAAGAAAAGACTACCAGGGCCCAAGGTATTGTAAAGGATTCCTAACATTCTGACCATGGACTGAGGTCAGGCAAACGTCTCTGCTGCTACAAGACCAGAACAGAGAGACTGAGGAGGAGCTTCTTTCCTCAAGCATTCTGTATCCTGAACACACACAATGACTATAAACATCAATTAAACCTATTTTCACACTTGCACATGGACTGTACACACACTGCACTTTAAACTTCCTCTTGCTATTTATTCCCACTCACACAGAAAAAACTGCAGTATTTCTATGTATGTTACAAATAAACCTCCGTCATTGTATCAATAAAAGGCACTAATTGTACCAATGACCATCTGTTTGTTCATTCATTAATTAATTCTTCCAAAAATGAAAACAACACTGATGAACCATAAAAACACTCTTTATGAAACATGATATATAAAACTGTACAAATCTGAATAAGAAATAACAGATTAAGTACACTCAGTCCTCACTGTCAGTGTCAGGACAGTTATCTTCTAGTTCCTCAGATTCTTTTGTGTTGGCACAATTACAGCCTCCTCTTCAACATACCCAGTCTGCAATACAACAAAACATTGACAATTAAGAGTCACAGGAGTATCATGAAAAGCAGAGAGTGGTGGAGGTGGTACAAGACATTACAGGCTAGAACCTATCTGCCATATAGCACATTAAACAGCACACACACCTACAGCTGTTCTCTTGGTTGCCAACTGGTACATGTATGTGCAAACAGCAGACTTAAAAACAGTTTATCATGCCTGTCACTCACAAGTTGTGTAAAGCTGGACTTGCACATGACAAATAATAAGACTTGAGGAAAAATGCATTGCAGTTACCTGTAGTTTGAAGCATCAAGACCTTCATTTGCTTTCACAAGTTCAATGAAGGCCTTCCTCAGCTGGTCCATTCTGAGCACCTCCTGGTTGACAAGCAGCCTTTGGCCAATGATCCTCTCACAGAATATCTTAAAGCTGACATCAAACATGTGCTCATTCCTAAAACACATATGAATGAGAAGTAAAGAAATGAATGAGTGTTGTGATTGTGTGCACATACAACAGAATGCAGATGAAATGTTTACTTAAATATCTTATAGCTGACATCAAACATGGGCTCATTCCTTAAACACATATAAATGAGAAGTAAAGAAATGAATAAGTGTTGTGATTGTGTGCACATACAACAGAATGCAGATGAAATGTTAAGTTAGTAGCTCCTTGAAATGCAATTTAATAAATAACACACTGTTATTTCTCAGTTTTTTCAGGCTTCGTCAAAAACCTGGTGTACCGATTGTAACAGCTTTTGCGGTACTGCACCTCCAGAGCCACACAATCTTTGTCTTTTATATGCAAAAGAATACTTTGGTCGTCCTTCAACTCGGCAGCTTTCTGCAATTGGCTTTAATGAAACAAAAAGGATGGCTCAATGAGTTTGTTGACATATCTCTCACACATAATTGTACCTTTCAGTCACTCAACCACCGTGTGTGTGTGTGTGTGTGTGTGTGTGTGTGTGTTTACCTGCTGTTAATGTTTCAGCCTTTCATATTACGCTCTGAAGACTCTAGTTCGGCATAAAACAAAGACACATAGACAACCGACTGGAATTTCAGTTCGACAAACTTTTTTTGGTAAATAATCACGACTCGTTCTTTTTTATAAGCTAAAGATTGTGTAGATGCCAGTGAGTGGAGCGGGATTCATTTTCTAAAGGACTTTTTGTGCTTCACCTTGCGGCCTATGAGGGGTGTTTCATGTAACGTTTGTTATGAATGTTTATTAATATCATGGGTCGTATGTGTAAGAGCTGTAAATATGGTAAATGTATTCTTGTTGGATCATTGGTGAACTTGGTGGTGAATTGGTGTATTTGTTAATGTAATGTATTATGTGCATTACAGGACTAACCCCACTGACATGGTTAGATCCAATTGGAGTTTATTGGTCCATTCTAGCCTAATGGGCAGCATTATTTAACATGCCTCATTCCTTTGGAAGGGGTGGTAGAGAGGAGCACTTGTTGATGTGAGGTGAATGCAATAACATGCTATTGAAATACGGTTGGAATATTGTTGCATTGCTGTGTAAAGTAAGCTAATTTTGAGAACTGTTTAACTACATATTTATGTTTGTTTGTATGTTTGGTGATGGAGCCAAATAAATACCAATATATATTTTTGTATAAAATCTATCCTCTCTACACCGTGGTTTGTTCCTCTTCACCACTATCTCCAGTCGCCGCATCACAATAACTTGGGGTGACCGAGCGGTCACTCACAGGCCACAAGAACAACAAACTCACTCTAATGGCTACTGTAAGTTTAACTCATACTTGCTAACACATGAACCATATAGTACAAATATTACACAACGTATTACTGAAGTTCAACAAATGGGAAGTTTCACTTAAAATATAGTATAAGACAATGCTCTATTACATACAGTAAATAACGACAGGGATTGTACTATCCTTTCCTACTCAAATTTTTGTTTAAGATATAATATAATGTGTATTTTACAATCTTATAAGCGATAGAGTAGAGTTTACTACACTTACTATCAAATCATCTGAGGTATGTTGGGGAGGGGAAACCTCAGCCTCCGGAGGAAGTACAACCGCTGCCTAGATGCCTTTGTCAGATGTTGTGTGTGGAGGGTCCATGTTAGGTCCTCAGTGAGTTGCACCCCCAGATACTTAAAACGGGGTGTCATATTCACTTTGAATATTATTTGATATGTTCCTGCTGGCCAATCAGTGCGCTTCATGATTTATATGTTGCATTCCTACTGCGCATCCTCAGTGTGCGTTTAGAGTGAGACATGACCCAGCCAGGTCACACATTATGTTACTCCAGCATCAGTACTAACTAAATACAGTTTAAAGCATGTCGGTTTGCTCCTGATTTTTGTACGTACAATACGAAACACGACATGATGTCAGAGTGAACTTGGAAAAGACTCAAAAAAGAATGGACGTTACTGGAGTTCCTTCACCTCGTATGAATTGGGATTCAATCAACCTGCCTGTAGCATGGTGATACATGTGAATTGATGTTTAAGAAGTAAACAGAAGAGGAGAAGTGAAGCTATCTTCTTTTGTTGGTCTGAGAAAAAGGTAAAGACATCTATCATACATGGATATTAACAGAGGCAAAAGCAAAAGTTTTAAAATAGCAAGCCTTTTGAACAGTTTATCACAGAATTGAGACTGCTTACAAGGACTTTGGATATGCTAACAGTGAATACATGATAAGGGATCGTGTGGTGTTCAGAGTTTCAGTTCATGAAAAGCTGCTTAATGTCGGATCTGATTTGGCGCTAGACAAAGCAATATACATGGCTAGGTCTTATGAAATAGCGCAAGTGCAACTTCAGACAATAGATTGCAGAAACAAATCTATTCACAAACAGGCTCTCAAAATACTTGAAAAAACCTAATTCACACCATCACTGTTCTGTCCTCCAAAAATACAGACTTTTGAGTTGGGACAATCTGATCACATTTAAGAACTGCTGTTTAATGATCAAAATCCGGTTTAACCTGGCCCCCCCACCACTATGCAGCCTAGTCAAGTTGAGAACATCAGCAACCAGTGCTACTCGAGGGGCAGCAAGAGGAGACTGTGATACTCCTTTAAAAAAAAGTGTATTTGGACCGTCGGTTTTCTCAGTTCGGTCAGCCCAGGAATGGAACCATCTCCCACAGAACATTAGAGAATCAACCTAATTTAAAAGCTTTAAAATAAATCTTAAAACATGGCTAATAAATAACCAAAGATGTGAGCATTAGTGGGTCACTAGAACTTATATATTGGTATTTAATTACATTTTTATTTTGTCATTGTTATGTTTGTATATATGTACAGTATATGTGTATATATAGTTAATGCCTTTTTTTAAGTTGTTTAGCCATTAACACCCTGGCAGGGGGACTGCCAATGGAAACTAGCCTTTTGGCTACAATTGGGTGCATTTACATTTGAATGTTTATTAATGTACACTGTCCCTCTTCAACAAATAAACAAACTGAAACTGAAAACTGAAACTGAAACAGTTCATGCTGTTCATGCAATTGGCAAGCAGTAGAGAATCAAACTTCACACCTTCAACCTCACCACCATGGGCAAGACCAAAGAGTTGTCCAAGGAAGTCAGAGATAAGATTTTAGACCTGCACAAGGCTGGAATCGGCTACAAAACCATTGGCAAGCAGCTTGGTGAGAAGCAGACAACTATTGAATAACCCCAGAACTACACAGCGGGAGCTTGTGATTGATCTCAAGGCAGCTGGGATCACAGTCACCAAGAAAACCATTGGCAACACACCACGCCGTAAGTACTGCAGCACTCGCAAGGTCCCCCTGCTGAAGGAAGAGGATGTACAGGGCCATCTGAAGTTTGCCAATGCACACTTGAATGATTCTAAGGAGGATTGGGAGACAGAATGTGGTCAGATGATACCAAAATCAATCTCTTTGGCATCAACTCGACTTGCCGTGTTTGACAGGGGGGGGAATGCTGAATATGACCCCAGGAGTACATCATACCCACCATCAAGCATGGAGGTGGAAACATTATGCTTTGGGGCTGTTTCTCTGCCAAGGGTACAGGACGACTCCACCGCATCAAGGGGACTATGGATGGGGCCATGTAACGTGGAATATTGGGCTTGAACCTCATTCCCTCCCATTGAAAACGCAACATTAAATATTTTGGAGAGGATCTGCAAAGAGGAGTGGACAAAAATCCCTCCTGAGATGTGTGTGAACCTGGTGACCAACTACGAGAAACGTATGACGTCTGTGCTTGCCAACAAGGTTTATTCCACAAGTACGAAGTCATTTTTGTGAGTCAGTTTTGCTAGGGGTTCAAATACTTATTTTTTGCATCAAATGCAAATAAAGTCATAAATGTTATCAAATGCATTTTTCTGGATTTTTTTGTTGATATTATGTTTCTCACTGTTGATATACACCTACCATTACAATTATAGATCACACATTTCTTTTCAAGTGGCCAAACTTGTGAAATCACCAGGGTTTCAAATACTTATTTTCCCCACTGTAGTTATCTTGGTCACCCTTTCATGACTAGATAGTTATCTCGGTCACCCCTTCAGGCATGACTGTAGATAGTTGCATGAGTGTAGATAGTTATCTCGGTCACCCCTAAGGCTCCCCACACATCCCTAGGCCCATACTTTTTAAACAGAGTGCCCATAATGTAACTCATATCAATAGTGTCAATCATTTTGTAGTAGTATAGTAGTCTTAATATTTTGTTATCATGAATATTTTAGTGTTTATACTGATTGTTAATATTCTACCCACACTGGTTATTATACTGATTGTTAAAAGTCAAGCCACAGAAGCCCTTACAGCTTTGATGGAACTGGAAATACTGCTATTCTGTTGTAGTAAGACATTAACTCCTAATTTTGTATCTGCAACTCACTTTGGATGTGTACTCTGTCTGTCTCACTGAGAGGTCGTTTACATGGAGCCTAGTTTGTCAATCTGATACGGATAGCTAATACAGATAGCCCTATCATACATACGAACACTCTCTATCCGCACCTTGTTTCTGCAACGATCGCAGTCCGGGGTAGAAAGTGAGTAGATTTGAATCGGTACGGGGGCTGGTGTTCGTCTGCACGGTTTCACGCAACCTGATGACGTCACTGCCCCACGTGATCTTTTCCGCCATCTCCAACCAGTATATAAATAACTTGTTCTCCCTCAAAATCTCACTCATGGTGGGCCTCGAATTCACTAACATTAACCCAGTCTTCTGATTTTTGATTAGCCCCCTATCTTGATCTAATTCTTCTTATTCAGACGTAACATAACTTTCATGACCACAAATATAAATTGGCCAGCGATTTGCTTTTTTATTCATAAATGTATGTAAAATGCTCGGAGCAATGCATCATGGGAAATGGGATGACAGACATGTCATGTTACTGTTCCAAACTCTTTATTATCAATAGAAAAAATAATTCATTTTCGCATATCATTTAGTCTGACCACTGATTTTATTAACCATCATAATGTAATGTTGTTAATTGGAGCTTGAATGTCTTGTGTAATTTGTTTATCCGTTTGCTGCTTCCTTTACCTTGTGCTTTTGAGTCTCTTCTTCTAGGTTTTTCACGTTTTTTCAGTTGTGTAAATAAAGCGCTAAAGCGCCACCCACAGGCGTGAGGTATGTACTACAGTCGGTTCACCGCAATCTGCTGCCTCCGTGTTTACGCAAATCTCTCGTTGCCAGCCTCCGTATTTACGAAATTAAAAGATTCGATTGGTGTGAAAAGTAAATCCGATTCGGAGGCCCTAGACTTCGTGTGCATAGCACCTGAGACCAAGCAAATGACTGTGACCCCCCCTCCCCCTAAAATCCTTTGTAACTTGGTACCACCCCCCCCTCCCCCATAGGTGAACCCCTCTCCCAACTTTGCCCCTTCCTCTCACCTAAAGGGTGTGGTCCTAACCTGCCCTATTGCATTCTACCTGACTGAACTGTATAAATGCCAACGCATTCTGCTGTCGGGTAGACCTTTCTCTAAGCACCAGCAGAGAGGGGGTCTCCACGCTGAAATAAAACTACAGAAACCTGACTTCGTCCTCCGGTCCCTTCTTCAACTTTAGCGTGCTTATTAATATTCTGTCAGCTTCAACAACTAATATGAGATAACGGCGGAGGTTACATGCACGATTGTGACAGACACAGGTTGGCCAGTCTGATGGGTTAACCGGTGATGAGACTCTGTGATGAAGTTAAACTCTGGTGAAAATGCCAAATGTCTTTCTCTACTGCTGACCACAAGAAAATCACATAAAACAAAATGGTCAACAGACTCAGGGTTCAAAACTCCTTCATTATTTATTTAACTTATGTGAGTGACCCTTCTCTCTGGTGATGAGTTGGGATGGCGTTGGGGTGTTTCAGAGGATGGGGAAGATCTCTGACAGCTTGTAAGAGTCTCGCTGCTCTGTGGGCTCTTCATCATCCTCACAATCCTTTAGCTCCTCCTCCAGCATAGGCAGGGTGATTTCATATAGCCAATCAATGATGTCTGCCATCAGAGACAGAGGGAGGGAGGTTGAAGGGGACAGACAGAGAGACAATGCGGCAGAGGAAGAAGAGCAAGACAGAAGAAGAGGAGAAGCAGAGGAAAAGGGAAGAGAACAACAAAAGTGAAGTTGTTGTTTTCGTGATGTAGTGCTTTTCTCAAACCCAAGGTCACTTTTGCATACTCCACCAGAAAACAGACAACTGTTTTAGACATGAACGAGAGAGATACATGAACCAGCAGGGGGCAGTACTCACCACAGAAAGACTTTCTGTTCGAGTCTGGAACATTGGTCACCTTCAGCTGCATGAATTTCATTTGGAGGTAGGCAGGTATGCTGTTGCTTCATAGAGAAATCACAGGAAACTTTCACTCAACATCACTTACACACAACATACACAAACATCACACTCACACACACTTCACTCAATATCACACTTACAAACAACATACCCAAACATCACACTCACACACACTTCACTTAATGTCATACTAACACATGAGTCACTCAAATATCACACTGAAACACGATTCACTCAATATCACACTGACACACGATGCTTGTGCATAAACAGGTAGTCTAAGAGTAGTTTCAATGCAAACGCATATTTAAGGCCAATAGGCCAACCCATATTGATTATGACCTTAACAGCACAGGAAGTAGCCAGCATTCAAGAACCTAAGCTTTGTACTTGTCAGTCTCCCATGTACTTGCTTACATGAGCCCCTTACCCAAACAGATGAGTGAGGTCTTCCCAGACAATGTCTGCAGATTCCTTCACATCCATTTCTTTGATCCTGGTCGGGGCACACAGAAACTGGGTTAACTTCAGAAATAAGGTCATCACAGGAGACTCTCACTTAAGCGGGATTTCTTAAATGTCCAGACGGAGGTATTTGAATAGAAAATGCCATCTGGAGTACTACTCAAAGTAGCTGCTTCAGAGTGAAGTTAGATACACGTGAAGATGCTTTGATTAGCTGGATCTACACGTTACCAGAGTAACAGTTTGAAATCGATGCTTTGATCAGCTGTACTTAGAGGTAACCAGAGTACCAGTTTGAAACATACTCTTTGATCAGCTGGATGTGCCCCTCTATGCTCTTCCTCCCGTAGATCTTTCCACCAGTCTTCATTTTACCCATCAGGTAACTCATCCTACACAACACAGGCAGAGACAGCATCAACAGGGTTTATCTTAGCTCACAAAGGCAAGGACACACACACACACACACACACACACTAAACTCATAGACACACAGACACAGACACAGACACACACACACACGTCAAAGCTGTGACAGACAGAAGCAGGATCTGCATATGGTCTCCGTGTTAAGGAAACTGTCCCAGCAAGCATGCCTTCACAGGGCCTGTACGGGCCCCTGCACTAATTTTTATATTTATATTTTACGGTGGCCAAGAGGTGCAAACCAACATTACAAAATCTCAAACACTTTAACAAAGCTTGAGACAAATTTACATTTTGGAAATTACATATTATAAAACTAAATAACATTTTAACAAGTCCCGAAAGGACTTGTGGCAAACATATGAGCCAATTAACGAAATTTAGTTTTTCGTGTGGCCGTACGGGCCCCTGCACTAATTTTTATATTTATATTTTACGGTGGCCGAGAGGTGCAAACCAACATTACAAAATCTGAAACACTTTAACAAAGCGTGAGACAAATTTACATTTTGGAAATTACATATTATAAAACTAAATAACATTTTAACAAGTCCCGAAAGGGCTTGTGGCAAACATATGAGCCCATTAACGAAATTTAGTTTTTCGTGTGGTCGGTCTTTATTGTTTTTAAATGGAGCAGACCAGACTGAAGGACCAGATATTCTGTAGCATTGCATACAATATTTTAATGAGGGAAACTCGTACACTGTAATCGTGGATATGTCGTCATGTTTACATGGTGTACACATCAGCTTGAGGTCTCTGTAAACACTTGATTTTTTTGAGCATTTGCACCCTCGATGATTGAGCTCCTGGAGCAAATTCATTACATGATCCCTCTTCACTCGCAGATTGTACTTTTGTTTGAGCACCTGCCACATCATGCGGTAACCAAACAGCTGTCCAGGTCCACAAAGTTCCAGTCGTATTGCCCTGATTATGACTATGTTTATAGAGGAGAAATCCTTTCTGCGGTATAACCCAGCATCATTCAGTTAGCTTTTTCACCACGAACTCCATAAACTCAAATTGAGCACTTCCGTTATCACTACCACGTCCATAGACATGAATGTACGTTTATATGTCTATGTCCACATCAATCACAGAGTTAGTACATTCCCTTTCCGGTTAATGTCATTTGTTAAAGTGTTTCGCGTCTTGTTAATTTGTTTTCTGAAATGTAAATTGGTTTCGGGACTTGTTAATGTGTTGTGGTAATGTATTTTTGATTCATGATATGTAGAAATGTTTTCCAAAATGTACATTTTTCTCAAGCTTTGTTAAAGTGTTTCAGATTTTGTAATGTTGGTTTGCACCTCTCAGCCACAGAAAAAAATATAAATATATTCAATAAATAAATAAGCTAAAAATGAGTGCAGGCTCTGTGTGGGCCTAGTTAGGGCTCCTGTGGGCTATGTTAGGGCTGCCCACGCAGGGGGAGGGGCATTGCGTGGGCAGCCCTCAAAGGGCCCTTGTGCCGGCCCTAAGGGGGCCTGTACAGCCTTGCTTGCTGGGTCTAGAATCTTTTGTCGGGCTATCGGGTGACAGCCCGCAGTGACCCAAAGCTGCAGGTCTCGCTTGGGCAAGCCCACACCGGGCCTGTGTAGGATTGGTGTGGGCTAGCCCTAGCCCACAGTGCCCACAGCCTGCCTGCATGGGGCCCGTGGAGGCTTGCTTGCTGGGGTTCCTTGCCAGTTTCGTCTATGTTCTCATGGATTATTCAGCCTGTCACAGGAAAATGTACCTGAACTGAACATGTTTTGTGTGCAACGTGATGTGACTGTGGCATGAGCTTTCTCACCACTTCGCCCTGCACTTCAACGAGCTTCGAGTCTGGACCTGCTCGGCCACACGCCTCCAGGCCAGTTTCTTATGCAAGTCCTTCTTCTGGATGACCGCAGACCTGTCACCGCCCTCTCCTCCGGGCTCAGCCCTCTCAAGCAGCTGCTGGTGTACGCACGTCAGGAGGACCTTAAACTCTGCCTCGGACCATGCCCCATGAGCCTCAGCTGAGGGACAGGAAGTGACAAAGCATAAAACAAGACTGGGTCAGTATTCATAAACCTCAGTCGTCTGCATTAGTTTTAATGTCTACCTACCCTGTGTCTATCAGTTTGCTTACTGTCCGTCTAGATGGCCAATCACAAAATTAGCTTTAAGGTCCAGTCCATGATTCTGGCAAAAAAGTTATTAATATTTAAGCTTGATCGGCAGTCACATTTTACCCCTCCCTTCCAGCCTAACCCTGAAGTAATGCAGTGATTGCCTGGACATGTTCTATGGCTGGAATTCACAGTTTGTTTTCAAATCAGATTTATTTTGAGAGCAAACACTGAACGGACAGCTAGAGGACCATGAGGAGCAATTCAATGTTTGGATAAAAAAAATGTTTGGGATTACAATTGCGGACACTGTGGATGTTCTGATGTAAATCTGATCACTTACACATCCCGTGAAAGTGATTCCGCACGGCTGAACAACTGCGACCCATCTTGTCTGATATGGCCGTCCAGTTTGACCCATGCTGCCTATACAGATCCTTCAAGTATTTGTCCTCATCTTCTGTAAACCTGCAGAAAGGGGGAACAGTTATAACACTAATGAAACACCCCCAAACTGATGCTGCTCTCACACACACACACAGAGTCATAACTGTTAGGTGAATATTCACTCAAGCTACCTCAGGGAGTTGCATATAAGTATATTAATTAAACCACAACAAGCAGCTTGTTGGGCTCACCCACGTCACAGCAGGTCGGAGAGAAGCACGGGCTAACTCCCAGACTGCAGCAGACGAGAGAGAAGCAATATTAAACTAGGGCCAATAGTTTTCCGCGAAAACGGAAAACGGACGGAATACGCGGAATGGACCATCTGAAACGGAATGGACCACTGAAAACGGAATTGCAACTTTTCAAACGGAAACATAATTTTGTGCATCAAAATCGCCCAAAACCCCCTGTATTTTACCCTGTAAGACTGAATTTCTTTCAAATAAACACAACAACGATCGCAACAATGAACAAACATTAATTAAAGAACAAAAGCGGTCAGAAAATGTCACGTCTGCGCTGAACTCTGCTCCGGCCACGCCCCCCTTTTCAACGGTAGTCACGTTAATTTGCTCATCTTCCCAATCGCATTAAAAACTAAAAATGTTAAGTCTTCTGTTGTGTTGATGGCTGGCAAACAACAATCTAAGAAGGGCACGTATTATTCACCGAGTTACCAAGCAGTCTAATTTATGGGGACTAATTCGCACTGCACTGAATTACATTACCATGAGTTATGCTACACAATAACAATTACACAACTAATATTACTAGATACATACAATAGTGGACATTACACTAGGCAACATGGATCTCATTCATATCTCATCCAGTCGAAATCTTAACAGGATTGAACCCATCTTTATTACAGCGTATCAACATAAGAACAGAACATAGCTAAATCTCCGCTTAGCATCATGCTAATCACTACTAATAGCACGAGCAGGTAGCCCAAAATTTGGTATTAATACACGATCTATTACAGAAGCAACTTCATGAAAACCCTTACTTTCATTAAGTATGCACATAATGCCTCACATACAGGTCGAACAATGATGATTTAAGCATTGGAAATGTATAAGGCACAGTATGGTCAACTACTTAGCGACAAACTGAACTCGACAGTATCTTAACTGTGGGTGCTGCACGCAAGCAAACAGCGTTGCTAGGCAACATCACTATCAACAGAGTTTTTCATACAGTTAACGTGCAGAAAGGCATTATACGGCTGTTTTTATTTTTTTGACGCGGAATCACGGAATTACCAAAAACGTGACACGGAATTTGCTTTTTTTTGACGCGGAAAACTATTGGCCCTATTAAACCCATCACAGAGGTTTATATAGATAGAAGTTTAGTGATTTTTGGCACCAAATGAATACTGTACGTCAGCAGGGATAACCACATGGTGGGTCTTTGACGTCCGTGGATTTCTAACTTTGCTTTCTGTCTTGTAAAGATGTCAGTTTAGAAGGGTTTCAGTTTAGTCCAAAACATCCTTCATGCAGACTAAGTGGCACCTTATAATCTAAGTTACACACACACACACAGAAAAGCCATGTCCCTGCTGACATCAACACATGACAACCCTAACCCTAGTTTAACACAAGGCACTTGGTTTAATATATTCTTAAGTCATTAATTCTGTTTCGAAATTATCTCTGTCAATAAAACTGATGAAACACCCCCAACATGACGATGCTCTCACACACACATTTCATAACACTGATAAAACATCCCCAACATGACCCTGCAGTTTCATCACTAGACACACACACACACACACACTCACACACACTGAACCCCACTGTGCTGCTCACCTGGTGGAGGAACTTTTAGTCACCTGAGGCCTTATTAAAATGTCTGTCTGGGCACAAAAAACCTATTTTTGAGAAGCTTGTGTTTACCTCCCCTTGTAATTTTTGCTGTTGCACATCCTCCTGGCTCTATTAAGGATAGAGTTCCAGGAACGAGGGATCCCGGCACCTGTTCAGGAACAGGACACAATTCACTGCTGCACTGCAGGCTGCACTGATGTACACCTCTAACTTCCAGTCACTTGATACAATTTGACAAGTATCATCTAAAAAAAAAAGTATGTAGGTATGACAGCAGTGGGCACACTCTCAGAACAAAACTCAGCCTGTGTCACTCACTCACATGTCTCATACTCATACATGACATGACATCTGATATCTATACTCACATAAACACCTGAGGAAGTTGAACCTCATCTTCAGCCTTAGGATGGTTTCATTCTCATCTGGGAAGCGTGTGGGTCTGAAAAGCTTTAACTCGCTGTCAATACCAGAAAGGGCCAGAAAGTCCTTCACATTCTGTTTCAGCCGCTCGTTCTCGGCCGTGCTGAACCACCCAGTTCGCAGAGGGATCCCTGTGGCATGGTGGGGGCGGAGGAAGAGCGATAAAAACAAAAACCCTGGATCACATGACTGAATTTATCCCTCAAGTGGTCAGTGGTCCATCAACTTCTCAAACACAAAAATCTAAATGATGTTTAACTCAGAATGTCATAACAAACCATACCAGAATCATGAGAAAAGGTCCTGGGCAATATATACATAACACTGCTGCAGGCCTCACATATTCCCTATGGCCTGAATGAAGATAAACTCCTCCCCTCTGAAAATGCAAACTTATTCACCCTGTTTTACAGTGCACTGCTGGCTTTGGATTAGGGCTGGGCGATATGGACCAAAAGTCATATCTCGATATTTTCAAGCAAAATGTCGATATAAGATAAATATCGATATTTTTTTACGCATTAATAACATAGTTGCCGTTGGCACGCTCCAACTCGGTATTCTGTGCTCTCTTTTTCAGTGACGTCGCTGTGCTTGTTCTCAATCCTAAATTTGTTAAATGAATCAGTCTACCTACATGAAAAGAATCAGCAAGTTGCTGATGTGCCTGTTATATTTTTGGGATGTCATTTACGTATCTCATCAAATTATACAGCTCTTCAGAATGTTCCAAAAAGTTCCGTTGATTATTTGATTAACACCCGCGTAAAGTGAATTGACTGCTGTCATTTGCAACGGTTTTTGTGCTTCACATCTTTCATAGCAAGTAGTCTGGTCAACTTGTATTGAAACTGACGGCTGACGAACTGTGTTCCTGGTAAGTGTCAATATTTATCATCTATGTCATACACTATGTAACCTTTTAGCCTATTTAAATCACATGTATGTACAATTTGCAACAAAGTGTGCGTCAACAATGTATCTGTCAGTCAGATGTCAGCCACAGATAGCCTACTTGCTAACTAACTAACATTAGCAGTGATGCTACTTAAACCGTACTATGCCTGATCAAGTTAGAGAGGAAGAGACCGACCAAGCAGCTGCAGCAAGTTGCAAAGTTCGCAATCCTGGTGAGACAACGGGCGGTGCAGAGTGTAACCAAGATTTTCAAGGAGTCGCAGCATAACCATTAACTTACGTGACGGCAGCTGCATTAAAATAGGCAAATTCATAAATCGTCCGACCTACCGAAACTGCACGTAGCCTCGCCATAGGGATCTTTACCGTCCGTTCATTTGATATTTGAGGTAATCGGGCCTACGTGTCGTTTAGATTCGATGTAGCCAGCGAAAGCGCAGTCGCGCATGAGTTGCCTGCCAGTCTTTATTTGGCCCATGACAGAAAGACGCATCTGCAACGTTTCAGTCAAAGCCACACGTTGTGTGATGTTATTTAATTGAATTAAATGTAACTTAAAACATAACAGGAATCTCAAACATAACAGAAAATCATTTTCGCGCTGTAGGGGATTTAAAAAAAGTGACGTGAGTGGGGGCGGGGCTGTGTGTGTGTGAGCCGGAGGCAGAGTAGGAGGCGGCAGCCGCGGCTCGAAATGGCTGTTATTCGGAACAAATGTGCTGTACTTTAAACGGAAATGAAACTATATCGATGTTGACGATAGCGTCTCATTCCATATCTCGTTTTTTAAAATATCGATATATCTCAAATATCGATATACAGCCCAGCCCTACTTTGGATACTCCCAATGGCTAAAATCAATTTGCTTACTCACCTTGCTTCTTGTACATTCTGTAGCGTGGTAGGTCATATCTGACGATATTCTTCACATCCTCAATGTTGGTAAACTCGTATTGAGGCAAGAACTCTTTGATCTCCTTCCTGATGGCATCGTCAATGTCCAGCACATCTGGGTGAAGCTGCGCGTCTGTGGGAGAGTGTGTGTCTGCAGCAGGCTGTGTGGGTGTCTTTCTGACCTTCGCTACAGGACGGTCTGGCTCTTCAATTCTCCTTTTCTTCTTCTTTTTCTTCTTCACCTCTCTCTCCAGAGCAGCAGCATCATCTGCTCCCTCTTGTGTCACACTTACGTTCTCTGCATTGCGTTTTCTTTTCTTTTTGTTTTGCCCTTCTCTTGTGCCACACTGGCCCTTGACGGGTCTACAGTCATCTTTCTCACTCTTTGTTTTCTTCTTTTTGTGTTTATGTTTCTTATGAGAGTCGACTTCCGTAGTGGTTGTCTCTGGCATCGCCTCTAAAAGCTGCTTCTTGCTCTTGTTCTTCTTCTTTTTATGAAAGACAAGCTCTTCCTCCATCACGGTCACCTCAAGTAGGTTTTCCCCCTATAACAGCGTGAATAAAGGAACATGGACATGCATATGTCTTCACTGAATCTTTGTGCCACTTAAAACTGATCTGCATTTTACTTCAAAATGTAGAGAGGAAAAGTCATCTGAGAATTTATTTCATTGTGATAATACATATCTTAAATGACAATTAAATAAGTTAAATTAATTAAATCAGTGTTTTGATGAAATCTACACATATGTATTTTCTCCTCGAGCAAGATATGCTTGTTCAATGGCTGGGTGTGTACAGTAATTTGAACGTAAATAGCTAGCTAATGTTCAGGCTAACGTTAAACCAGTTTGGAATTCACAGACAGTAGTTAGGCATATGTTAACGCACACAATGTAAGCGTCATTTTACAATGTTGTAAACTAAACTAGCATTGCCAGTGTGTTGTTAAATATATAAAGCATTGTTGTTCTGCCCAGACTACCTAAACAGACCAATAGAACTTAACCCATGTAAATTTGGGTTTCTCGGCGATGACCCTGAATTGGCACTTTTTCACAAAGATGTATCTTACCGCCATCTCGTGGTCTGGAGTTGTTCCTGGGGCACAAAGAATCAAAAGCAAGCAGATTCATATCATCAGTCATCAGCGGCTCAGACATATGTATATGGTTTAGACCCTTAAGTACCATTTCAACAATGTAACAAAGTTAAAGTCCTGGATGAAAAAGCCTAGTTAAGTCAAAGTATATTAGCCTCAAAATGTAGTTTCGGTATTACAAATTATTAGTGAAAGTACTAGTTGGTCGCTCTGAGAGATATGATTATAAACAACATTTTAGATTATGATACTGAAGCACCAGTGTGTAAGCAGCATGTTAATGTTGTAGCTTTTGGTCTCAGCAGTGGGGAGAATGTTTTTGTATTTAGACATGGCACTGAACGGTCAGGAGGGGTTGCAATTTTACTAAATAACTGCTCTGGGAAATCAATTGAAGCAAAGGTAGAGGACCATGAACACTGGCTGGTAGCTGTAATGAATTTTAACAACTCACATTTGATTTTGATGAATGTATATGGGTACAATAGCCAAAAGAACATAGATTTACTGGAAGGCATTACACAGGAAATTAAAAGATGTAAACTGTTATATCAATGTGAAGATGTAGTAGGAGGTTTATATGAACTTGGTGAATGATGATTGGTTTGACAGATTTCCTCCAAGATGACAGAACCACAACCCCAATAAGCTATTTCATCAATTGTGTCATAAACATGACATACAAGATGCATTGAGACATAATAATAATAATAATAATAATAATAATAGATCAAGATATGCGTTACCTGTAGCAAAACAGACAAAAAGACGTGTGCCCGTATATTGCAGAATCACATCTTTCCCGCCATCTTGGATGAGCGCGCGCACCAGTGCACGACCACAAGTCTTTTTGTCTGTTTTGCTACTTAAAGGGACATTTGTTTAAACTAGTGCATATCAAAAACAAACAGGAAAACACAAACATGCATAAATAACTGCTTTACTTACTTATTTGGCAGGCATTTCTAGGTAAAATCACCGTTTTGAAAATCGTACCACAGGTAACGCATATCTTGATTTAGGTCAAAACTTAAAATGTCATTCAAACTAAAAAATGAGCAGTTTCACTTGTGCATAGGGGTGGGCTATATGAGCTAAAATTCATATCACGATATTTTCCACTGTTCAGACGATATTGATATGATATCACGATATATGAGGGTGAAACTTTTTTTTATCACATTTTAATAGCCATTATTAGCTTAATGTCTAGTTAAGACAAAATATGTTATCATGAAAAGTAAAAATCGAATAATGATCAAATACAATCTATATTTATCTACTGTACAGCTGTAATTTATGTATGATCATTTCAAGCAATTTTATTATCAGAAATGGCCGAATTTGCGCATTTATTGTTCAAACAGAGGGGAGGACATGTGAGGTGAGGCAGCGACGAGCAGTGCCTCATCTCAGATTGTGCAATCCCTCACTGACTGGGTTGAGCCTTTTGCTTTCTCATTGTTTGTCACCACTGTAGTATTTGTGGACACTTGTATTATATGTCCTTTCTATCCATAGAATAGGTAATGTATTTCACGTAATAGATTTGGCTTTGGACGAAGAGCTGGGCCTAAATAATAGCAAGAGGATCATTTTCTTATATAAATATCATTTCACATTAGGAGATCGTACTAGTTGTTTATCATGGTTGAAGAAATAAATTCCAAGTGGTGACGCAGACTTAGATAGCGCGTTGTCGTGTCCCTATACTTTTAACAGCAAGGGGAAGTTTTTAATTTCAACCCAATACCAGATATGTCTAATTCGGGGGAAAAAACACATAGTGTTGCCACTAGCCAGGTAGCAACACAATAACGTACTGAAACCAATTGCATAAGGTAACTTAGGTAGCCTATGCATCGCTGTCACGCCAAATTCGAAAATGGCCAAATACTTTTTTTTGTTCGACAAATCTAAACATATCCTGTTAATTGCATAACCTAAGATAACTTAGATGTGCATGCTTATGTCAGCGTTTGATGGACAACACACCCTACCGAATAGCTAACACTGATACCTATCTGCTACCAAAACTAGCTGATAATGACTATCAAGCGGCCAACTGACTATCGGAGTCAGCCGCATGGACATGTCGGTCCATCCTAAAAATGATCGATTTCGATTAAAAACCTTAAGTTCATTACCTGGTGAGGTCTTGCCAACTTCTTTAGATGAGGCTCCTTCAGTATTATGCTATGGTTCCATGTGCAGGATAGCAACTGTTTGTTAACTATGAGCACATGTCGCAAACCGTCTCTCCATTTTAAAACATCACTTTTACAAGACACTTTGTGGCTAAGATATATTAGCATACTGTTTTTATAGATATATGAACAGGTAACTCACAAAATATGTCGACGGACTCAATTTCTTACCTTTCTTTCCAATGAATGTTTCTTATGATGTCCACTCTTCACCTCTCAGCGAGTGACAGAAAAATGTTGCAGTTGAGGCAATCAAACTAAGCCGTTAATGTGTGGGAGGTTTGAAAGGGAACGTGACATAGGCCAAAAATCTGACCAATCGGAATTTTCGGAATTAATCACTTCCAACCAGAGAGAAAGACGTCAATTGTAGTTAGGTGAAATGCCACTAAACAGGTGTTCTTAATGTTTTAGTTCTTCAGCCAAAGGGTTGGTGGGTCTGTACCACCTGGTCCACATAGTGCTGTTTGGAGTGGTACACCACATTAGAGTTAGAATAGAAATCATTGCATTGCATTGCTGGTAGCTTTATGTGTGTTATAATGTCAGCTGTCCAAGCCATCCATCCATTCATGTGTGAATAGGTGAACATGTGCCATTCCAAATAAAACAGCTGGAGTACTACACAAGTAGTATAAGAGTGTATTGGGTACTGACTTTTTGGGGAATGTGTTACAAGCAGTGAAATTTAATTAAGTGTTTATTCAAATTCAAACAATGTGCTTTTACATTGTTTTCAATGCTATACAGGTCAAAGTGAATTACAAATTTCTTTTTTTTTATTGCGAGTGATGATGCCAGAATTGTGCAGCCTTTGGATGCTTTAATCTCCGTTGTCTCAAAACGAGAACCATTGGTATCACCTTTCACATGTAAGATATTACAATATATTGACACAAGGCTTTTTTAGAATATGTTTGTTTACACCCCCAAAAATATGTTAATTTAGGTGTGTATTTGTGTCATTATCCTTAATGTTAATGGAAATACGTTGAAAATGTTGACAATAATTTACATTTTTGGGTACATTTCTCACTTTTTTAAGGTTTCCCAAAAACAGTGAGAGGAGGAGGACGTGGGAAGTTGCCCTAAGAAGGGACAGTTTTGCTGCTTCTGACTTTTCACTGCTTTGCAGTGAGCACTTCAGGAGTGAGGACTTTAGATAGATGTTGTCTATTCTTTGACCACAGCATCTAGGCCGTAAGGTGAACACTGTTTTCGTTTCAACCCGTTCCACTCACTGGCATCTACACAATCTTTAGCTTATAAAAAATAACGAGTCGTGGTTAGTTACAAAAAAAAAGTTCGTCGCTGAAATTCCAGTCGATTGTCTATATGGCTTTTATGCAGAACTAGAGTCTTCAGAGCGTAATAAGATTTTGTTCGGGAGCCGTGCCACGGTTTGACAGGTGATCATGCTACACCAATGAGAGGGCTGCTTTGCTTTTTGTCAACAGCGTGGCAAGATGGCGGCTCCCGTGTGGTTAGCTTCAACGTTACCGAAAGAGGAAGACATCCTCAAAAGTGGGCTAAATAGCCGCGTCCAAGAATGAGGCACGATAATGTTATGTTTATGTTAAGTCATTTAGATCAAGTCATACATGGGAATACACCTTACTGACGACATGGACTGTGAACACTCAGCACACCGAAGAAATAAAGGCAAAGACTGTACTTCCTACGTCAGCTGAGGAAGTTCAGAGCATCCGCACCCATCAGCTGTGTGTCCTGACAGCATCACTTGACCAGTATGGGAACTGTAGGCTACAGCCTGTGACTGCAGCACCGCGTCATCAGAGCATCTCTCCATATTCTGCAGGAGACCTACAAGAAAAGACTACCTACCAGGGCCCAAGGTAAAGTAAAGGATTCCTAACATCCTGACCATGGACTTTTCAAAACACTGAGGTCAGGCAAACGTCTCTGCTGTTACAAGACCAGAACAGACAGACTGAGGAGGAGCTTCTTTCCTCAAGCATTCCGTATCCTGAACACACACAATGACTATTAACATCAATTACACCTTTTTTCACACTTGCACATAGACTGTACACACACTGCACTTTAAACGTCCTCTTGCTGTTTATGAAAAATATTTCTTGATCTTTCTTTCTTCCCACTCGCACAGAAAAAACAGCAGTATTTCTATGTATGTGACAAATAAACCTCCGTCATTGTATCAATAAAAGGCACTAATTGTACTTATACCAATGACCATCTGTTTGTTCATTCATTTTTCCAAAAATGAAAACAACACTGATGAACCATAAAAACACTCTTTATGAAACATTAAACATGATATATAAAACTGTACAAATCTGAATAAGAAATAACAGACTAAGTACACTCAGTCCTCACTGTCAGTGTCAGGACAGTTATCTTCCAGTTCCTTCTTCCAGATTCTTTTGTGTTACAGCCTCCTCTTCAACATATCCTGTCTGCAATACAACAAAACATTGACAATTAAGAGTCACAGGAGTATCATGAAAAGCAGAGAGTGGTGGAGGTGGTACAAGACATTACAGGCTAGAACCTATCTGCCATACAGCACATTTAACAGCAAAGATGCCCAAGAAAGGCACACAAGATCACAAACCCCACCACACACACACACACATCAGCTGTTCTCTTGGTTGCCAACTGGTACATGTATGTGCAAACAGCAGACTTAAAAACAGTTTCTCATGCCTGTCACTCACAAGTTGTGTAAAGCTGGACTTGCACATGACAAATAATAAGACTTGAGGAAAAATGCATTGCAGTTACCTGTAGTTTGAAGCATCAAGACCTTCATTTGCTTTCACAAGTTCAATGAAGGCCTTCCTCAGCTGGTCCATTCTGAGCACCTCCTGGTTGACAAGCAGCCTTTGGCCAATGATCCTCTCACATAATATCTTAAAGCTGACATCAAACATGGGCTCATTCCTAAAACACATATGAATGAGAAGTAAAGAAATTAATACGTGTTGTGATTGTGTGCACATACAACAGAATGCAGATTAAATGTTTACTTAAATATCTTATAGCTGACATCAAACATGGGCTCATTCCTAAAACACATATGAATGAGAAGTAAATAAATGAATAAGTGTTGTGATTGTGTGCACACACAACAGAATGCAGATGAAATGTTAAGTTAGTAGCTCCTTGAAATGCAATTTAATAAATAACACACTGTTATTTCTCAGTTTTTTCAGGCTTCGTCAAAAACCTGGTGTACAACCGATTGTAACAGCTTTTGTGGTACTGCACCTCCAGAGCCACACAATCTTTGTCTTTTATATGCAAAAGAATACTTTGGTCGTCCTTCAAATCGGCAGCTTTCTGCAATTGGCTTTAATGAAACAAAAAGGATGGCTCAATGAGTTTGTTGACATATCTCTCACACATAATTGTACCTTTCAGTCACTCAACCACCGTGTGTGTGTGTGTGTGTGTGTTTACCTGCTGTTAATGTTTCAGCCTTTCATATTACGCTCTGAAGACTCTAGTTCGGCATAAAACAAAGACATACAGACAATCGACTGGAATTTCAGCGACAAACTTTTTTTTGGTAAATAACCACGACTCGTTCTTTTTTATAAGCTAAAGATTGTGTAGATGCCAGTGAGTGGAGCGGGATTCATTTTCTAAAGGACTTTTCGTGCTTCACCTTGCGGCCTATGAGGGGTGTTTGATGTAACGTTTGTTATGAATGTTTATTAATATCATGGGTCGTATGTGTAAGAGGTGTAAATATGGTAAATGTATTCTTGTTGGATCATAGGTGAACTTGGTGTATTTGTTAATGTAATGTATTATGTGCATTACAGGACTAACCCCGCTGACATGGTTAGATCCAATTGAAGTTTATTGGTCCATTCTAGCCCAATGGGCAGCATTATTTAACAAGCCTCATTCCTTTGGAAGGGGTGGTAGAGAGGAGTACTTGTTGATGTCAGGTGAGTGCAATAACATGCTATTGAAATACGGTTGGAATATTGTTGCATTGCTGTGTAAAGTAAGCTAGTTTTGAGTACTGTTTAACTACATATTTATGTTTGGTGTTGGAGCCAAATAAATACCAATATGTATTTTTGTATAAAATCTATCCTCTCTTCACCGTGGTTTGTTCCTCTTCACCACTATTTCCAGATGCCTCATCACAATAACTTGGGGTGACCGAGCGGTCACTCACAGGCCACAAGAACAACAAACTCACTCTAATGGCTACTGTAAGTTTAACTCATACTTGCTAACACATGAACCACATAGTAATATTACACAACGTATTACTGAAGTTCAACAAATGGGAAGTTTCACTTCAAATATAATGTAACACAATGCTCTATTACATACAGTAAATAACTTAAAAAATGACAGGGATTGTACTATCCTTTCCTACTCAAATTTTTGTTTAAGATATAATATAATGTGTATTTTACAATCTTATAAGCGATAGAGTAGAGTTTACTACACTTACTATCAAATCATCTGAGGTATGTTGGGGAGGGGAAACCTCAGCCTCCGGAGGAAGTACAACCGCTGCCTAGGAGGTTAGGTCCTCAGTGAGCTGCACCCCCAGATACTTAAAACGGGGTGTCATATTCACTTTGAATATTATTTGATATATTCCTGCTGGCCAATCAGTGCGCTTCATGATTTATATGTTGCATTCTTACTGCACATCCTCAGTGTGCGTTTAGAGTGAGACGTGACCCAGCCAGGTCACACATTACGTGACTCCCGCATCAGTACTAATAAAATACAGTTTATAGCACGTCGGTTTGCTCCTGATTTTTGTACGTACAATACGAAACAAGACATGATGTCAGAGTGAACTTGGAAAACACTTGAAAAAAAATGGACGTTACTGGAGTTCCTTCACCTCGTATGAATTGGGATTCCATCAACCTGTCTGTAGCATGCCGATACATGTGAATTGATGTTTAAGAAGAAAACAGAAGAGAAGTGTAGCTATCTTCTGGTTGTGGGTCTGAGAAAAAGGTAAAGACATCTATCATACATGGATATTAACAGAGGCAAAAGCAAAAGTTTTAAAATAGCAAGCCTTTTGAACAGTTTATCACAGAATTGAGACTGCTTACAAAGGACTTTGGATATGCTAACAGTGAATAAATGATAAGGGATCGTGTGGTGTTCAGAGTACATTCACATAAAGTTCATGAAAAGCTGCTTAATGTTGGATCTGATTTGACACTAGACAAAGCAATATACATGGCTAGGTCTTATGAAATAGCGCAAGTGCAACTTCAGACAATAGATTGCAGAAACAGTTCATGCGGTTCATGCAATTGGCAAGCAGTATCTGAAGAGAGATGCCTGGAAAGCATGCCAAGAAATGACAAAAGAAGATGACGCTCACAAGCCAGTCGAATACCGCGATCACACTAAGCCCTGCGGCTACTCTGGAAACAAGGCCCTTCAGTGTGCATGAGTGTAGATAGTTATCTCGGTCACTCCTTCAGTGTGCATGACTGTAGATAGTTATCTCGGTCACTCCTTCAGTGTGCATGAGTGTAGATAGATATCTCGGTCACCCCTTCAGTGTGCATGACTGTAGATAGTTATCTTGGTCGCCCCTTCAGCGTGCATGAGTGTAGATAGTTATCTCGGTCACCCCTTCAGTGTGCATGATTGTAGATAGTTATCTCGGTCACTCCTTCAGTGTGCATGAGTGTAGATAGTTATCTGGGTCACCCCTTCAGTGTGCATGACTGTAGATAGTTATCTCGGTCACTCCTTCAGTGTGCATGAGTGTAGATAGTTATCTGGGTCACCCCTTCAGTGTGCATGATTGTAGATAGTTATCTCGGTCACTCCTTCAGTGTGCATGAGTGTAGATAGTTATCTGGGTCACTCCTTCAGTGGGCATGACTGTAGATAGTTATCTGGGTCACTCCTTCAGTGTGCATGACTGTAGATAGTTATATCGGTCACCCCTTCAGTGTGCATGACTGTATATAGTAATCTCGGTCACCCCTTCACTGTGCATATAGTTATCTCGGTCACTCCTTCAGTGTGCATGAGTGTAGATAGTTATCTCGGTCACCCCTTCATGACTGTAGATAGTTATCTCGGTCACCCCTTCAGCGTGCATGAGTGTAGATAGTTATTTCGGTCACTCCTTCAGTGTGCATGAGTGTAGATAGTTATCTCGGTCGCCCCAAAGGCCCCTCACATATCCCTAGGCCCAGACTTGATGCATATTTAAACCGAGAAAAAAGTAACTCATATCAATAGTGTCAATCATTTTGTAGTAGTAGTACAGTAGTCTTAATAGCGTGTCATCATGAATATCCTAGTGTGTATCCTGATTGTTAATATTTTACTAATATTCTACCCACACTGGTTATTATACTGATTGTATATAGTCAAGCCACAGAAGCCCTTCCAGCTCCACCAACTAATATGAGACTACGGCAGGGGTAACGTGCCTGTATGACCGGCCCGATTGTGACAGGCAGTTTGGTCAGTCTGTTGGCAAAGGGCTAACCGATGATGACACTCTGTGATGAAGTTAAACTCTGGGGAAAGTGCCTAATGTCTTTCTCCACTTGTGACCAGAAGAAAATCCACATAAAACAAAATGGTCAACAGACACTGGGTTAAAAACTCCTTGATTTACTATTGAATTTATAAAGTGCATAAAAATACATAATCAGATGCAGTTAAACATTACGAAGCTGATACTTTCTTCATTCTTTGACATTCCTGAAAATATAACATATGAATTTCTTTGGAAAAAGGCCTGAGCAAATAAATGTTAATTCAGATATAAAGAGTCACTGGCGTTTCAAACTTCTCAAACAACTTCTCTTTATCCATCTGTTGGGGCCATTTTTATATTTGTATGACAAATCTATACACAGTTGCCGCTAATATAATTGCTTGTATAATGAAAATCTGCATGGCTAACAGATCTGCTTTGAGCATATCAGGGAAATCAGAGTAAGCAATCTCAGTCATTATCCTTATAACGCACAAAACAATGCGGAAGAATAAGATTCTAACAACCCGGAACATGACGAGAAAAAATTAAACAAATAGTCTCTAGGCGAGAAAAGAGTTTGGGGCATTGTCAGTGTTTGGAGAAGATCTCTGAAAGATGTAAGAGTGACCCTTCTCTCTGGTGATGAGCAGGGATGGTGTTGGGGTGGTTCAGAGGTCGGGGAAGATCTCTGACAGCTTGTAAGAGTCTCGCTGCTCTGCGGGCTCTTCATCATCCTCACAATCTTTCAGCTCCTCCTCCAGCTTTGGCAAGGTCTGCTCATACAGGAAATCAATGATGTCTGCCATCAGAGACAGAGGGAGGTTAAAGAAGGGGACAGACAGAGAGACAATGCCATCAGAGACAGAGGGAGGTTAGAGAAGGGGACAGACAGAGAGACAATGCCATCATAGACAGAGGGAGGTTAAAGAAGAGGACAGACAGAGAGACAATGCCATCAGAGACAGAGGGAGGTTAGAGAAGGGGACAGAAAAAGAGACAATGCCATCATAGACAGAGGGAGGTTAGAGAAGGGGACAGACAGAGAAACAATGACATCATAGACAGAGGGAGGTTAGAGAAGGGGACAGACAGAGAGACAATGCCATCAGAGACAGAGGGAGGTTAGAGAAGGGGACAGACAGAGAAACAATGACATCATAGACAGAGGGAGGTTAGAGAAGGGGACAGACAGAGAGACAATGCCATCAGAGACAGAGGGAGGTTAGAGAAGGGGACAGACAGAGAGACAATGCCATCAGAGACAGAGGGAGGTTAGAGAAGGGGACAGACAGAGAGACAATGCCATCAGAGACAGAGGGAGGTTAGAGAAGGGGACAGACAGAGAGACAATGACATCATAGACAGAGGGAGGTTAGAGAAGGGGACAGACAGAGAGACAATGACATCAGAGACAGAGGGAGGTTAGAGAAGGGGACAGACAGAGAGACAATGACATCATAGACAGAGGGAGGTTAGAGAAGGGGACAGACAGAGAGACAATGCCATCAGAGACAGAGGGAGGTTAGAGAAGGGGACAGACAGAGAGACAATGACATCATAGACAGAGGGAGGTTAGAGAAGGGGACAGACAGAGAGACAATGCGGCAGAGGAAGAAGAGCAACACAGAAGAAAGGAGAAGATGGAGAAGCAGAGGAGAAGGGAAGAAATTGTGAAATTGTTGTTTTCGTGATGTAGTGCTTTTCTCAAACCCAAGGTCACTTTTGCAAACTCCACCAGAAAACAGACAACAGTATTAAACATGACCGAGAGATACATGAACCAGCAGGGGGCAGTACTCACCACAGAAAGACTTCTTGTTCCAATCTGGTACTTTGGTCACCTTCAGCTGGTGGAACTTCTTTTGTAGGTAGAAAGGTGGGGTGTTGCTTCATAGAGAAATCACAGGAAACTTTCACTCAACATCTCACTAACACACAACTCACTCAAATATCACACTAACCAGGCATGAAAACGGGTCAGGGGTGAAAAAGGTGAGGAGGATATTACCCCTCTAGGGGATTTCAGGGGCGTGCTCCCCCGTAAGTAAAATTTTAATATTCCATATTTTAAAGCGTCAATCTGATGCAGTTTGAGATGCTTTTTTTCCAACCTGGGGAGAGCTGGAGAAACTTAGCTTCAGCCATGAGTCAAAAATGATTTTGGCCTCCTTACTTAGTATTATGCAAGCCATTTCATGCCAGCCTGTCACTGGGTCTATCATTTACAGTATATGAGGCACAATGTGGTAAGGGCACCACAAATGGCTTAATGCATAGCCCCTACGAGAGATGCCGTAACTTAACTTGTCTACTCTTCCATCCATGATTGACAGCCAATACAATGTTATGTAATTCAGGTTTCAATACATTGTATTTGCAAGGCACTCGCGTTAATCAGCGGTGAAAAAAACAATACAATCATATATTCTTTAGAAGTACTAAATGATGCAAAATGTAAGGATCTCTTTTCATTTATGGAATTCTTGTCAAGAAAATATGATTCTATTGTTTGTTTCGCCGCTGATTTATTATGTTGAATAACTGGATATATATACAGTATATGTATTTTAATATATGTTAAGCTCCTATTAAAGTATCCATCTATCTACTTCCAGTGGCACTTGCTCTTGACTGCTTTGCCTCATAGCTTGGCGACTTGGCCTTTTTGAGCTGTGCTCACCTTTCTTGTCACCAAAGTGCTTGTCATGTCAGTGCTCAGGGTTGCTCTGTATTGGGTCTTGTTTATGGTAACGAGACTGAAAATCGTCATCTGACGTCATGATTTGTTTTATACCTGCAAGGCTTGTAGGTTGACTGGCTGCAATAGTAGGAATTATTTGCTACGCTAACAGTCTGTAGTCAAACACCTTTGCAATGGTCACTTTGCCCCAAAAGAGCGATTCAAAGTTAGAACAGGGAGTCTCCGTGGCGTTTGAGTTAATGTAGCTAAATTAGCTTACTCAGTTATTCAGTACATCAGTTATTCACACCGTAGCCGTCTCGTAACCAGGCTAATCACATCATATGCTTGCTAACTTTTTTATACAAATGTATCTGGAGGATATACCCCTTGAAATGAATCATCTGGTTAAGTTACCGAACACATGTTTTAACGTTTTATATGCTTACATTACGGTCACACAAAAAAATGCGTTCAGCAGGGATTCCAAAATTGTCCGGGATTTTGCCTCGTCGGATATAAGTGTTTCTCTGGGTCTTTCACAAATTAGTTATTACGTCTTTACACGTTTTGGAAACTGTATCTAAGACTTACGTTCCACCTTCTTGCGCGAGCTCTGACTGTAGACACAATTGTCATTGGTCAAACTTTCCCAGTGTTGACAGATATAATTCATTATCCTCCAAATACGATCATTTTTAGCCTCTGATATGATACGCCATTTACAATCTGGCAACACTGACGCCTGCCGCCACTGAATATGCCCCCCCCCCCACAAAAACAAAACTCATCGAATCTACACGATTCACGTTGGTCACCTATTTTGTTTTCAAAACGGCGAATTTCGCTGAAAGGTGAGTGATTCGCATGCCTGCTAACACACAATCACTCAAATATCACACTAACACACAACTCACTCAAATATCACACTAGCACACAATCACTCAAATATCACACTAACACACAACTCACTCAAATATCACACTAACACACAACTCACTCAAATACCACACTAACACATAACTCACTCAAATATCACACTAACACACAACTCACTCAAATATCACACTAACACACAACTCACTCAAATATCACACTAACACACAACTCACTCAAATATCACACTAACACACAACTCACTCAAATATCACACTAACACACAACTCACTCAAATATCACACTAACACACAACTCACTCAAATATCACACTAACACACAATCACTCAAATGTCACACTAACACACAACTCACTCAAATATCACACTAACACACAACTCATTTAAATATCACACGACTCACTCAAATATCACACTAACACACAATCACTCAAATATCAAACTAACACACAACTCACTAAAATATCACACTTACACACAATTCACTTAAATAACACACTATTCTTGTGTCTAGCAGCCAGGTCAAACAGTAGTTTCAATGCCAATGGGCCGACTCATATTGATTATGACCTTAGCAGGACAGGAAGTAACCAGCACTCAACAACAGAAGCGTTGTACTTGTCAGTCTCCCATGTACTTGCTAACATGAGCCCCTTACCCAAAGAGATGAGTGAGGTCATCCCAGACAATGTCTGAAGATTCCTCCACAGCCATGTCATTGATCCTGGTTGGGGCACACAGAAACTGGGTTAACTTGGTTAAAATAAGGTGATCACAGGAGATTCTCACACAAGTGGGATTTCTTGAATGTTCAGACAGAGATATTTCAATAGAAAATCCAATCTTGAGTATTACTTAAAGCAGCTGTTTCGATAACAGAGTGAAGTTAGAGAGAGACAGGTGAAGCTTGAGAAGTGAGGCTTAAGGAAGTTACCATTTGGATGAGAGTTAGTGGTTATCTGTCTTTATAAAACAATTGGGTTCTAGCGCGTAATTTAGCCGTTCATGCTATAGGTTATTCGTCAACATACTTACAGTTACGGGACTTTTCACAGCTAAAAATAAATCACTCCGCGATGAAACATTTGCATTGATAACCGTTAATTCAAAACCAAGACGTTGACAATGGAACTATTTTTTGTTGCGGAGAAACAATGGTGAAATAAACCATTTTGAATCAATAACTTTGTGTTGAAATGTTAATTTGTTGACTGTAGAATTGTTTTATAAAAGCAATACAGCACGAGTGGGAGTGGGGTAGGTAAGGGATGAAGAATCTCGTTGAATCCAGTGAAAACACCAATGTTATATTGTAACATATATCTAGTTAGCTCTGACGTTAGTTGCGTATGTTTAGCAAAAGGACTCGATGAAATGCTGATCTGATGTATAGGATATCGGTTTATTATCCGCGTCAGACTTCGAGCACACGCAACACACTACGACGGAGAGAGAGAGAAGAGTTTAGGAGTTATTTGTCCATAGTGTAGATTTCTTCCTTGTTGACCTAATCTTCATAGGTCTCCTCCGTCTCTCCCCGCACGTAGCGGTTGGTGTCTCTTCAGGATAACTCCTTCAGCATAACATGCATGACAAACAACTTACATCGTACTTACAGACCTGCCAACATTGGAAAATGTGTTTGAGTACCACCCCGGTGCGGCGCGGCAAGATTTTGTGGCCTTCATTTTATTAGTTATAATGCTGTTGTTGCATGTTTGAACCAATCAAAGACATTCTGAGCTAATAAATAATGCAGTTCTGAACCACTTTAGAAGGCCTAATGAAATAAAATAAAAAAAAGACTGTGATAAGTTATAAGTGATAACTGTGACAACAAATTTGTAGCCTGGTGAGACATTTCTCTGCACAGCAGGCCTATTATATTTCCTCTGGGATGTTATTTCACTCTAGGCTACTTAGGAACTTCTCAAACAATGGTCATGTTGTATTTTTTCCCTACCTCATACCTATCAAGTGTCATGATTCATCATTCTTTTTTCTCCCCACGTCTGATGTTCGAATGCAAGCCCAATTACATGTGATACCAGGACTAGACAACTGCTAAGACCAAATGATGGCGCTGTGTTTGCTTCTTTATTATTTAATTAAATTGTTGAACTTACCTCAACAAGTCTATTACAGTAATTTAACCCACCATGGGCAATGCTGAAATCACTGTTACAGCATGCAAGACTGTCATTGTGATTTACTTTTAGAAGACAGGGGTATACCTTTGTATAGTCTGTTGTAAAATGTCTTATATTTTCTTTTTGGGGGGCACTCTCCCTGTGCCATGGTGCCCCTGTTCCTAGATACACTGAACTGATTAATTCGGTTCGGGAGAAGAGATAAAAGGCTGCCCACACTGAAAATTGATTGGTTGACTTACCGAAACAGGCCAATCAGGATGCTCCTGAGGCACACACGCACACTGCCTCACACACGCAGTCTCCAGGTCCCTCTCCCTCGTGCGCGCGCTACACAGATGCTAACACGGTTTGGAGCACGTCGCTCGCTCTAGAATCTGGGAGATTTTCAGTCATTTGCGGGCTTCAGGGTGTGGTTATCAATATGCGGGAGACTCCCGGAACTTCCGGGAGACTTTGGATGTCTGCTATTATCATTATCCTATTATTATTAGTAGAAACATATAGGCTAGCCTTTTGCACTCCTGTGACATGACAACAGCTGTGCGTAAGCATGTGTGGACGCTGTACGTAGAAGGCTGCCGCGGACCTCTAGCATGAACTTGACAGGTAGGCCTATGATTTTCTGATAATATGCATCTTACTGTGTTCGTTACCTGTTGCTCCTTGGTGACTGATGTCAATAATGACATTGCACACTGTGCAGAAAGCATGGTGGGGATGTCTGAAAAGAACAGAGGCATGGCCACTTCTCCCGGTAACTATCAATGATTTTTTGCAATCTTTTTATTTTATCCGGTGGTTCTGCCATGGTAACATTACATACTACAAGAGTTTGTCTAAAATAAGTATTTTTCAAAAAACCCAAAAAGCGTAAAGTCAAACCATTTCTAACACAGCCAAGACACTTAGATTTATTTGCCATTTTAAATCGATGGCGAACACGAAAACCACATGGTTAACATGGTTAGGGCTAAAATTAAATACATTTTTAACGTCTTATCTCTACATTACTCGTTAGTTTACCTTTCAGTGATTTTTGACTTGGTTTAATGTCCTCACTTGAAGAATTGGCCAGATGTGGTCGGTAAGGGAGAGTTAGGTTTATTCATGAATGAAAAATCGCTAACTGACACCTAAACAGCGGTTGATTCTTCTGACCGCAGAGTAACCTAGTATTCTCTGATTTCGATGGTCATACAGGGGATAGTAACGACAGGGGGTCTGTGATAGGTCAAACTCCTCTTCTTCTTCTTGCTCTGCTGCAGCTGCCTATGTACGCATTGGTGACTAGAGACAGACTGTGAAGTTTGAACCCGTTGAAAACCGGGAATGCATTATTGAGCGTTATACGTTCTTAAAAAAAAAAAAAATAGATATACATTTTTGGTTATGCGTACTTTTAGACCATCAACTCGTACCAGCGTACTTTGATGTCAAAATGCGTGCCAGGTATGCAAAATGCGTACATGTTGGCAGGTCTATATTTATATAGAAAATGGGTGTGTCGGTGATATGGGTCACGGCGTCATGATATGAATGGGCCATTAATCAAGACGTTTCTCTGTCTGACCATCTTGATGATTCTGTCTTTAAGACAAAGCTAGGTCTGATTGAGTTATGGTAATCATTTCAAAACATTGAAATCTAACAGGGATAATCCCACGGGTGTTGTTGCCCCTGGCGGCCTCGGTGGCTACGGCCGAACACCACCCATGGGATTATCCCTTACCTACCCCACTCCCACTCGTGCTATATTGCTTAATTGCCTACCAGACCGAGGCAAGGAGTAACAGTCTGAAACATTTGCTTTGATCAGCTGGATCTACACGTAACCATAGTAACCGTATGAAACATACGCTTTGATCAGCTGGATCTTCCCTTCTATGGTCTTTCTCCCGTTGATCTTTCCACCAGTCTTCATTTTACCATTTAGGTAAGTAAACCTACACAAGACAGGCAGGGAGAGCATCAACATGGTTTCTCTTAGTTCACAAAGGCAAGGATACACACACACACAAACACACACACACACACACACACACGTCAAAGCTGTGACAAAACGGAAGCAGGATAGTCTCTGTGTTGAAGGAAAACTCTTCCCTGCTAGTGTTGTCTATGATCTGATGGATTATTCAGCCGGTCAGAGAAAATGTACTTGAACTGAACATGTTTTTTGTGCAATAAGATGTGACTGTCACATGAGCTCTCACCACTTCTCCCTGCACTGCAAAAAACTGCGAGTCTTGACCTGCTTGGCCACACGATTCCAGGTCAGTTTCTTATACAAGTCAATTTTCTGGATGACCGCAGACCTGTCACCCCCCTCTCCTCCAGGCTCAGCCTTCTTCAGCAGCAGCTGGTGTAAACACGTCAGGAGGACCTTCAACTCTGGCTCTGACCATGCCCCATGATTCTCAGCTAAGGGACAGAAAGTGTCAACGCATAGAACAAGACTGGGTCAGTATTCACAAACCTCATTTGTCTGCATTAGTTTTAACCCATTTCTGCCTAAAACGCCTGCTAACAACGCCTGCTAAATCCTATGCTATTCTATGAGAAAGTACCTCATTTCCTGAGGGTTTTCTGAGAAAACAGTAAGAATTGTCAACGTCTACAAAAACCTTAATATCTAAGCCTCTGTAGCACTTAGAAACATGAAATAAGAAGCATTGTGAAGGTAAGAACTGCAGGTTTTATTAAAACCTGCTCCCTGAGCACACAAAAAACAATAACATTTGTAAAAAAAACTCTCAAATACACAAAAACAATATAAATCAATTGTATAAAATACAATAAATACAATTTTCAAGTATGCAAACATTATGAGGGAGGGGAAGAGGGGGAGGGAGGGGGGAAGAGAAATGGGGAGGGAGGAGCGGAGAAGGATGGAGAGGAGAGGGATGGAGACATCCTAGGGTGGAGCTGGCCTCGCGGTTCACATGGAGCATGAAGCCATGGCGGGGTCAACGTTATCCTGGAGATGGAGATATCTGAAAATACATATGACAAAGCATTCAATCATTGTATTATTATGAGACCCACCCTCTCAGCTGGTGCTAAGACAATGGCCTACTAGACTGTCTATAGGGTAAAGGGGTTATAGGTGTTCATATGCCAATTGTTCAGGTCTCATTGAGGCACAGACAGGGAGTACACATTCAAGCTGGATACACAATAAAGCTACACTAACAGAATAGTATACTTCCAGTTCCATCAATGTTATTTATAGTATTTATATTTATTCATAATTGTATTACTATTCATTATGATGTATTATGCTATACAGCTCTGCACGTTATTTTTCTTATCTAAAATCTTTGGACAAAAACGTCTGCTAAATGTAAATGCTATTTATTCATTATGCCATTATTGTATCTATAACTAACATTATTGCATGTATATATTATTAACCATCATCACCATTAGTAATCGCTATAGCACCACTATCATTACTGCCCATTCCGTTTTCTAAGAGAAGAGAACTCGGAAGATCGCACAAGAAAACAAAACATAAATAATTACCTCCAGATCATTGCCGGTTGTCCAGTCCACCTGGAATCCCTCCTCCTCTCCTTCCGTGTCCACAAAATCCCACTCCTGTGCCGTTTCTAATGGATCCTCTGGCACAAAGTCATTATCCTTCTCCCTCTCAGACTCAAATCCTTCAAAATCTATGTCGAAATCACTGCCATCGCTATCAAAATATTCCATGTTCACTGCTACTTCTTCACTGCTACTTCTCGCTAGCCAGCATGGTATCACTGAAAACAAACACAGAATATCGCGTGGCTATCTGATTGATTGACGTGATTTTCAGCCAACCAAAGTTAATTTTGGTGGTCACCTGATCTTTAGCAAAGCCTTAAGATCCATCCCATGTGTAATTTTAACCAACCAGAGTGAGTTATACGCTGCATTCGTCATGAAAACAGCACGTGTACAAAATGTTGCGCTACGCAGCAACCGGCAGGAGGGCCTACCCGGTGTCTTTCAGTTTATCAGGGTACCCCCAAGATTTTTCATCTCAAATTTAAGACTTTTTAAGACCTTTTCAAGACCACTTTAAATGAAATTTAAGACCAACATCGCACCTTTCCTGAATGAAAAAAAAAAGGATCAAATCAAATAACTTTACTTAACAATATGCTCTGAGGTATACTGCCTTCAAAGATCTTATCTCTCAACGTAACATCAAGCTGTTGCAATCTACACTATATTTAAATCATAAGACAGAACCATTTAAAACAATAACTGTGAGGGGTGTACGTGAGTGTGTGTGTGTGTGTGGATTTGCGCATGCGTGTCTGGTTACGTGTGTGTACGTGTGTGTGCATGCGTGTCTGGATACGTCTGTGGGTGAACCTGTGTGCGGTTGTAATACAACAGATCCTACAGCCTTTTGGAGCTCTGCGCTTTTGGCAGCTATCTGTTCCTCCAGTATGATGAGTTCAGCCAACTTATTATAGCGGGAGCTTTTCCATAAAAGTAGTTTTTTTTAGGTGTTTGTTGCAATTAATTGCGGGAGCACGTGGAAGTGGAATTTCCCTCTTTGTAATTATAATTGAGTTATTTGTTAAAAATAAGTTATTAATAAACATTCATTAAATAACAAAACCATTGAGAAATGGTCCTCTAAATAACCTCACCAATATTCCAAACAAAAGATTACCGGGACTACAAAAATGTAGCAAAATAGGCTGTTGTGGCCTCTGCTTATTCAGGTCAGCAAATGTATATTACTTGTATTTTTGTTATGGAAACAAACACCGTATAGTATTGGACTTTTACTGTGACATCATTCAAATGTTCGTCTCGTGGAAATGGCAACAGCTGTTATCTAGAAACATAGTTATGCTAAACACGTAGTGATAACAGTACATACCGGTAGTAGGTATACTTATCCACAACGAAGTGCACCTGTTGTTATTACAAAAGGACCACCAGTAAGACTGAATAAAATGTTATGAATATCTCAGCCTTAACATATAATGGGAAAAAAAACTGCCTGTGTCACTGTGATCTGACATCCTGCCGTTATCAATCGGTTTTCCTATCCTTGTTCATTTACTTTATCTGTATAGGTGTTTATGTTGTTCGATCTCATATATTAATTTAAAGTCATCCAATTTCAAGTAACCCGTTCTGCAACACTATGCTACCTTATCTTCAAACAGAAAGTAACGTTAAATCTCAATTGCAACAGCTTTCGAGGGTTTGGGAAATGATCGCTGCTGATTTGCTTACTTCTTATTTACATGTTTGGTGGAGGCAATCCAGATCCAAACTGTTGTGAAAAAAGCGGGAGGCGCCGAAAAGCGCACTGTTTGCATCCCTGTCACTGTCTTCTTGAATGTTAGACGTTTCAATTTCTTTATTCACCAAAAAGCCCTGCTCCACTGTTGCCTGTGATAGAAGCAGAAGCTTAACTAGCATTACTGACAGGGCAGGGTCCTAGATAACTGTCTCGCTAGCTAGCTAGCACAGCTAGCAGCTAGTTTAACCTTTATATATATCATGTCAGCATCGCAGCCAGTTAGGTTGTCTGATATTGTCTGGAAGCGATGTTTGGGTTGTAACAACGAACAATAAACAAATGTGGCGCTGTATCAAATAAGGAAGAGGGGAAAATTAGGACTTGATGAACGAAATTTAAGACCTGTTGACGAAATTAAAGACCTGCTGACAAAATGTAATACCTTTTCAAGGCCTTAAATAATGAATACTAAATTTAAGACTTTTTCAAGTTTTTAAGACCTCGCGGGTACCCTGTTTATGTACTGTCCTGCTAGCTGGCTGCCAATCACACAATTAGCTTAAAGGTACAGTACACAATTCTGGAAAATGGTTATAATATTTAAGCTTAACCGCCAGTCACATTACACCCCTCCCTTTCAGCCTAACCCTAAAGTAATGCATTGATTGCCTGGAAATGATTTATGGCTGGAATTCACTGTTTGCCACAAATTACTCTGTACAAACATCAGATTTCTTTTCAGAGCAAACACTGAAAGGACAGCTATTGGACCATGAAGAGCAATTAACTGAAATTGACAATAGGTGTATGGGATTAGATGTGCGGACTGAACCTTTATCACTATGGATGTTCTGGTGTGCATATGATCACTCACACATCATGACAAAGCGATTATTCACGGCTGCACAACTGCGGCCCATCTTGTCTGATATGGTCGTCCAGTTTGACCCATGCTGCCTATACAGTTCCTTCAAGTTCTTGTTCTCATCTTCTGTAAACCTGCAGATGAGGGACATAGTCATAACACTGAAAACACCCCTAACATGATGCTGCTCGCACACACACACACTCGCACTCGCACACACACACTCGCACACACACACTCGCACACACACACTCGCACACACGCACTCGCACACACACACACACACACACCTACACACACAGACAGAACCCCACTGTGCTGCTCACCTGGTGGAGGAACTTTAAGTTACCTTAGGCCACATTAAAATGTCTGTCTGGGCACATTTCTTTATAAAGAGAACCAGTTGTTGAGAAGCTTGTGTTTACCTCCCCTTGTAATTCTCCCTGTTGCAGTACCTCCTGGCTCTTTCGAGTATATTAATCCAGGAACGAGGGATCCCAGCGCCTGTTCAGGCACAGGACACAATTCACTGCTGCACTGCATCAAAGCACTGATGTACACGTCTATGTTCCAGTCACTTGATACAATTTGACAAATCACATCTCAAAAAAAAAGAATTATGTCGGCATGCCAGCAGTGGGCACACTCTAGAGATGCGCGGTTGGCGGTTGCACCCGCGGACTCCGCGGTTAAACCGCGGATCGGGCGGGTGACGTGACAAAAATTAATATTTTAATTAAATTCGGGCGGGTGGCGGTTTACCCAACGAAATTCAAAATATCTACACATTGTTAAATGTCGTTACCTACATCCAAGCACATTTTTAAATAATCAAATTTTCATCAGGCAGTAAATTGGCCTAGTTCCGTGTATGCATACAAAGCAAACAAAGGAAGCAAAAAAGTTCAAATTAAGTGACGATGCCTATCATGTCGCGTCTCTTTGCAACGCCGCAAACCTGCAAGCTATGAGTCAGCTGTCAGTATTGGAAGAAGCCTTACCGTGTCGTAGATGAAACTGCCTGGGTTATTTTGTTTCGTTAGGCTATTAGTTATATTTTTAAACAGCCAGTCATTGTAGCCTACCACTCGTGGAATAAGGAATTTCAAAGAGATGATGGAGTGATTTGACTCAGAAGTGACATTGGGCATTGGCAGCGCGAGATGTTCAGAACTTCTAGCTCAGTAACATCACCAGCTAAGAAAGAAGGTAAGAAAAATAGTCGGAAAACTTTGATTTGCAAGGCAAGCAGGCAAGTGTTTGGGTTGTTACAGTATAAAGCCTACAATGCGGTGAAATTTCGGAATTAGGCTAACAGACTCGGCGTTTCCTTCTAAACTAAAAACAAGGCTATTTTACCATATTAAAATGGTGTACCAAATTGCGTTTTATTACAATGATAAAAAAAGTGTAGGCCTACTAGCCTATGGTAAGGTCAGGTTTGCCGATGTGCTTGGCTATTTTAAAGTTTCTCCCTGAGCATCGATCGGAGACAGACGTCACTTCACTGATAATATTCTGGGGATAGGCTACAACATAGCCAATAGGCTTTCATACTAGGGGCTTTATCCTTTAAATATCTTTGCGGCATTGGATCAGTCTCCTTTCAAGAACAGGCAAGAACTTTCTAGCGCCTATACCTAAAAACAACAGGCGGATGGCGGGCGGGTGCGGTTTTGAAAATTGGTCAAAAAAATTGGTGCGGATGGATAGCGGACGGATCATGCGTTTTGTGATGCGGTTGCGGATGAAATAATAGCCCATCCGCGCATCTCTAGCACACTCACCGAACAAACTCGGCATGTGTCACTCACATGTCTCATGCTCATACATGACATGACATCTGATATCTATACTCACATATACTCCTGACGAAGTTGAACTTCCTCTTCAGCCTTTTGATGGTAACCATCTCATCTGGGAAGCGTTGGGGTCTGAAAAGCTTGAACTCGCTGTCGATCCCGGAAATGTCCAGGAAGTCCTTCACGTTCTGTTTCACCTGCTTGTTCTCGGCCGCAGTGAACCACCCCAATCGCAGAGGGATCCCTGTGGCATGGTGGGGGCAGAGGGAAAGCAGTAAACCCAAAAACCCTGGATCACATGACTGAAGTTATCCCTAAGTGGTCAGTGGTCCTTCAACTTCTCCAACACATTCCACCCAAAAATCTAAATGATGATGCTAAAAGGATATAGATTTATCCCAATTATCAGAGATTCAGTCAAGTGATGGATTATCAAAATTCAGGTTTTAATCTTACAATGATGATCATCAGAGGAGAGAGACGAGACCAGGTTCCACTAAAGATAGTTAGCCCTCGGCTGATTTCACTGACTGACTGTTGAGAGCTCTTCTGTATTTAACTTAGACAGAATGGCTAAGATAACTAAGATAATATATATTCATGGGGAGGCCCTGGTCAAGGTGTCATCACTTCCCACAGTGATCAAGGCATACAGGAACTGTGACCATTTGGGTGCTTACAGAATACACAGGAAGCTTTACAATTAACATTATAGAAATTTTGACTGTGGACTACATTGAATAATTTAACTTTTAATTTTCAAATACTATCAATGGACAACACATGAACCCAGTATGACATGTTTACCTCAGGATGCAATAACATACCATACCAGAATCATGCAACTATGCACTGAGAAAACATCCTGGCAACATATACATAACACTGCTGCAGGCCTCACATATTCCCTATGGCTTGAATAGAGATAAACTAATTCGCCCCAAAATGTAAACTTATTCACCCTGTTTCACAGTGCACTGCAGGCTTTGGATACTCCCAATGGCTAAAATAAAGCTTACTCACCTTGCTTCTTGTATACCCTGAAGCGGGGCAGGTCATACCTGATGACATTCTGAACCATGACGGTGCTGCAAAACGTGAAGTGAGGCAGGAATTCTAGGATCTCCTGCCTGATGGCATCGTCAACTTCCAGCACATGCGCTTCAGGCACATAATCTAGGTGAAGCTGTGCGTCTGTGGGAGAGTGAGTGTCTGCAGCAGGCTGTGTGTGTGTCTTTCTGACCTTTGCCTTGCGCTTCACTCGTTTCTGGGGGACTGGTTCACGGTTGGTTAGCACTGCTGTGAGTGCCGCCTCTGCTTCTGTCGTCTCTCCAGGACGGTCTGGCTCTTCAATTCTCCATTTCTTCTTCTTCTTCTTCTTCACCTCTCTCTCCTGAGCAGCAGCAGCATCTGCACCCTCTTGTTCCACACTTACGTTCTCTGCATCGTGTTTTCTTTTCTTTTTGATCTGCCCTTCTCTTGTGTCACACTGGCTCTCGACGGGTCTACAGTCATCTTTCTCACTCTTTGTTTTCTTCTTTTTGTGTTTATGTTTCTTATGAGAGTCGACTTCCGTAGTGGTTGTCTCTGGCATCGCCTCTAAAAGTTGCTTCTTGCCCTTGTTCTTCTTCTTTTTATGAAGGACCAACTCTGCCTCCATCACGGTCACCTCAAGTAGGTTTTCCCCCTATAACAGCGTGAATAAAGGAACATGGACATGCACGTGTCTTCACTGAATCTTTGTGCCACTTAAAACTGATCTACATTTTACTTCAAAATGTAGAGCGGAAAAGTAATCTGAGAATTTATTTCATTGTGATAATACATATCTTAAATGAAAATTAAATAAGTAAATTAATGAAATCAGTATTTCGATGAAATGCTAACTTGAGTCCGAAACCACATCTGTATTTTCTCCTCGAGCAAGATATGCTTGTTCAATGGCTGGGTATGTACAGTAATTTGAACGTAGCTAGCTAGCTAATGTTCAGGCTAACGTTAAACCAGTTTGGAATTGACAGACAGTAGTTAGGCATATGTTAACGCACACAATGTAAGCGTCATGTCACAATGTTGTAAACTAAACTAGCGTAGCCAGTGTGTTGTTAAATATATAAAGCATTGTTGTTCTGCCCAGACTACCTAAACAGACCAATAGAACTTAACCCATGTAAATTTGGGTTTCTCGCCGATGACTCTGAATTGGCACATTTTCACAAAGATGTATCTTACCGCTATCTTGTGGTCTGGAGTTGTTCCTGGGGCACAAAGAATCAAAAGCAAGCAGATTCATACCATCAGTTATCAGCGGCTCAGACATATGTATATGGTTTAGACCCTTAAGTACCATTTCAACAATGTAACAAAGTTAAAGTCCTGGATGAAAAAGCCTAGTTAAGTCAAAGTATATTAGCCTCAAAATGTAGTTTCGGTATTAAAAATGATTAGTGAAAGTACTAGTTTGGTCGCTCTGAGCGATATGATTATAAACGACATTTTAGATTATGATACTGAAGCACCAGTGTGTAAGCAGCATGTTAATGTTGTAGCTTTTGGTCTCAGCAGTGGGGAGAATGTTTTTGTATTTAGTCATGGCACCGAACGGTCAGGAGGGGTTGCAATTTTTACTAAATAACTGCTCTGGGAAATCAAAAACAAACAGGAAAACAAACATGCATAAATAACTGCTTTATTACTTATTTGGTAAGCATTTCTAGGCAAAATGACCGTTTTGAAAATCGTACCACAGGTAACGCATATCTTGAATTAGGTCAAAACTTAAAATGTCATTCAAACAAAAAAATGAGCAGTTTCACTTGGGCATAGGGGTGGGCTATATGAGCTAAAATTCATATCACGATATTTTCCACTGTTCAGACGATATCAATATGATATCACGATATATGAGGGTAAAACATTTTTCATCACATTTTAATAGCCATTATTAGCTTAATGTGTAGTTAAGACAAAATATGTCATCATGAAAAGTAAAAATCGAATAGTGATCAAATACAATCTATATTTATCTACTGATATAATACAGCTGTAATTTATGTATGATCATTTCAAGAAATTGTATTATCAGAAATTGCGGAATTTGCGCATTTATTGTTCAAACAGAGGGGAGACATTTGAGGTGAGGCAGCGAAGAGCAGTGCCTCATCTCAGATTGTGCAATCCCTCACCAACTGGGTTGAGCGCATGCCTTTTGCTTTCTCATTGTTTGTCACCACTGTAGTATTTGTGGACACTTGTATTATATGTCCTTTCTATCCATAGAATAGGTAATGTATTTCACGTAGCACCTTCATTTAGACAGTACTTCTGTCTAAATGAAGGGGCCGTGCGAGAGCCTTAAACTGGAATGTCAATCGAAATGTAAAATGTTAAATAATGTGAGACCAATACCGGAGCTAAAAGGTAAGCTTCATAAGACAGGACAGAAAATAACGCGATCGACTTTTCATGTTTAAAGCCAAATTGCTTTTGAAAAATGTTGGAACTTCATAAATAGATTTGGCTTTGGATGAAGAGCTGAGACTAAATATTAGCATGAGCAATATTTTCTTACCGTCTCCTTCAACTCACGATGGTGCCAAATAACCTCCCCTCGCGGACTCCAGAAGCACTATGAACGTGCTTTTAGTATAACCACTAGCACTAAACAAGTTACTCCGCTAACACTAAGCGAGTTACTTTTTCCCAAGAGTTACAAGCGCTTTCATTATCCAATAAATATACATATCATTACACATAAGGAGATCGTACTAGTTGTTTCTCATGGTTAAAGAAATATATTCCAAGTGGTGACGCAGACTTTGATAGCGCGTTGTCGTGTCCCTATACTTTTAACAGCAAGGGGAAGTTTTTAATTTCAACCCAATACAAGTATGTCAAATTCGCAAAAAAACACATCTAATGTTGCCACTAGCCAGGTAGCAACACAATAACGTACTAAATACTAATTGCATAAGGTAACTTAGGTAGCCTCGCTGTCACGCCAAATTCGAAAATGGCCAAATCTAAACATATCCTGCTAATTGCATAACCTAAGCTAACTTAGATGTGCATGCTTCTGTCAGCGTTTGATGGACAACACAACCTACCGAATAGCTAACACTGATGCCTATCTGCTACCAAAACTAGCTGATAATGACTATCAAGCGGCCAACTGACTATCGGAGTCAGCCGCATGGACATGTCGGTCCATCCTAAAAATGATCGATTTCGATTAAAAACCTTAAGTTCAATACCTGGTGAGGTCTTTCCAACTTCTTTTGATTAGGCTCCTTCAGTATTATGCTATGGTTACATGTGCAGGCTAGCTGTTTGTTAGCTACGAGCACATGTCGCAAACCGTCTCCCCATTTTAAAACATCACTTTTACAAGACACTTTGTGGCTAAGATATATTAGCATACTGTTTTTATAGATATATGAACAGGTAACTAACAAAATATGTCGACGGACTCAATGTCTTACCTTTCTTTCCAATGAATGTTTCTTATGATGAGATGTCCACTCTTCACCTCTCAGCGAGTAACAGAAAAATGTTGCAGTTGAGGCAATCAAACTAAGCCGTTAATGTGTGGGAGGTTTGAAAGGGAACGTGACATGTCGAAAAATCTGACCAATCGGAATTTTCGGAATTAATCACTTCCAACCAGAGAGAATGACGTCAATTGTAGTTAGGCGGAATGCCACTAAACTGGTGTTCTTAATGTTTTAGTTTTTCAGCCAAAGGGTTGGTGGGTCTGTACCACCTGGTCCACATAGTGCTGTTTGGAGTGGTACACCACATTAGAGTTAGAATAGAAATCATTGCATTGCATTGCTGGTAGCTTTATGTGTGTAATAATGTCAGCTGTCCAAACTAGTCTGGTCAGTTTGGGGCAAAAATGGGGTCAAGGCTGCAAATCATGATTAACATATTAGACAATGTTTTTCTGTTAATTTAGGGCCTAATAAAGAAAAAAAAGCAAGGAGCCCAAAAAATTAATGGGGGGGAGCCCCTGAAACGGCCACGCCCATTTTTTAGACCTGAAATTCTGTATATCGGCTCCTGGAGGTCGTAGATAGTTCGTTTTTGGCTTAAAAGATGCGGAAATACCACATTTATATTAGTGTTATTATCAAACATAGGCCCTAAAACCTTTAATTGTTGAGATATTTGTGAAAAACCCTTTTTTATCACTGAATCTATCAGTGCCTAAGCCACCTTTTTCTGTAAATCGGCTAATGAAAGCCATACCATTTGTTTGGGCAAAGGTCTAAATAAACTCATGGGGCATACTAGTGCTTTAGTTGATTAAGGCTCTTTGTTAGAAGATAAGGACCCCAACAACCACTTAAGAAACAATGCAAACCAAGTGAAAGTCCAAAAATGTAAGTTTTTATTTGAATGTAAATCACATCAATAAGGATTGGAACACTTGCTTAGGCACTTGCAATAAATGACACATTTCATCTCCCTGGCAGCACACGAACAAGAGGTGCATTTTTTGTTCTGCAGCCGCACACCCCTGTTACCCGAGACAATGCATCTCCTATGGAAACTGTGCTCCACTTGATGAACAGTTCCTCCTCATCGGCAATCCATCCCCATTCAACAACCAGGGGACAAGGGAGTTGAAGAAGGCTGTTCCCCCACAGCCACCCTGCCTGGAATGCACTTCTCAGCAGATGCTGTAGAAGTGCATCTCGACTTGGGGGCAGGTCCCGCAGTTCCTCTTTAACTGTGTGCTTGAACAGCTGGAATCTGAGCCCATCTATAGTTGTACAGTCGCAAAGTACAGCCTTGTTGTACCAGCTCATTACCCAGGGCTCAATGACTTCCATGCTGTTCTGAACGGTCTCAATACTAGGGCAGCAACTTAGCCCTCTCAATACATCAGTGAGCTCTGTGTACTTTGTGTATTTCATCCAGGCTTTGAATTGAGCATTCTTTGAGTGGCCAAAGAAGGCGCTCACAGAATCACAGCCAGTGAATGAATGGAACACAGGCATGGCATCAGCCACATATCCACCAAGCTTCTTGTGTGCATTGGTAATTGAGTACAGCTGACGTTTGTCCGGAACAGCAAAGTCAACGATGAGTTGCAAGTCACAACATACAGATAGGAACTTTGAAGTGAACCCTAGTAGGATAACAACAACATCGGAGTCAACTGTTCTAACCGCAACTGACTTGATCCCCTTTTTGAGCATGTCCATCACATGGCAAACAATGCGGTTGTCAGCCTCCTCAAGCATTTCTACACGGTCATAAAGCTGGATCTCAAAATGTTCGCCAAAGTTTGCAAGGACCTTCCTGCCGTAGGTGATGCTGAACTCCTTGCTCCAGTTCCATGTCTGTTCCTTAGCTATTCTGGCGAACATTAAGTTCAAGGCGACCTTGTTGTCTTGATTAGACAGGAAAGCTTCAGAGAATTGCTTGAAATCCGGAACCTGGTCATTCTCACTAAAGGCCATCTGTGAGCTATCTGCTGATCCCCGATTCTTCCTAGTCGCAGACTTAATGCTGATCGTCTGGTAGAAGTCAGCCACAATGTCGATACGATTGGCTCCCTTCTCATGACCAATCTTGGCAATGCTGTTCAACACTTTGATGAATTTGCACTGTCAATACCTATTCACTTAAACACTTATTCACTAACCTTGAAAAGATATCAACTAGATTTACCTGTGAGTTCACCACCAAAGAGCCTCCTTGTCACATCTTCTCTCATTCTGCAGGCCTCCTTAAGCTTTGTAAGGGTTTCTTTATGTGGCTTGATTCTAGGGCTAGCAAGCTGGACTCTTGCACCAGAACCAGGGAGTTTCAGGGCATTTCTAGAGATGTTCGCATTGACACCCTTCTGACCATAGACGAATCGCTCCTGCACAAACTGATCATGCTGAGGTTTGCCAACAGTAAAGACAAGGCTGGCATCTTTAGTTACCACATCTGGGAAGACAATTGATGAGTTCAACCTCATGAACTGAGCCTGGTTGAAGGGGTTGGTAAGGATCCCCTGGTACACCTTGAGAGTGTGGCTTGCAAACTTTCCTTGAAAGAGTCCAGCATTTCTTTGTGCCCATGTGTGAGATCTTGACCTTCGACCTCCGCTAGGTAGCGCTGGATTTCGGGAAGGGCAAGTTCGAGTTTCCGAAAGAATTCCTGATCTTCCCGATTGATGATATCGATGTACCCAGTGTCAGACTTGATGACCTTTATATTATGCTCTTGCTTCTGATCACATGCAATCTTCGAGAATGGGCTACCTCTGGTGTTTACTGCAAAAGAGCCAGATAGAAACTCCTTGAACCCTGGGTGTCTCCATTTCAGCTCTTTGAGATCCTGAAGAAACACTGATGCCCATCTGGCATAGTGTGTATGATCTAGTGCAAAGTAAAGAGGGATGAGCTGCTCAAGTGCACAGATCATCATGATGAAGTTGGCCTCCCGAAAGGATCTGATGAAGATAAGAACCTTCTTGATTGCTTCAAGGACGTTTGTCCAGTAGTCAAACATAGCGCCGTTTTCACTGGCCAACCAATCACTCCAAATCAACCTGTTGTCCTCTAGCTGTTTAGCCTTGAATGCCTCATCTCTTTTCTTGGCCAGGACCACAGCCAAGATTTGAATGCAGTATCTAGCTTTCTTTATTGAATTCACGTCACATACAGCAGTTGTCAGACCAGTGATGTTCAGATTAGCTAATGTTAAGATGGTATCCAGGCCAGTTCCTTTAATCAACTGGCCAACACAGACCAGAGAAACCTTCTCAAGGTGCAGCCCACCCATGAAAGCAAAGTATGAATGAGAAAACTCTTCTCCCATGGCCCACTGTATCATCTTCTTGATGGCATAAAGAGGCTGATCGGATCCACCCACTGCAACCTGGCCAGGGTTAAGATACCTTGTGTAGGATACTGCTATTCTCATGACATGGAGCTGAGAGTTGGGAGAGCTGGGAGTTGCTGTTTCAACTGAAGCACTAGTATGTCCCGTGAGAATATTTAGAGCTTTTGCCCAAACAAACTGTATTGCTTTCATGAGCCGATTTACAGAACAAAGGTGGCTTGGGGGCTGATTTATTCGCTTGTGACAAATAATATACACAAACAGCTCTGTTAAAAGGTTGACTGCATTTGAGGTAATCTAAACAGCTAGCTGACCTAGCTTATCATATGAGTTACAGTTAGCTAGCCAGCTGCAGTGTCTTTCCAGTTAAGAAACGCCCTTGCAGCTAGTTTTGTTTTTATTTTAATGGATATACAACTTAACTTTTTGAAACCTTTCAAAATGAGTTATAATACTTTTTGCCATCTTAAAATATGCTCTAGGCTTCTTAACTTGCCACGTCAATCTTGGAGGCAATGCCTTGGGGGCATAAAACATCAACAAGTGATAAAAAAGGTTTTTCACAAATATCTCAACAATTAAAGGTTTTAGGGCCTATGTTTGATAATAACACTAATATAAATGTGGTATTTCCGCATCTTTTAAGCCAAAAACGAACTCTCTACGACCTCCAGGAGCCGATATACAGAATTTCAGGTCTAAAAAATGGGCGTGGCCGTTTCAGGGGCTCCCCCCCATTAATTTTTTGGGCTCCTTGCTTTTTTTTCTTTATTAGGCCCTAAATTAACAGAAAAACATTGTCTAATATGTTAATCATTTTTTGCAGCCATTTTGCCTAAACTCACCAGACTAAACCATCCATCCATTCATGTGTGAATAGGTGAACATGTGCCATTCCAAATAAAACAGCTGGAGTACTACACAAGTACTATAAGAGTGTATTGCGTTTACTGACTTTTTGGGGAATGTGTTACAAGCACTGGAATTGAATTAAGTGTTAATCAAAATTCAAACAATGTGCTGTTACATTGTTTTCAATGCTATACAGGTCAAAGTGAATTACAAATAACTTCTGTCTTTTTTTTGTTTTATTGAGAGTGAATATGCCAGAATCTTGTGCAGCCTACGGATGCTTAAATCTAGAGGCAATAAGCGCCTAGAGGCAATTGTATTGTTATGGCGCTATACAAATAAAATTTAATTTAATTTAATTTAATCTCCGTTGTCTCAAAACGAGAACCATTGGGATCACCTTTCACGTGTAAGATATTACAATATATTGACACAAGGCTTTTTTAGAATATGTTTGTTTACACCCCCAAAAATATGATAATATAGGTGTGTATTTGTGTCCTTAACCTTAATGTAAATCCGTTGAAAATGTTGACAATAATTTACATTTTTGGGTACATTGCTCACTTTTTTAAGGTTTTCCAAAAACAGTGAGAGGAGGAGGAAGTGGGAAGTTGCCCTAAGAAGGGACGTTTTTGCTGCCTCTGACTGTTCACTACTCTCCAGTGAGCACTTCAGGAGTGAGGACTTTAACAGGACGGGGCAGACTGTCCAGCTCAAAGACGGTGTTGTGCCAACCACTTTCAACTCCCCAGCTCATCTTCAGAGGGTATGTGGATCATTGACCAGCAATAATTACAGTGCATGAAATGCCCTGTATTGTTATTCCTAGGCCTCTTCTTCTTCTTACCCTTTTCTGCGATTAATTCAGCTCGAACCGCTTAACTTAGAAACTTCGTTCACACTTTGTCGCGTAGGTCTTGTAAAGGACACTTATGCTATGTATTTTTCACTTTTCTAAACTTTATACTTTTTAAGATATGAAAGAGAAACGAATATAATTTTTCCCACTGACTTACATTGCGCCATTATGACATCATAATAGGGTCTTTGAACTGGTTGCGTATTTATCGGATCAAAACATTTGTGGAATCCGGAGGTGACGTAGTGTCGTACCCAGGGGCGGGGTGACGGTTTAAAACACATCTGGGAACGTCAACTGGGAATGTCGACCTGGTTTGCCGTACGTACGATGGCTGGCAACGGAGAAACGGCATTGATGGCAAGTTCCCAACTAATAACTCCTGAAGTCTTCAGTACATTGGAGGAATTTGAAAAAAAATTCAGACAAGTGGAAGAAGACACAGGTTAGAAATATATCACTCACGCAAAACAACGCGATTTCGGTGGAAAAAGTGAGTTGTCATACATCGTCTGATACAGATGTGTTCTTCATTGTGCCAATAAACACATACGCTAATACACCGTAGAACTGTACAGAAATGAATGTAAAACATACAGCAATTAATCATACGTTCATAAACACAAAAACGATCTTAAATGTCATTAAAATAATTACCAAAACAAAACGTTACTCTTAGCTAAACTTTAACTCTCGCGAGCATCCAACTGTCAACTGTCAACAGGAAGTGACAGGTTATACGCATTATGGGAAATTGAGTCAAACATACATTTGAACACCTTAAGTAACTCAGTATACCACATAGTGAAGAAACATTTAAACTTTTGTGGCTGCAATTACATCGTCTGTTTTCACGCGAATTGTGAATGGCTCACCAAGCAGATGTTGGGTTGGCTTGACATGATGCTATGCTGGCTCCTTGATTCCCTAACTTCTCTAAATGTTTCTTTCTCTAACTTCTCTTAATGCAAACACATCCCTAGATAGGGACCTGGGGAATAATCTCTTGGCTATTAGTGCAATGGGCTTCTTTTGGGCAGGAATAGAATTTACAGAGGCATTACAGAGGCATTGTCACGTTAAAACTAGAGCAGTCAGTATAGCATACATATAATGATAAGCACTGAAACAATGTACTCATGAGAAATTCAGACATACCGGTAAGAACAATGTTCACTATTCAAATATTCAGTAGCCTAATCTGTACTGAAAAGTACAGAACAATCTTCAAACTTTTATTAAAATTAACATGGCAGAACATGGTAATCAATGTAAACAGCACTGAATTGCGTTGATTTGTTTCATGGAGTTAAAAAGTTAATACCTGACAGACTTTAAAAGATGATCATGGACTAGGTAATGTCATGCTTTACCCAGATGCATAGGCTCATATATTCGACAGACAATTTACATCATATACACTTGTCATGACATTTTAATACAGATGTGCAGCCCTCAGCTAAGAAGAGCACCCACTGGAAGCTGAAGCATGAAGAGTTTGATGGCGTTCCATTCCAACTTGTGGGCATGAAGAGGTATGGCTGTCATCTGGTGGAAGACAGGTACATCTGTCAGAAACAGAAGTACAACGCCGAGAAACAACAAAAAGCAGTATGTTAATGAACTTACAAACACACACACACAGACAGACACACAGACATGCCAAAAACTATACTTCCATTTTTCATGGCGGTAACTATAAAGTACCTACATGGTTTGAAACAAATATGTTAAAATATGCTGGCGAAGCTGGTGTGTTACGCCGAAGGGCAGTTATACCAGCTATATACATAGAGATACATCTTCAACAGTCCAACTCAACAGGTTAATCTTGAGATGAAATGTCATGCTATTTTGTTTGAGACTAAGTATAATGCTGTTTTGTTTGTGTGTGATGTACAGTAACATGTACTTCAATGTCTCTCTGTGCCTCAAATAGCTTGAAGACCATGACTTCAGGGCAAGACATCGCCAGGTACAAGATACCAAGAAGATGGATTGCCCAGTCCAGTTTTCAGTTCACCATCTTATCAGATTTCCTGATTTCAATGTATATAAAAACTTCAATACACTATCATAAATACTCTTTTTTTCATAACACAATATTTTGAAATTGTATAACACAACAGACCTAATGACAATTGTAACTGTTTATGACCGTGTCATTTTTCAGATTGAAGAGGACACAATATTAGCCAAAAAAAAAGGTTTGGCGGCATTGAAGGATGCACTAGAAAAACATCCTTCAGCAGTTAAAGCCTTTCCAACCATGGGTGACCATAGGAACCATCCAACTGTTGGTCAAGTAAGTATGCAAAGACTTGATTTACATGGCCATTAGAAGAGGATACAAAAATGATGCATGGTGTAGGAAGTGAAATGTAATTAAACACATTATCATAACTTTCAAAAACCATAATTTTATAGATTGCTGATCTGAGTCAACCTGTGGACCCAAGAGTGAGAAAACAGGTTGAGACACTCACCTTGGCTGGTGCCAGAAAGGTGAGTGAGATCAAGCGTCATCTACGGACATTCATCACCGACGAGTTGTTCAGAGGAGAGACTCCACCTTCCTCAACACAGCGGAAGTACTATCCGACTGACAGGGACATTTGGAACATCATGGCGAGAGTCAAGGACGCATCAAGCAATTCTACACAGGACCAAGCCAACCTGCAGGTAAGGAGCAAAATAATACAGTGAGTCAGTAACATTTGGCCTCAATATCATATAGACCATATAGTTTTGATTTTAGGTTCCTGCAGACATTCATTTCCTTTATGCTTTAATTTCCAGGTTCTGTCCACAAGATGGTCCAGTCAAGAATGTATCATCAAGTTTCGTCCTAGTGAAGTTCTCGAAGATGGTAGCAAGACGAAGTTACCAAACGGCATGGCAACAAAGACTGCTTCATCTCTATGGCCAGCAGTTGTGCCTGTTAGATGCACCATATCGCACATGTCCATATGATTTACCACTGTTCTTCTTATGTGTGCGGTCAAATGTGTGTTACACTGTAGTAGGAATATTTGTTTCACACAGTGAGAGGACAGTGGACATCAGAGAAGCGTTGCAGGTCTTTAAGAAATGGAACCCTGAGTGGAACCCCTCCCACTTTATGGTGGATTTCTGCCAAGCAGACATTGGTGCCCTGGAAGCAGAGTTCCAAGGTGTTGAAAACAACAGGCCAGACAGGGAGAAGGAGGGAGGAAGAGGGAGTGGTAGAGGAGTGAGAGATAAAGTAGAGAGGGAGTTAGAGAGAGATTGATAGAGAGCTGGTAGCAAATAAGGTTAATGCGGTCAAAGACATTGCTTGCAGACATACATGTACAGTGTCCTGTATTGCCACATTCATATATGTTATCTATTGTATATGTTTCTCTTGTGTTTTATGCAGATGCCAAGGTGCTACTGTGCGACTTCCATCGTGACAAGGCATGGGTGGAATGGGTGCGAAAGAAAGACCATGGTGTGAGTCACGTGCAGCACGAGGTGCTCAACCTCCTGAGGGACGTTGCAGCTGCCACCACACCCGAGGAGTACCAGAGATGCCTGTCCCAGCTTCACGAGGCAGAAGTCTGGAAGAACAACGAGAGGTTGCGGAAATGGTTCTCCAACAAGTGGCTCGACGATACCTGTATTAAGGTGTGTATTGTAAGGCTTATATTCATGTTGTTCAGACCTCTTTTTTATGTATGCACCTGTTTCCAACTCCATTTTTGTTTTCATGTCAATAGACTAACAACTACATCATTCTTTCTCATTTTTTCCCCATCTTTTTTGTCGTACAGAGGTGGGCGCAAGGTTTAAGGATGAAGATCTCAAGGTGGCCATCTATACCAACAACGAGGTGGAGAGGCAAAATGAAACATTAAAGTACTCGCACCTTGATGGCCGAAACAAGAGAAGCCTAAGCGAAATGCTGACAGCAGTTGTCACAGACTTCTTGCCAACAGCATATCTACAGCTGAAGTAGAAATTTAAAAATGATCTTGCATCATCATTTGAGTTTGTCAAAACAATGTAAATGTGTGATCAATATTCTTTATCTAAATGTATTGTTACTGTACTTTTAGTATTTTGATCTTATTCATTGAGAAACATTTAGATTTTCCTTCATAATGACACATTACTTGTACAAGTGACTATGAATTTATGAGTGTCTTGAGTGTAAATGTTTATTTCCTTGCCATTTATCTGGTTCTTTCTTCTATCATCCTAGGTACATTCAACTGAATGTGTCTTATAGCTCGTACTATTGAAAATACCACACCAGCCTACCCACCTACCTCAAGGACAGGCCGAGAGGGATAGTACTGCACATCATGGCAAGGCTGCAGGAAGCACGCTCCTATGAGCAAGATGACATCATCCCCATTGGCCCGGGAATCTTTCATGTGAAGAGCAGCAGCGAGCGCGGCCTACAGCACACGGTCAACTAGCTGCATGCCATCCTGCACATGCAGAGATTGGTTAAGGCACAAGTTGCCGTGTAAGCATTCCTGCTCAGTATTCAACCTTAAACCAGAATGGGGCTGGGAGAAGCTGTCAGCGGTGTATAGGGACAATCCCCTCTTCTCCCTTGATAGTGTACTCCTGTTTGCAAGTACCTGCAGTCCAAGTGAGGGAGACGTCAACAGCATCTCACCATCCACAGAAGAGATACCATCCACAGAAGATCCACCGTCACCCACAACATCACCACCAGTATACGGTGATCTCCCTGAAAAGCAGCAGTAGAGAGTGGGAAACCTGCAGAGGGAATGTGCCAGCCTGCTGAAAGACATGTCAAACATGACGTACAACCTCCAGGATGAACTCTACCTCACGAAGGAGCAACTCGGACTCAAGTTGGAGGAAATGACGGGACACTCAACCCATGATGGGACCCTCCGAGTCAGAAGCCCCCCAGCAAAGAAACGGAAAATAGATCAACCAACAATCATGAACTACCAACAACTACCAAACACCAATCATCAAATAGAGTAGGCTGTCATGCTGAAATCATGAAAACAACCTTTCGTGTCAACTACAATATGTCCAATGATGTTGAAGTAAAACAAGATACCCATGTTGCTTTATAATGAATGCTTTTGTTTGTGCTAAGCTAATGCAGTGGCACTTTGCTTGTCAACCTAATGGTACTTAGCTAGCAACGATAGTTAAGTCATTTTAGGCACTGCCATAACACATACACACATGAAGGAATGAGTATACTTGCTGTACAGTTTGAAATTCTTGAACACGTGTGTTTCTAGTAAAACATGGTACTGTGTTGATTTATGGTTCACAAATGTCCCTAAGTAAATTACCTATCTATATATCTATCTTATACAGACCCCTCTCACCTCTCACTCCCCGACCCCACTCAATACAACAAATAATAAACAGGTATTTATTTACCCTCACTTTTGTGTTCATTGGTGACCAAGGATCAGACCAGGGGTTTCGCACTGTAGCTGTATTGCCTCCGAGTTCTGCATTCACAAATAAAAACAATTACTATCCAAAAGCTATGCAACAACGACTGCATTCAACTCGTACAACGTAGTTCTAACTCTCAAGCACAGATTAGCAAACACTGCCTTACTGGCTAGCCTAATGCGTTGCATAGCATTTTATCAAAACCAAGACAGACAGCACTGGCATAGCGCATTGCATGATCGTATAGTTTGAACATTTCTGAAAACTTGCAATATATATACATACACATTCTTAAACATTTACATTATGCACAAACCACATACCTGCATTCACAAATGAAAACAATTACTATCCAAAAAGCTATGCTGCAACAACAACTGCATTCAACTCTGAAAAATAGCATAAAATCCAACTGGTTGCCGCCAAAATATAATTTATGTTAGTTAAATCATATACAAATCAACCTCCATCGTCAACCTACTACCGATTACCAACAAAACTCAGTTATTACAACCTATATACATTTATATACAATCCATATTTCGGTAATAAAATATGAGCGCTCCCAAAGCCTGCTCACCGTACAAGGTAGTTCTAACCTGTTATTATGGCGTCATGTGATTTCCGGTATTCCGCGCATTTTTTAATCCGATACCCCGGCAAGCGAAAGTCTGTACGGCTGCGGCGGTTTTTGCCGGGTACCGCCAACCTGTGATACATGTGTGGATATTTGGATACATCGCCTTGAATTTTTTGATTTGATAATACTGACTAATTGCTTCGAGGGGAAGATAGCACATACAGTAAACATTCACTCGACTTACATTGTACAAAACCTAGACTGTGTTCCGAATCGACCCCTTGAGCCCTTCGAGCCCCGACTTTCAGGGGTTAGGGGGCCACACTGACAAAATCAGCAGAATGCAGAGCACTGAAAATGCCCGTATCATCCAGTGGCGGCGCCAGAGATTTTTTTCTGGTGGTGCTATGGGGGTGCTCGGCGTTTTATTGAGGGTGCTATGAAATTAGGGTGATAGCATATGAGTCTCATTTTTCTCTACTACAACACCTCCCCACCATATCGTCACATATGTTTACACGTTTGATCTCTAACGCGTCTTTGGGGTACATAAAAAGCGTCATTCAAATCGATCGTATTATTACTATTATCATTAGGCTACTTCTGACGGACGCGCACAAAGCCGCGTTCATCTCCGACGGTCAAAATGGATGCAGCATGTTATAGATAACGTAATCCCAAATACTTCACTTACTTCAGTGTGTGGATTAAAGTTTGCGCCAGATGACTAACAGGTCACCACTACCATGTGTGACAAATTAAACTAAACATACCAAGTTCAATACACTTCTAACTAAAGACGGCAGATTAGAATATCAGATATAGCCTAATTAACTTAAACAGGCAAAGAGTCAGAAATGCTTTCAAAAAGTGTATATTATTTTAAGTCACAATCAATAAAAACATGAATGAGACCAAACAGTAGGCACTCAAAACCACAATAATAAGAGATCAAAAAGTGTATCAAAAAGTGCACACAAAACTATGCTTAAAACATCCCTTAATTGTTTCCTAATCATTTCTGCCATTACATTGATGATCTCATTCTGCACGTCATGGTGCACATACTTTGCATTTGACGGGTTGTTATCTAACTTTTTCTGAACGGTTTTATCAAATTTTCCCATTACAGATAGCAACTCGCGGACATTACCCCTGTTTGCTGAATCCTCATCTTCAATGTGGCCTCGCTGTGAGATCCTCTGACAAGCAGTGTGTAGCGCAAGCTTTCCACAACATTTTTGTAATATTGGTCTTTTCGGACCATCCTGGGCGTTCATGCTTAAGTCATGCAGGGTGCTAGCAGCATGGCTAGCAGCGCCCTCAGTAGAGGTGAAGGGTTAACTTGGACCAGGACGTTCCTCTTCTTCTACATCAGAATCAGAATCCAATACCTCTTGCATTTTTTCTTCCTCTTGAACATCTTATTCAACTCGAGGAAATTTGCGGATCAAATACCGATCCATTTTCGTGATTTTGTGAACGCTTGACCGATCGCGAGGATTACTGTTACTTAGCCTACTACTCATTGAACAATCACGTTCACGCGCAACGTGTCTGTGTCGTGCTACGTGAACAATCTGTTTATTTCAATCTGTTATTTTCAGTTATTTTCTTTTGTGATTAAAATATTATTATCACACAATACATTTTATTAAGAACTCAGAATGAAATTAAATAACAATAATAGGCCTAAATAAACCATTATTTTCATGGGGGTGCTATGGCCAATCTAGGGGGTGCTCTAGCACCCCCTAGCCCCCCCCTGGCGCCGCCACTGGTATCATCCCCTGAAAACGGTCGAAATATGTAGTGTGATCTGATGGTCACTACTCGCCCCAAGGGGCCATCATCGGAAGAGGAGGAGCTAAAGCTAGCTTTTCATTTTATATCGAAAACAATGGCGGACGAGGTACATGAGGTAGCTACAACAGAGGCGGTGGCAGAAAACCGTAAATGTAAGTATTAGCGGTAATTAAACACTGTACTGATATTAAATGTAATACTAACATGCCATTCTCAGATTAATGCAAGTGATATGAGAATGTTTTGGTGGAGTTGACGATTATTACCGACTGTTAGCATACCTAGTTAGGTACCATTAGAAACCATTGGGTAAGCATGGCAGTTATGCTAAGCTATGCTAGGCTATGTGGCTATTCCACCCACATATTCCACACGAAGGCGCACCTTTATCGGGGGACTTCGTTTGAGGTGCGGGGGGCAGGCTCCAGGCGGTCACTAGCGATCGCTAAATAGACCAGTACGACGACTGATAGCTATGTCAGTCATCGAGCAGTGTTAAACAAGGGCTGTTCTGTTAATCAATCAAATGCCAACATGTAATAGTGTATTCACAATGGATATGGTCAGTTTAAATAACGGTTTAAAATGTGTACTTTTGTGGAGTTAACGATACCGACAGTTTGCATACCTAGCTACGTTTGCCCGTTAACACATGCCTTCCAATAATTAATACTGTTACGATACTTATTTAAGCTTGTCTATCTAGAAAATAATTGTAGCTTTCAATCGTCTTTGTGTGTTTTGTTTTTTGTCGTGGTAATTTCATGTGTCTAGGGACAGATGAGGACACGAGAGCCTTAATCCCGTGGAGAGGTGCAAACAAGCACCTCTTCACGGGAAAGAGGAACTCTGCAGAGAAGGGATTTGAGTAAGTAAAATAAAAAATACTCATATGGTAGGGGTTTACTGTAAATGGTTTCCTTAGTTGCTTACCTTGCAATGATCAGTGTGGTTATTATTGTGTCAGGGATTTGAGGCGAGATGTTAAGGCAGCATATATTTTCACTAGGGTCTTCTTCAAGGATCGTGGGCTTGGGGGCCTAAACCTCAAACTCTTGAAGAAGAGGTGGGAGAACCTCTCCACCAAATACAGAGTAAGCTTAGTGTAGCCCTGTGGAACAACTCACTTGCACAATGTAGAGATGGCATGGCTAGTGAGTGTATACATGCAGTGTACATGTATGTGTACATGCATGCAATATACTATGTTATGTTATGTGTATATGTGTATATATACATATATATATTGTGTATGTTAAGTAATGTAAGGTAATCAATGGTCAGCCTTCAATTACCAGACCAGTTGAAGGCGCAATGATGTGCAACTCCAGTTTGGCTGTCTTTTCATCTGTCTTTTCATCTGCAGGAGCTAAAAAACCCCCGCACAGGTGTGAGCACAGAGGGGGGTGGGGTCACTGCTGCTTCCTGGAAGTGGTATGCCCTTATGGATGAGGCGATGGGGGGCAGACCATCAATCAACCCACCAGTCCTCTTTGCCTCATCCAGCCAGGAAGTGACAGGGACCCCCCCCCCCCCCCCCCTGTGGTCGCAACTGTCCCAGAGGCAAGAAGTGGAGCTTCCTCCACAGTGTCAACCCCGAAAAGACGGAGGGTAGACACTGTGGAGGTTGCTGAGCACGTAGCGGCAAACGATAGGAGGGTGGCCGAGGTGCTGAAAGAGCTCCAGAAAGGGACAAGAGAGAGGAGGAGGCCAGGGCCGCTGGGGCCAGGGAGGCCGCCTCTAGAGAGGAGAGGCGGCACAGGGAGACCCTGGAGAGGGAAGACCTCAGGGAAGGAAAGAGGCAGGCAGAAGAAGAGCGGAGAGAGAGGGAGAGAGTAGAGGAGAGGAAGGAGGCAGCTGCCAGAGAGGAGCGAAGAGAGAGGGAGAGAGGAGAGGAGAGGAAGGAGGCAGCTGCCCGAGAGGAGCGCCTCGTCTCCTTATTGGAAAAGTTTGCCAGATAATTATAATAAAAAAAAAAAAAAGAAAATTACTGGTCACTTCCAATTTATGTACATGTCTACTTAGTGTTTACTTACACTTAATCTGTAAATATGTGTGTGTTTATACTATAACCCTCCCCCCCATTTATTTTGGAAAATGCTTTTTAATGATCAAGATGGGTGGCTCTTAAAAGAGCCTTTGGTTTGAATGGTCACAGGTCACAGGTAGTCGTGACCTGGAGCGTAGCACTGAATGGCTATCCTCTGCCTTTCTTCCGCCCCAGAGACGTCTCCTGCTGGTGCTGGTGCCGGTTCTGGTGCTGGTGCCGGTTCTGGTACTGGCTGGTCCTCTGCTACCCTCCCGACATCTGCTTCAGGCTCAGGCTCCAGCAGGTCCCCGTTGGTGAGGCAGATATTGTGAGGACAGTGCAGCACACGATGACCTCCGGCACATACCTCACATCCACCTCCAGGGCCTTCAGGAAGATGGATCGCCATCGGGTCTTCAGAATCCCGAAGGACCTCTCCACAACACACCTCGCCTTTGACAGGCAGCGGTTGTAGCGTGCTTCGAGGTGGTTGCGGAGAGGCTGCCTGAAGGGGGTCATGAGGCAGATGGGCTCCAAAAGGCAGGGGTAGCCACCATCACCAAGGAGGCAATAGTCGGGTGAGGGTAGGACCGCAGGTAAAAAAAGGGGCTGTTTCTCAGTACCATGCATCATTCACTGAACCAGGGTAGCCCACAAACACGTCGATGAACCTGCAGGCGTCATCAACGATCGCCTGCAGCTGGATAGAGTGGAAGAGCTTCCTGTTGAAGTAACAGGCAGCATCTTCCACTGGGGGCTTCACCCTGATGTGGCAGCCATCAATCGCCCCCACCACTCTGGTAAATGCTGCTGACCCAGCCAGATGAGCGAAGCGGGCACCGAGTCGTGGAAGATCCTCTCCTGTAGGGTGTTTTACCACCGCGTACAGGAGAGCGGCGATCCGCCCACTGATGCGGTGCACCACCCTGTGAACGGTGGTCCGGGGCATGTCAAACGCCCTGGCCACCACCCGGTAGGAGGTGCCGCTGGCGAGCCAGAACAAAAAGACCAGGCAGGAGATCTCGGGGCCCCAACCATGGTCACAATCTGTGCCCAGCACAGCCATCAATGCATTGAAAGACTCCCTAGTGAGCCTGAAGTCCACCCTCAGGTCACTAAGGCCGTCGAAATATAAAGCCAGCAGTGGCATTGCCAGATTGATCTGGCTGTAACGCCTGGGGATGGCTGGCTGCTGTAGAGTGTGTGGGGAGGGGAAGAGAAGATACATTTTATCAATAAAAATGTGATGTCATTGAGGTTTTGTAGTCATTTATTGCCTTTTCTGATTTATATTAGATTTGATGCATGTTTGTAACAGTAATTAATATATCTGTGTGTTTGATAGCTCATTGATTCATGTATCAGGGTAAACTTTACTACAACAGAGATGTGTATAAAGTAGGTATACAGTATATGTGGGCCTATTACTGCGTGAATTACAGCAGATGTTTTATTTCCATATGGTGTGTATGCGGATTGCAAAGAAGAAGGCTACTCCTGACAAAGGTAATTGAGAATTTTAGCATACCTAGCTAGGACAATTTTACAACTACTACATGAAGCTATGCTGTGAAGGTAAGATAAAATCACAATGAAAATGTACATACCATCGCGAGTTCGGACAGGAGGCGCAGGCTCCTGCCACGATTCTGGAGAGGCACCAGTTGAATTTTGTAGTGGAGGTAAGGGAACACCATTGACAAAACGAGGGCAATCAGTCCATTCATTTTGGCAATTCTGCTTTTTTCGCGGGAGTCGTGAGCAGATATGAGTTTGACATTCCCGCCTCAGATTCGCGGGTACCGCAAGAAGATCTGCGTTTTTTTGCGATTTGCGTCCGTCACTTCCGACAGGTGCTTAGGGCACTTTTCAGCGACAGGGAGTGCACTGTAGATGTCAGGGCCCTGTATTACAGGACCCTGTATTGCAGGGCCCTGTGCAAGGGGTCGATTCGGAACACAGTCCTTGTCTTTATACTTCTGAATACACTTTTATTGAAGTCTTATTTCCTGTCGCCTCATACTTTACTAAATAAAAGTATGATGAGTAATATTTTAATAAGCCACAGTTGACTAAAACAATAACTGGAATATGTTGTTTTGACCATTGTATAAATGAGCAAGAAACTTGTAGTACAGGATGTAAAACGGAAAGGTCGAGTCAGGTCCGTGTATCTTCTGGCCAACCGATTTTCGTTTTAAAACCAGGAAATGGAAAACGGATAACGAGCCGTCTTCCGTCTCCCGTCTCGGAGTCGGAAAATGGGAAACGAGGAACGAACCTATTTCCCATTTCCGATTTCCGATTTCAAAACGTTTCGAACGTTTTCTGTGGTTCGTGTGCGTGGTTATGAATGGAAATTCGGGTAAATAAAAACAGGGGCAATTTTCCATCACTGATTTTGCATTAATATGACCCGGGACTGGTTCTGTGACAAGGGCCTAGACGCTCGTAGAGAGTCAGTTGATGGTGCATCTTTGGCGGACACATATTTCTAACATCCCGGTGCCTGTGGAGGTTGAAAACAAGGGCCTGGAAGCTCGTAGAGAGTCCGTGGATGGTGCTCTGTCCTCGGACACATATTTTTGACATCCCGGTGCCTGTGGAGGATGAAAACAAGGGCCTAGAAGCTCGGGGCCAGTCAGCTGATGGTGCACTGTCCTCGGACACATTATCTTCACATCCTGGTGCCTGTGGAGGATGGAGACAGGGGTCTTGCAGCTCGGGGCCAGTCCGCTGATGGTGTAGCCTACTATTCTCGGACACTTGTTGCTTACAACTTCATCAACGGTAGCCATGATTAACAGACACTGACAAAAGACATCAAGTTCCGGGTCATATTAATGCAAAATCAGTGATGGAAAATTGCCCCTGTTTTTATTTACCCGAATTTCCATTCATAACCACGCACACGAACCACAGAAAACAACCCGTTCCCCGTTTGGAAAATAAATGGGAAATGGGAAATAGGTTCGTTCCTCGTTTCCCATTTTCCGACTCCGAGACGGTAGACGGGAGACGGCTCATTGTCCGTTTTCCATTTCCTGGTTTTAAAACGAAAATCGGTTGGCCAGAAGATACACGGACCGAGTCAGAATACTCCATACAGAAAACTGCTTCCCTCTTAGGCCACTTTTCAGTGTACTCTAAAAATGAACTGCATGAACTTACCTTTCCTATTGCCTAATGGGTATGATTGGTCAGATGTGTTGTGTGCCTACTTTAAGGAGTACATTTTGTTACAGTGCCCTCCGCAATTATTGGCACCCTTAGAGAATGTGACCAAAACAGGCTATGAAAAAATATATCTTTGCTGTTTATCATCTTGGTCTTTCCCTCAAAATATTCACCAAAATCGTACCTTTTCATCGAAGTAAAATTCTTGAAAGAATTAATTTTTTTGACATTCCAAAACATGGGTGCGAAAATCCTATAATTAAAATCTAACTAAAGTATATTACCAGTCATGTTTTATATTTTTTAGTTCACCTGTTTCATTAGGAACTCTGAAGTGGTCAACCATGGCTTCCTGCTTCACAGAGGTATAAATATGAGGTGACACAGGCCAAATACCCTTAGTCATTCATCAAGATGGGAAAGACAAAAGAACTCAGATTCAAAGTGCGACAAAAAGTTATTGAGCTGCTGAAATCCAGATTTAGGGAAATAAGAAAATATCTAAACAGTTGGAAATACCCACTTCCACAATCAGGGCAATAGTTAAGAAGTTAAAAGCGACAGGAGATGTAAGGAATCAGCCTGGAAGAGGACCTATCTGTAAATTGACCCCATGCACCATGAGGAGGATGGTTCGACTGGTAAAAGAATCTCCAAGGATCACAGCTGTATAATTGCAGAGGTTAGTTAAGTCCTGGGGTCAGAAAGTCTCCAACACAACCATCAGACTGCACCTACATCACCACAAGTTGTTTTTGAGGGTTATCAGAAAAAAGCCTCTGCTGTCAATCAACAACAAACTAAAGTGCCTACAGTTTACCAAATGTAAGTCAGACTTTTATATTAGGGTTATATGGTTTGGGTTTGGCATAGACAGAAAGATAGCCATACAGAAGAGCACCCCATACCCACTTTGAAGTATGGTGGCCGATCTCTGATGTTGTGGGGCGGTTTTTCTGGACATTTTGTTAGGATGCATAGTATCATGTACTCCATCAAATACCAGCAGATATTAAATAAAAACCTAACAGCCCCCCTCTAGGAAGCTTAAAATGGGCCGTGGTTGGACCTCCCAGCAGGACAATGATCCGAAGCACACCTCAAAATCAACACAAAAATGGTTCACCGACAGCAGAATAAAGGTTTTGCCATGGCCATCACGTCCCCCAGACCTAAAACCCATAGAAAATCTGTAGGAATAGCTGAAGGCGAATCTGCAAATGTGTTGACCTCAGAATCTTAAGGATCTGCAGAGATACTGTATGTAGGAATGGTCTCAGGTCCAAAGTCAGGTCTAAAGATTAGAATTTCAACTTTGGATGAAATTTAACACATGCGAAAGCCAGTTTCTCCTATTTTTTTTGATACTTCCCTGTCAAATTCTTCAACTTATATGGAAAGGGTAAGCCAATTTTATAATGGTCACCAATTCTTGTTTTTTTTATATTTTTTAATGAAATTTTGAAATATTTTCTAACTTGGTTTATTTCTCTTACAGGGCAGTGTGAACCGTTCTACCAATGGCCGCTATGGCCTTAGAAGGAACATTGTCCCATCCAAGCGCTTTGAAGATAACCATGTAGAAGGAGTGAGCCTGTCTAAAAAGAGGTGTCGTCGAACCAGAAACACTGGTGTGAATGGGCACAGCTCTACTACACAGGCTCTGCTCTCTGGTGGTTGCTCATTGGTCCTCTCTCTAAAAAACCCTGAACTCTTAGGGGCTCTCCAGGGTGGAGATGGTGGCCTCTGTAGGTCCTTCTCAGAGTCTGTTTTCCCCTCCACACAAAAGTGTTGGAGGGCACTGAGAGAGGGAGCAAGCAAACCCCGCCCTGCCATTTGGTGTCAAGTGAGGAGCAGACTTGTTCTGTACAGGTAGGTTGGTGTCCTTCAATATCATGAATATTATGAATGTATTATGTATGAGTGTATCAGCTAATTTACCATGTTCCTTTTCATTGTAGGCTGCAGACAGAGGAGATGGTGATTTCGTACCCCAGGATAAATCTGGGGTGTTTAAGTCCCCTTTGAAGGAGACACTTGAAATTGCTACAATCTTACTTGACTTTGGTCAATATGTCCAATTGCAGAACACCCAGGCTGGAACACTGTCCCAGGAGACTCCATTCATTTAAGGAAGGAGCCTAAAGGAGCTCTATGGCATCTCCCATTCTGTAGTCAATGCCCTGCCAAGCACCACCAGTGGCCATGTTGGGGACCGTGACATCAAAGGTCGGAGGAAGAAGCAGGCCAAGCCTCACCGTGTCAGCAAAAGGCAGACTCAGGACTTCAAGGTCCTGATTGTCCCACAGGCTGCGCTCTTCTGCTCTCCAGCACTTCCCTGTAGCGTCACCCAGATTCTGGGTTTATCCCCGACATCCAGCCATGGTCCTGCCAGGAAAAATGAAGAGCAGAATGATGTAAAGAAGTTTAGTCCGCTGGACATAGACATCCCCTTTGAGTGGTCAACAGCTCCTAGGGAGAACGAGGACATGTTCTTTCCTCGTCTAAATGATTCTTCTTACAAAGCTGAGGTACCATGAATATGCTTGATGTCTGATCATGTTAGGAGATCATGTTAACCTGTTGCGGATAACAAGATGAGAGTAAAATCAATAAAATATGATCTCATGTATAGGCAGCTGAGAGGAAAAGGAGGGAAACTGCTCTTCAGACTAGCCTCAGGCAGTTGGACGAGCCTCTGGAGGAGAGATACAACAAGAATGCTGCTGTTCTTCCAGACTTCCGCCAGCCAACACAAGCACCCATCCCAACCCCACACCCAAGGTATAAGCACTCCACAGGGAGCGGTGAGCCCCCTGTTATCAGTGGATAATGGTCGTGTTTTCCCCCTCGTTGAGAAGATGAGGCACGTCTCTGGTTTCCCTTTTGATTCTCTCACACTGTCAGACGAGCTAAGTTCCGGTATTCAATAAGAGGAGTAGCGCACGATGCGAGTCGCCTCCCCTGGTGAATGAGACGCGCATTGCATGCGATCTGAGGCGTAGCGCACGAAACGAGTCGCTCGAGGCGCATAGCCTATACTACAAACTTGGTTGAGACGGCGCATATAGCCTACTATAAACGTGGTTGAGACTCTTATTAACGCTCTTACTCATTCTCGTGGTTGAAAGTCGGTAACAAGACACGATAAACGTTGTTGAGAGAGAGACACTAATTAAAGATCTTACTCATTCTCGTGGTTGAAAGTCGGTAACAAAACAGACAAATAGCTACGCGGTCAAGCAATGTCATTTATTTCTTAAAAGTTATTGATAGAAATAGAAAATACACACTCACAAAAACACACGAAGACGTGTAAATCACCCTGTCCATTGTCTTTGAAGTTTGTCCCTGGCCATTGTCTGGCCATTGTCTTTACACCTTTGACTGAGGTGCCCCAATGTGTTTACACCTCTCTCATCATCAATATGCATAGTGCTCTAGGTGTAGAATAGTGTCACTTTCTAAGTTATTATTAGTATGCTATAGAAACCACAAACAGTTTCTGAATGCTAAACTCACCTATGTGGACCAACATCTCTGTTTACAAGGTTCAGAGTAAAAAAGAAAACTTCCAAAATATGTACGATGTGTTTTTGTACAAAGTCTGAGCACCTCTAAATCAAGATTCAATTTTAGTGTCTTTAGATTTAATTTTAATAAAACACTTTTTAATACATTCCTTTTACTGCTATTGTTGCTGAGGTGTTCTAGACTAGAGTATTCATTCATTCATTTTAATAAAACACTTTTTTACTACATTCCTTTTACTGCCATTGTATTATTGCTGAGTTGTTCTAGTGTATTCGTATCTATATCGGCTTATTTCAAATTGTTGTCCCTATTCATTGTATTCATATCATACCATGCCTCTTACCTCATATTCATTGTATATATCATATCATGCCTTTTACCTCATATTCATTGTACTTATATCTTATTATGCCTCTTACCTCACTCATATCTTCTATTGCTACCTTCACATGTACTCCTGCATCAGTACTGCTCATACCCCATATGTCTTGTACTGTCATATCATACTGTATATATCCCTTCTATTTATTTTTATATTACCAGTATAGAGCAGGGGTCTTCAACGTTTTTCAGGCCAGGGACCCCCAAACTGATGGCGAGATGAGCAGGGACCCCTACTATATAAATTGCATAATTTTTTTTTATAATATACTGGGCCTAGTGCCAAATAAACATAGCTACCCTGTTATTGTGTATTCAATATACTAAGCTATTCAAATAATACAAAGGTAAATATAATCATTAACATTTTATTTTTTTAACATTGAATTTAACCTAACATTTTTGAACAACGAATTTAACTTAACATTTTTTAACATTGAATTTAATGTAACATTTAACAACATGAAAGGTACAGGGTGGCCGTGCCACTGCCATTTATAAACATACATCTTGCAAACAACTCTGAGCTAACAATTAATAACAACTTATTAAAATAATTCACAGATATGTTTTTATTTCATCATACATAAAAAAGGGACAGTGAATCCTCAAGCATCTGTCGATGGCACACATCCTCCCACATTAGTGAGATGTATCTTCTTTTCAATAACTCCTGACTGACACGATCCAACGGTGACAGAGGAGGAGTCTGGCGCATGGAGTTGTGTTGACAACATAGATGTTATAGTGAGATTGACAGGTCAACAAACCAATAACACCGCTAGCAAGTTGTTAAGATTGTAGGTAGTAGCATGCTAACATTAGCTGAGGGCTCACACACATCGCAAATCCTCTCAGACTTATTATTCAGTTACAATTAACGTTTTTTGACCTTGTACAGTGTCTATTTTCTCTTTCTTTTTTTTTTTTTTTTTTTAAATCTAAGCAAAAAATGTCAAACTAACAATTTATAGGTACAAACAAGACCAGCTATGGAGTTTGGGTGCCATCTTTTTTTTTTCTTCGTGCTCTTTAGACTTGAGCAGAAACGTGATCTTATTGGCTAGTGCCTGTGCATGAAAGGTGCTGTGAGTGAACTGGTGCCCAGCTTGAGAGAGCTCCTATGGATAGCGCAATGTGTCGATTGGACTGAAAGATAACGTCTTCTCGATCAAATTATACGTTCGCTACAATATGTTGGATTTATGTTAATGTAAATTTAAAGGGAATAAATACAATTCTGATTTGGAAGACATTTAAATTCGTGAATTTTTTTTTTTATTATTATTATTATTTTTTTTCTTTCTTATCAACCAGAGATTTCGCGACCCCCCTGCAGTACCTCCTCGGACCCCCTAGGGGTCGCGGACCCCCTGTTGAAGACCCCTGGTATAGAGTATAGAATAGCCTACTCTGCACTCTTCTGCTATCTGTACTTCTGGTTAGAATCCGTTGCCTCAATACTCTGTGCAATGACAATAAAGTTGAATCTAATCTAATCTCATTTTTTTTTGACCTCTTGATTTTTGGGGAGATTCATGTGTAATGCTGACCACAACCCCCTGTGTGATGTCACATGTGCACGCCAATGTTGTCTTTTGCGTCATGTTATCATTGTCAACTTGTGGTAGTTGTATTGTTAAACGGTGAGTACTTTGGTAGATTAAAGTGTAAACTTTGAATACAAATGCTAGTACAACTTCTATACATTATCTGTAAGGTTGTGAGTGTGCAGTGGTAATGTAAGTTTGATTCGTTTTCGGGTTTTTTCGTGGAAATAAATTACATTGCTTGACCGTGTAGCTATTTGTTTTGTTTCTTTAAAGAAATAAATGACATTGCTTGACCGTGTAGCTATTTGTTTTGTCTCTGTGAGAATGAGTAAGAGCTTTAATAAGAGTCAATGCAATGCGCGCAATGCGCCTCGAGCGACTCGCTTTGTGCGCTACGCCGCAGATCGCATGCAATGCGCGTCTTAAGGCCCTTGCATGCTTCTAAAGGGAGCATGAATTGCTAGGTGCTTACGCGTTGCGTTGGGGGTGTTGCTAAGCAATTCACACCCAGAACAATAGGCTTGCGTAAAATGGCGCAAGTCTAGAAAAAGGGGCCGACGCACGCAAGACGTAAAAAGTCGCGCAAGGGTCGTGCAAGGGGCTTGCGCGGCCTCTTGCGCTTGCGCTTACGCTTACGTAACTGACCATAAATCAGCCTTTTTTCACCAAGTGAGGCGAATCGCATCGTGCGCCACTCCTCTTATTGAATGCTAGTTCTTACCTGGTCAGACGGATAGCCGCAGCGGTGTATAATTAGCGGGTTAGCGGGCGGGCCCTGCAAATACACTCTCTGCCCGTGATACAGTAATACGGCTTGCAAATATTTACACCACAGCGGTTGCTGTTGTGTGAGAAGAGCAGAGGACGCGTTTGGCGCGGGTGTTTCCCTGGCCATCTGAGCAAGAGGCAGGGCAGGCAGGCAGGCAGGGCAGGCTACCGGGAGAGCCCAGGGAAACAGCTCACCCAAAGCAAAACAATGAGGTCTGTCACACAGCCAGAAGCCTTCTACAAACGTTGCATTGTCTGGAGCACATTTTTTGTTTACTTGTGTTGGAGGCAGAGCCGCCGCACAGCCCAGACATACAGATGGAAGGATGCTTCAAGAGTGCCTGTGAGAGACTAAGAGATGGGGTATATATAGAGGGAAGGATGCTTCAAGAGTGCCTGTGAGAGACTAAGAGATGGGGTATATAAAGAGGGAAGGATGCTTCAAGAGTGCCTGTGAGAGACTAAGAGATGGGGTATATAAAGAGGGAAGGATGCTTCAAGAGTGCCTGTGAGAGACTAAGAGATGGGGTATATATAGAGGGAAGGATGCTTCAAGAGTGCCTGTGAGAGACTAAGAGATGGGGTATATAAAGAGGGAAGGATGCTTCAAGAGTGCCTGTGAGAGACTAAGAGATGGGGTATATAAAGAGGGAAGGATGCTTCAAGAGTGCCTGTGAGAGACTAAGAGATGGGGTATATAAAGAGGGAAGGATGCTTCAAGAGTGCCTGTGAGAGACTAAGAGATGGGGTATATAAAGAGGGAAGGATGCTTCAAGAGTGCCTGTGAGAGACTAAGAGATGGGGTATATAAAGAGGGAAGGATGCTTCAAGAGTGCCTGTGAGAGACTAAGAGATGGGGTATATAAAGAGGGAAGGATGCTTCAAGAGTGCCTGTGAGAGACTAAGAGATGGGGTATATATAGAGGGAAGGATGCTTCAAGAGTGCCTGTGAGAGACTAAGAGATGGGGTTTATAAAGAGGGAAGGATGCTTCAAGAGTGCCTGTGAGAGACTAAGAGATGGGGTATATATAGAGGGAAGGATGCTTCAAGAGTGCCTGTGAGAGACTAAGAGATGGGGTATATATAGAGGGAAGGATGCTTCAAGAGTGCCTGTGAGAGACTAAGAGATGGGGTATATAAAGAGGGAAGGATGCTTCAAGAGTGCCTGTGAGAGACTAAGAGATGGGGTAGGCCTATATATTTTTTGTCATGTAAAAATTGCTCCTAAACATCCACTAGTAAACAGTTACCATTTATACATTATCATGTATAATGTTATCATTATATGATGTGTATCATATATAATGCTGTATGTGTAATAAAAACACTCTATAGCTTCATTAGTACAGTTGTCTGACTAAGTTATGATCTAGCCTTGTGATGTACATCCCCTTCAAAGGTAGTAACATCAACCTGTTCCACACAGAATCTGTGCCACACACCTCGACACCCAGGAAGTGTTTCATCTCTGAGTCCTCATGCATACATTTGGCTCCCTCTCCCCGCGGAGTGAGGGGTGTGGTCTCTGTGTATTCTTCTGCCATCTGTGGGGTAGAAGGGAAGCCCCCTTTCTGTTCTCTAGCCCCAGACATCATTTATCACCCCTGCTCACCTGCCTCTGAGCTGGGCTGCCACTAAGCCTCTGTGGCTTTGAAGGGGAGATATGGGATCTTTGGAAACTGGAGAACACACACACACAATAATGCAGAGAAAAGAGAGTGAGAAAAAAATGATAAATTATACTGATGATAAATGAATGTCACAATAAGGTCATGTGATGTAGCAGGCCTGGTGGAACAAAGAAGGGGAACTATCATGGAGATGGGTGCGGACAGGGCTGCTTTTCCACTGCCCTCAGCTGCCTGTGTTGAAGCTCGGCTTTGTAGACCAATTGGGTGCTGACAGGCCGGCACAGCACAGTATCAGCTCTCCTCCGGGAACAGAGATTACAGTCACCTATCCTGCCTCCGTCCAAGCAAACAGAGAGTACAGTCATCTATTCTGCCTCAATCCAAGCAAACAGAGAGTACAGTCATCTATTCTGCCTCAATCCAAGCAAACAGAGAGTACAGTCATCTATTCTGCCTCAATCCAAGCAAACAGAGAGTACAGTCATCTATTCTGCCTCAATCCAAGCAAACAGAGAGTACAGTCATCTATTCTGCCTCAATCCAAGCAAACAGAGAGTACAGTCATCTATTCTGCCTCAATCCAAGCAAACAGAGAGTACAGTCATCTATTCTGCCTCAATCCAAGCAAACAGAGAGTACAGTCATCTATTCTGCCTCAATCCAAGCAAACAAACGCATATAAAGCGAGTAAGAATTGATGTGTAATTGTTTGAACTGTGAGACCAAAATAAGCTAATCGTGTACATTGTATTGACTGTTGTCATTTGAATGTCTAATAGTGCAGCAGTCTTGTCCTTCATAAAATGACTGCTGTGTCACTTTTTTCTAAAGATCATAAAACTATATGAAGAACAGCAGACAGCATCATCTGTTCTCTGGGAACCAAGGACATTTGGCAGGAAGTTAGCTTGAATGTATCGGGCCTTAATCTTGCAAAGATGCGTGACGAAGTGTAAGGCCATTTTCAGGCCAAATTGATTCAGCAGATATTTTATTTATAGTCCAGTAGCCAGCCAAATATCATTTCCCATTAACTGCTTTAAGTAATATTCAAAAAGTCTTCAATTTATTGAAGCGATGGTCTGCACTGGGCAGGATCTACATGTCTTGGCAGGGATCGGCACCCAAGTTGCAACCAACCCTCGGGCCAAATGTGCTCCGATTGCAGCCACCTGACTCGGCCAAACTCTGATTCTGAATCTAGGTCCAGGCCAGGTGTGATGACTCAGCTTGAATGCGACCCGAGTGTGGTGTACTGCATGCTTATGTATTCAGAGGCCCAGGGCAGGTGCCTGAAGCACCCCTCATCACAGTGGGAATGTAGCAGGAGCCCCTCATCACAGTGATGCTGTAGCAGGGGCCATAAGCACCCCTCATCACAGTGATGCTGTAGCAGGGGCCATAAGCACCCCTCATCACAGTGATGCTGTAGCAGGGGCCCCTCATCACAGTGATGCTGTAGCAGGGGCCCCTCATCACAGTGGGGCTGTAGCAGGGGCCGTAAGCACCCCTCATCACAGTGATGCTGTAGCAGGGGCCCCTCATCACAGTGGGGCTGTAGCAGGGACCCCTCATCACAGTGGGGCTGTAGCAGGGACCCCTCATCACAGTGATGCTGTAGCAGGGGCCGTAAGCACCCCTCATCACAGTGGAGCTGTAACAGGGGCCATAAGCACCCCTCATCACAGTGATGCTGTAGCAGGGGCCGTAAGCACCCCTCATCACAGTGATGCTGTAGCAGGAGCCCCTCATCACAGTGGGGCTGTAGCAGGGGCCGTAAGCACCCCTCATCACAGTGATGCTGTAGCAGGGGCCGTAAGCACCCCTCATCACAGTGATGCTGTAGCAGGGGCCGTAAGCACCCCTCATCACAGTGGGGCTGTAGCAGGGGCCCCTCATCACAGTGGGGCTGTAGCAGGGGCCGTAAGCACCCCTCATCACAGTGGGGCTGTAGCAGGGGCCCCTCATCACAGTGGGGCTGTAGCAGGGGCCGTAAGCACCCCTCATCACAGTGGGGCTGTAGCAGGGGCCCCTCATCACAGTGGGGCTGTAGCAGGGGCCGTAAGCACCCCTCATCACAGTGGAGCTGTAGCAGGGGCCATAAGCACCCCTCATCACAGTGATGCTGTAGCAGGGGCCATAAGCACCCCTCATCACAGTGGAGCTGTAGCAGGGGCCATAAGCACCCCTCATCACAGTGATGCTGTAGCAGGGGCCGTAAGCACCCCTCATCACAGTGATGCTGTAGCAGGGGCCGTAAGCACCCCTCATCACAGTGATGCTGTAGCAGGGGCCGTAAGCACCCCTCATCACAGTGATGCTGTAGCAGGGGCCGTAAGCACCCCTCATCACAGTGATGCTGTAGCAGGGGCCGTAAGCACCCCTCATCACAGTGATGCTGTAGCAGGGGCCATAAGCACCCCTCATCACAGTGGAGCTGTAGCAGGGGCCATAAGCACCCCTCATCACAGTGCTGCTGTAGCAGGGGCCCCTCATCACAGTGGAGCTGTAGCAGGGGCCATAAGCACCCCTCATCACAGTGGAGCTGTAGCAGGGGCCGTAAGCACCCCTCATCACAGTGATGCTGTAGCAGGGGCCATAAGCACCCCTCATCACAGTGGAGCTGTAGCAGGGGCCATAAGCACCCCTCATCACAGTGCTGCTGTAGCAGGGGCCCCTCATCACAGTGGAGCTGTAGCAGGGGCCATAAGCACCCCTCATCACAGTGGAGCTGTAGCAGGGGCCGTAAGCACCCCTCATCACAGTGATGCTGTAGCAGGGGCCGTAAGCACCCCTCATCACAGTGGAGCTGTAGCAGGGGCCATAAGCACCCCTCATCACAGTGGAGCTGTAGCAGGGGCCGTAAGCACCCCTCATCACAGTGATGCTGTAGCAGGGGCCATAAGCACCCCTCATCACAGTGGAGCTGTAGCAGGGGCCGTAAGCACCCCTCATCACAGTGATGCTGTAGCAGGGGCCGTAAGCACCCCTCATCACAGTGGAGCTGTAGCAGGGGCCGTAAGCACCCCTCATCACAGTGATGCTGTAGCAGGGGCCGTAAGCACCCCTCATCACAGTGATGCTGTAGCAGGGGCCGTAAGCACCCCTCATCACAGTGATGCTGTAGCAGGGGCCATAAGCACCCCTCATCACAGTGATGCTGTAGCAGGAGCCCCTCATCACAGTGGGGCTGTAGCAGGGGCCCCTCATCACAGTGGGGCTGTAGCAGGGGCCGTAAGCACCCCTCATCACAGTGATGCTGTAGCAGGGGCCGTAAGCACCCCTCATCACAGTGGGGCTGTAGCAGGGGCCCCTCATCACAGTGATGCTGTAGCAGGGGCCGTAAGCACCCCTCATCACAGTGATGCTGTAGCAGGGGCCCCTCATCACAGTGATGCTGTAGCAGGGGCCGTAAGCACCCCTCATCACAGTGATGCTGTAGCAGGGGCCATAAGCACCCCTCATCACAGTGGGGCTGTAGCAGGGGCCCCTCATCACAGTGATGCTGTAGCAGGGGCCGTAAGCACCCCTCATCACAGTGGAGCTGTAGCAGGGGCCGTAAGCACCCCTCATCACAGTGATGCTGTAGCAGGGGCCATAAGCACCCCTCATCACAGTGGAGCTGTAGCAGGGGCCGTAAGCACCCCTCATCACAGTGATGCTGTAGCAGGGGCCATAAGCACCCCTCATCACAGTGGGGCTGTAGCAGGGGCCCCTCATCACAGTGATGCTGTAGCAGGGGCCGTAAGCACCCCTCATCACAGTGATGCTGTAGCAGGGGCCCCTCATCACAGTGGGGCTGTAGCAGGGGCCGTAAGCACCCCTCATCACAGTGATGCTGTAGCAGGGGCCCCTCATCACAGTGGGGCTGTAGCAGGGGCCGTAAGCACCCCTCATCACAGTGGGGCTGTAGCAGGGGCCGTAAGCACCCCTCATCACAGTGATGCTGTAGCAGGGGCCCCTCATCACAGTGGGGCTGTAGCAGGAGCCCCTCATCACAGTGATGCTGTAGCAGGGGCCGTAAGCACCCCTCATCACAGTGGGGCTGTAGCAGGGGCCGTAAGCACCCCTCATCACAGTGGAGCTGTAGCAGGGGCCGTAAGCACCCCTCATCACAGTGATGCTGTAGCAGGGGCCATAAGCACCCCTCATCACAGTGGGGCTGTAGCAGGGGCCCCTCATCACAGTGATGCTGTAGCAGGGGCCGTAAGCACCCCTCATCACAGTGATGCTGTAGCAGGGGCCCCTCATCACAGTGATGCTGTAGCAGGGGCCGTAAGCACCCCTCATCACAGTGGGGCTGTAGCAGGGGCCCCTCATCACAGTGGGGCTGTAGCAGGGGCCGTAAGCACCCCTCATCACAGTGATGCTGTAGCAGGGGCCGTAAGCACCCCTCATCACAGTGAGGCTGTAGCAGGGGCCCCTCATCACAGTGATGCTGTAGCAGGGGCCCCTCATCACAGTGATGCTGTAGCAGGGGCCCCTCATCACAGTGATGCTGTAGCAGGGGCCCCTCATCACAGTGGGGCTGTAGCAGGAGCCCCTCATCACAGTGGGGCTGTAGCAGGGGCCGTAAGCACCCCTCATCACAGTGAGGCTGTAGCAGGGGCCCCTCATCACAGTGATGCTGTAGCAGGGGCCGTAAGCACCCCTCATCACAGTGAGGCTGTAGCAGGGGCCCCTCATCACAGTGATGCTGTAGCAGGGGCCCCTCATCACAGTGATGCTGTAGCAGGGGCCCCTCATCACAGTGATGCTGTAGCAGGGGCCCCTCATCACAGTGGGGCTGTAGCAGGAGCCCCTCATCACAGTGGGGCTGTAGCAGGGGCCCCTCATCACAGTGATGCTGTAGCAGGGGCCCCTCATCACAGTGATGCTGTAGCAGGGGCCCCTCATCACAGTGGAGCTGTAGCAGGGGCCCCTCATCACAGTGGGGCTGTAGCAGGGGCCGTAAGCACCCCTCATCACAGTGATGCTGTAGCAGGGGCCGTAAGCACCCCTCATCACAGTGATGCTGTAGCAGGGGCCGTAAGCACCCCTCATCACAGTGAGGCTGTAGCAGGGGCCGTAAGCACCCCTCATCACAGTGATGCTGTAGCAGGGGCCGTAAGCACCCCTCATCACAGTGGGGCTGTAGCAGGGGCCGTAAGCACCCCTCATCACAGTGATGCTGTAGCAGGGGCCGTAAGCACCCCTCATCACAGTGATGCTGTAGCAGGGGCCGTAAGCACCCCTCATCACAGTGATGCTGTAGCAGTGGCCGTAAGCACCCCTCATCACAGTGGGGCTGTAGCAGGGGCCGTAAGCACCCCTCATCACAGTGATGCTGTAGCAGGGGCCGTAAGCACCCCTCATCACAGTGATGCTGTAGCAGGGGCCGTAAGCACCCCTCATCACAGTGATGCTGTAGCAGGGGCCGTAAGCACCCCTCATCACAGTGGGGCTGTAGCAGGGGCCATAAGCACCCCTCATCACAGTGATGCTGTAACAGGGGCCGTAAGCACCCCTCATCACAGTGATGCTGTAGCAGGGGCCATAAGCACCCCTCATCACAGTGGGGCTGTAGCAGGGGCCGTAAGCACCCCTCATCACAGTGATGCTGTAGCAGGGGCCGTAAGCACCCCTCATCACAGTGATGCTGTAGCAGGGGCCCCTCATCACAGTGATGCTGTAGCAGGGGCCCCTCATCACAGTGATGCTGTAGCAGGGGCCGTAAGCACCCCTCATCACAGAGGAGCTGTAGCAGGAGCCCCTCATCACAGTGATGCTGTAGCAGGGGCCGTAAGCACCCCTCATCACAGTGATGCTGTAGCAGGGGCCGTAAGCACCCCTCATCACAGTGATGCTGTAACAGGGGCCGTAAGCACCCCTCATCACAGTGGGGCTGTAGCAGGGGCCATAAGCACCCCTCATCACAGTGATGCTGTAACAGGGGCCGTAAGCACCCCTCATCACAGTGATGCTGTAGCAGGGGCCATAAGCACCCCTCATCACAGTGGAGCTGTAGCAGGGGCCGTAAGCACCCCTCATCACAGTGCTGCTGTAGCAGGGGCCCCTCATCACAGTGATGCTGTAGCAGGGGCCGTAAGCACCCCTCATCACAGTGCTGCTGTAGCAGGGGCCGTAAGCACCCCTCATCACAGTGATGCTGTAACAGGGGCCGTAAGCACCCCTCATCACAGTGCTGCTGTAGCAGGGGCCCCTCATCACAGTGGAGCTGTAGCAGGGGCCGTAAGCACCCCTCATCACAGTGATGCTGTAGCAGGGGCCGTAAGCACCCCTCATCACAGTGATGCTGTAGCAGGGGCCCCTCATCACAGTGATGCTGTAACAGGGGCCGTAAGCACCCCTCATCACAGTGATGCTGTAGCAGGGGCCCCTCATCACAGTGATGCTGTAACAGGGGCCGTAAGCACCCCTCATCACAGTGATGCTGTAGCAGGGGCCCCTCATCACAGTGAGGCTGTAGCAGGGGCCGTAAGCACCCCTCATCACAGTGGCGCTGTAGCAGGGGCCATAAGCACCCCTCATCACAGTGATGCTGTAGCAGGGGCCGTAAGCACCCCTCATCACAGTGATGCTGTAGCAGGAGCCCCTCATCACAGTGAGGCTGTAGCAGGGGCCGTAAGCACCCCTCATCACAGTGGGGCTGTAGCAGGGGCCGTAAGCACCCCTCATCACAGTGATGCTGTAACAGGGGCCGTAAGCACCCCTCATCACAGTGATGCTGTAGCAGGGGCCGTAAGCACCCCTCATCACAGTGATGCTGTAGCAGGGGCCATAAGCACCCCTCATCACAGTGATGCTGTAGCAGGGGCCCCTCATCACAGTGAGGCTGTAGCAGGGGCCCCTCATCACAGTGATGCTGTAGCAGGGGCCGTAAGCACCCCTCATCACAGTGATGCTGTAGCAGGGGCCCCTCATCACAGTGATGCTGTAACAGGGGCCGTAAGCACCCCTCATCACAGTGATGCTGTAGCAGGGGCCGTAAGCACCCCTCATCACAGTGATGCTGTAGCAGGAGCCCCTCATCACAGTGAGGCTGTAGCAGGGGCCGTAAGCACCCCTCATCACAGTGGGGCTGTAGCAGGGGCCGTAAGCACCCCTCATCACAGTGATGCTGTAACAGGGGCCGTAAGCACCCCTCATCACAGTGATGCTGTAGCAGGGGCCGTAAGCACCCCTCATCACAGTGATGCTGTAGCAGGGGCCCCTCATCACAGTGATGCTGTAACAGGGGCCGTAAGCACCCCTCATCACAGTGATGCTGTAGCAGAGGCCGTAAGCACCCCTCATCACAGTGATGCTGTAGCAGGGGCCGTAAGCACCCCTCATCACAGTGGGGCTGTAGCAGGGGCCGTAAGCACCCCTCATCACAGTGATGCTGTAGCAGGGGCCCCTCATCACAGTGGGGCTGTAGCAGGGGCCGTAAGCACCCCTCATCACAGTGATGCTGTAGCAGGGGCCCCTCATCACAGTGGGGCTGTAGCAGGAGCCCCTCATCACAGTGATGCTGTAGCAGGAGCCGTAAGCACCCCTCATCACAGTGATGCTGTAGCAGGGGCCGTAAGCACCCCTCATCACAGTGATGCTGTAGCAGGGGCCGTAAGCACCCCTCATCACAGTGATGCTGTAACAGGGGCCGTAAGCACCCCTCATCACAGTGATGCTGTAGCAGGGGCCGTAAGCACCCCTCATCACAGTGATGCTGTAGCAGGGGCCGTAAGCACCCCTCATCACAGTGGGGCTGTAGCAGGGGCCGTAAGCACCCCTCATCACAGTGATGCTGTAACAGGGGCCGTAAGCACCCCTCATCACAGTGATGCTGTAGCAGGGGCCGTAAGCACCCCTCATCACAGTGCTGCTGTAGCAGGGGCCCCTCATCACAGTGATGCTGTAGCAGGGGCCGTAAGCACCCCTCATCACAGTGATGCTGTAACAGGGGCCGTAAGCACCCCTCATCACAGTGATGCTGTAACAGGGGCCGTAAGCACCCCTCAACACAGTGATGCTGTAGCAGGGGCCCCTCATCACAGTGATGCTGTAGCAGGGGCCGTAAGCACCCCTCATCACAGTGGGGCTGTAGCAGGGGCCCCTCATCACAATGATGCTGTAGCAGGGGCCGTAAGCACCCCTCATCACAGTGCTGCTGTAGCAGGGGCCGTAAGCACCCCTCATCACAGTGATGCTGTAGCAGGGGCCCCTCATCACAGTGGGGCTGTAGCAGGAGCCCCTCATCACAGTGAGGCTGTAGCAGGGGCCGTAAGCACCCCTCATCACAGTGGGGCTGTAGCAGGGGCCGTAAGCACCCCTCATCACAGTGAGGCTGTAGCAGGGGCCGTAAGCACCCCTCATCACAGTGATGCTGTAACAGGGGCCGTAAGCACCCCTCATCACAGTGCTGCTGTAGCAGGGGCCATAAGCACCCCTCATCACAGTGCTGCTGTAGCAGGGGCCATAAGCACCCCTCATCACAGTGGAGCTGTAGCAGGGGCCGTAAGCACCCCTCATCACAGTGAGGCTGTAGCAGGGGCCGTAAGCACCCCTCATCACAGTGATGCTGTAACAGGGGCCGTAAGCACCCCTCATCACAGTGCTGCTGTAGCAGGGGCCGTAAGCACCCCTCATCACAGTGCTGCTGTAGCAGGGGCCATAAGCACCCCTCATCACAGTGGAGCTGTAGCAGGGGCCCCTCATCACAGTGAGGCTGTAGCAGGGGCCGTAAGCACCCCTCATCACAGTGGGGCTGTAGCAGGGGCCGTAAGCACCCCTCATCACAGTGATGCTGTAGCAGGAGCCGTAAGCACCCCTCATCACAGTGAGGCTGTAGCAGGGGCCATAAGCACCCCTCATCACAGTGGGGCTGTAGCAGGGGCCGTAAGCACCCCTCATCACAGTGATGCTGTAGCAGGGGCCCCTCATCACAGTGATGCTGTAGCAGGGGCCGTAAGCACCCCTCATCACAGTGATGCTGTAGCAGGGGCCCTTTATCACAGTGGGGCTGTAGCAGGGGCCGTAAGCACCCCTCATCACAGTGGGGCTGTAGCAGGGGCCGTAAGCACCCCTCATCACAGTGGGGCTGTAGCAGGGGCCGTAAGCACCCCTCATCACAGTGATGCTGTAGCAGGGGCCATAAGCACCCCTCATCACAGTGGGGCTGTAGCAGGGGCCATAAGCACCCCTCATCACAGTGATGCTGTAGCAGGGGCCGTAAGCACCCCTCATCACAGTGGAGCTGTAGCAGGGGCCATAAGCACCCCTCATCACAGTGCTGCTGTAGCAGGGGCCCCTCATCACAGTGGAGCTGTAGCAGGGGCCGTAAGCACCCCTCATCACAGTGATGCTGTAGCAGGGGCCATAAGCACCCCTCATCACAGTGGCGCTGTAGCAGGGGCCCCTCATCACAGTGGAGCTGTAGCAGGGGCCGTAAGCACCCCTCATCACAGTGATGCTGTAGCAGGAGCCCCTCATCACAGTGGAGCTGTAGCAGGGGCCGTAAGCACCCCTCATCACAGTGCTGCTGTAGCAGGGGCCGTAAGCACCCCTCATCACAGTGGCGCTGCAGCAGGGGCCCCTCATCACAGTGGAGCTGTAGCAGGGGCCGTAAGCACCCCTCATCACAGTGGCGCTGCAGCAGGAGCCCCTCATCACAGTGGAGCTGTAGCAGGAACCCCCTCATCACAGTGGAGCTGTAGCAGGGGCCGTAAGCACCCCTCATCACAGTGCTGCTGTAGCAGGGGCCCCTCATCACAGTGGAGCTGTAGCAGGGGCCGTAAGCACCCCTCATCACAGTGGGGCTGTAGCAGGGGCCCCTCATCACAGTGGAGCTGTAGCAGGGGCCGTAAGCACCCCTCATCACAGTGGCGCTGCAGCAGGGGCCGTAAGCACCCCTCATCACAGTGGGGCTGTAGCAGGGGCCCCTCATCACAGTGATGCTGTAGCAGGGGCCCCTCATCACAGTGATGCTGTAGCAGGGGCCGTAAGCACCCCTCATCACAGTGGAGCTGTAGCAGGGGCCGTAAGCACCCCTCATCACAGTGATGCTGTAGCAGGGGCCCCTCATCACAGTGATGCTGTAGCAGGGGCCCCTCATCACAGTGATGCTGTAGCAGGGGCCCCTCATCACAGTGATGCTGTAGCAGGGGCCGTAAGCACCCCTCATCACAGTGGAGCTGTAGCAGGGGCCATAAGCACCCCTCATCACAGTGATGCTGTAGCAGGGGCCGTAAGCACCCCTCATCACAGTGATGCTGTAGCAGGGGCCGTAAGCACCCCTCATCACAGTGATGCTGTAGCAGGGGCCGTAAGCACCCCTCATCACAGTGATGCTGTAGCAGGGGCCGTAAGCACCCCTCATCACAGTGATGCTGTAGCAGGGGCCGTAAGCACCCCTCATCACAGTGGGGCTGTAGCAGGGGCCGTAAGCACCCCTCATCACAGTGATGCTGTAACAGGGGCCGTAAGCACCCCTCATCACAGTGCTGCTGTAGCAGGGGCCGTAAGCACCCCTCATCACAGTGATGCTGTAGCAGGGGCCGTAAGCACCCCTCATCACAGTGATGCTGTAGCAGGAGCCCCTCATCACAGTGATGCTGTAGCAGGGGCCGTAAGCACCCCTCATCACAGAGGAGCTGTAGCAGGAGCCCCTCATCACAGTGCTGCTGTAGCAGGGGCCGTAAGCACCCCTCATCACAGTGATGCTGTAGCAGGGGCCGTAAGCACCCCTCATCACAGTGATGCTGTAACAGGGGCCGTAAGCACCCCTCATCACAGTGATGCTGTAGCAGGGGCCCCTCATCACAGTGATGCTGTAGCAGGGGCCCCTCATCACAGTGGGGCTGTAGCAGGAGCCCCCTCATCACAGTGGGGCTGTAGCAGGGGCCGTAAGCACCCCTCATCACAGTGGGGCTGTAGCAGGGGCCGTAAGCACCCCTCATCACAGTGATGCTGTAGCATAGCAGGGGAACCCCCTCATCACAGTGGGGCTGTAGCAGGGGAACCCCCTCATCACAGTGGGGCTGTAGCAGGGGCCGTAAGCACCCCTCATCACAGTGCTGCTGTAGCAGGAGCCCCTCATCACAGTGGGGCTGTAGCAGGGGCCGTAAGCACCCCTCATCACAGTGATGCTGTAGCAGGGGCCGTAAGCACCCCTCATCACAGTGATGCTGTAGCAGGGGCCCCTCATCACAGTGATGCTGTAGCAGGGGCCGTAAGCACCCCTCATCACAGTGATGCTGTAGCAGGGGCCCCTCATCACAGTGATGCTGTAGCAGGGGCCGTAAGCACCCCTCATCACAGTGATGCTGTAGCAGGGGCCCCTCATCACAGTGGGGCTGTAGCAGGAGCCCCTCATCACAGTGATGCTGTAGCAGGGGCCGTAAGCACCCCTCATCACAGTGGGGCTGTAGCAGGGGCCATAAGCACCCCTCATCACAGTGAGGCTGTAGCAGGGGCCGTGAGCACCCCTCATCACAGTGGAGCTGTAGCAGGGGCCGTAAGCACCCCTCATCACAGTGCTGCTGTAGCAGGGGCCGTAAGCACCCCTCATCACAGTGGAGCTGTAGCAGGGGCCATAAGCACCCCTCATCACAGTGATGCTGTAGCAGGGGCCCCTCATCACAGTGATGCTGTAGCAGGGGCCGTAAGCACCCCTCATCACAGTGCTGCTGTAGCAGGGGCCATAAGCACCCCTCATCACAGTGGGGCTGTAGCAGGGACCCCTCATCACAGTGGAGCTGTAGCAGGGGCCGTAAGCACCCCTCATCACAGTGCTGCTGTAGCAGGGGCCCCTCATCACAGTGATGCTGTAGCAGGGGCCGTAAGCACCCCTCATCACAGTGCTGCTGTAGCAGGGGCCGTAAGCACCCCTCATCACAGTGATGCTGTAACAGGGGCCATAAGCACCCCTCATCACAGTGGAGCTGTAGCAGGGGCCGTAAGCACCCCTCATCACAGTGATGCTGTAGCAGGGGCCGTAAGCACCCCTCATCACAGTGATGCTGTAGCAGGGGCCATAAGCACCCCTCATCACAGTGGGGCTGTAGCAGGGGCCCCTCATCACAGTGATGCTGTAGCAGGGGCCGTAAGCACCCCTCATCACAGTGGAGCTGTAGCAGGGGCCGTAAGCACCCCTCATCACAGTGGGGCTGTAGCAGGGGCCGTAAGCACCCCTCATCACAGTGATGCTGTAGCAGGGGCCCCTCATCACAGTGGGGCTGTAGCAGGGGCCGTAAGCACCCCTCATCACAGTGATGCTGTAGCAGGGGCCCCTCATCACAGTGGAGCTGTAGCAGGGGCCGTAAGCACCCCTCATCACAGTGATGCTGTAGCAGGGGCCGTAAGCACCCCTCATCACAGTGGAGCTGTAGCAGGGGCCCCTCATCACAGTGATGCTGTAGCAGGGGCCGTAAGCACCCCTCATCACAGTGATGCTGTAGCAGGGGCCCCTCATCACAGTGGGGCTGTAGCAGGGACCCCTCATCACAGTGATGCTGTAGCAGGGGCCGTAAGCAATTACATTGCTTGTTCATCACCAAACTGTTCCTGGATGGTTGGGAGAAGTGGCTCTCGGAGGATGTTTTGGTCCACCAAGCGCCAGGACCGTCATCTCCAGCACAGAGCTTGCTCAGGAATGGCAGCAGGCAGGTGTGAGTGCATCTGCGCGCCCAGTGAGGCTAAGACTTTTGGAGGATGGCCTGGTGTCAAGAAGGGCAGCAAAGAAGCCATTCTCTCCAGGAAAAACATCAGGGACAGACTCATATTCTTCAAAAGGTACAGGGATTGAACTGCTGAGGACTGGGGTAAAGTCATTTTCACTGATGAATCCCCTTTCCGATTGTTTGGGGCATCTGCAAATAAGCTTATCCGGAGAAGACAAGGTGAGAGCTACCATCAGTCCTGTGTCAAGCCAACAGTAAAGCATCCTTAGACCCTTCATGTGTGGGGTTGCTCCTCAGCCAAGGGAGTGGGCTCGCTCATAATTTTGCCTAAGAACACAGCCATGAATAAAGAATGGTACCAAAACATTATCCGAGAGCCACTTCTCCCAACCATCCAGGAACAGTTTGGTGATGAACAATGCCTTTCCCAGCATGATGGAGCACCTTGCCATAAGGCAAAAGTGATAACTAAGTGGCTCGGGGAACAAAACATTGATATTTTGGGTCCATTGGCCAGGAAACTCCCCAGACCTTAATCCCATTGAGAACTTGTGGTCAATCCTCAAGAGGCGGGTGGACAAACAAAAAAAAACTATTTCTGACCAACTACAAGCATTGATTATGCAAGAATGGGCCGCCATCAGTCAGGATGCGGCCCAGAAGTTAATTGACAGCATGCCAGGGCGGATTGCAGAGGTCTTGAAAAAAAAGGGTAAAAACTGCACATATTGACTTTTTGCATTAACTTCATGTAATTGCCAATAAAAGCCAGTGACACTTATTAAATATATTTAATTATATTTCAGCCTTCCATAGTAACATCTGACACAAATATCTAAAGACACTGAAGCAGCAAACTTTGTGAAAATGCATATTTGTGTCATTCTCAAAACTTTTGGCCACGACTGTAGAAGGGGCAGGGGGCCACAGACGCCCTCTAGGTGGTGAGATGAGGTAGTGCAGCAGCTTCCTCGCCCTCATCACTGCTGTTCAGTCTTTGACAGGAAACCGGGGAGAAAGTAACGCATATTTTAGTCTGTTTCAATAATATGGTGTTTGACATCGAATCTAATATTGAAGTTTTTATTGTGTTTTACATGTCTCCCCCTCTCAGAAGGGTTAAAGGTCAAATACATCTGGGGTCCCTCAGCCTCACCCATCACCACAACTCAACCGTCCCAGCCAGTGCCTCCTCCTCCTCCTCCTCCTCTTCCTCATCCCGCCCTGCAGTCACCTCCTCCTCATCATTATCCTCCTCATCTCTGTGGAACCCTAATTTTTTCATTTAATTGTTTTACTTTTAATTTTGTTATTGTAAATAGTTACACAATTATAATTTCTAAACGATTCTCAATGACTATCTGAAATGCACATTATAAATTAAATCGATATATTTGTATTTGGTTGTGTGTGTATTAGTGAATAGGCTGCACTTGCAACTGAACAAGGTTTGCAAAATCTAAAAATACCGAAACAAACAAAAGAATAACACTAGGCTACATTAACGTTTGCCTGTCAAGTCGTTTGTATAGAACATGGACTGGTTAATGTTAATGTAGCCTACCTGTCTCCAAAACCGCTGGTTTGGGTAATACTAATAATTTATAAATAGACTAGGCATATCGATTTTTTTTTTAGCAGTCTGACTGCTATTAGGAGCAAGCTAGCTACAGTTTGCAAAGCCCGATTTACTGTTTGGGATAATCATTTTACATCCTGTGTTACATCAGCAAAGTACTCACCCTTTACCAGACCCTGCTGTGTGATTTTTGTGTTTTAGGAACATGTTAAATGTGACTGAAAAACTCTTGGTAGACTTCCCTAAAGAGCGCCTGCTGCTGAATAGACCTGTGATTAAAATCAAATGGAACGGCTGCTTCTGTGGAGATGCTGGCCGTCTCTACCCTGTTTGCATAGAGTGCGATAAGGGAGAGAAGTTTCTTTGCGATCATGTGGTGGTTACTATCTCACTTGGTAAGCCGACGTTTCTTTGCCTCCCCTTAGAGTAGTTAACATAGCTGTGTTCACACCAGGGACGTGCAGTCATAGGAGGCAGGGGAGGCAGAGCCTCACCTGTCATTTTGAAAAGTAAAAAAAAAAATATTAATTTTTTTTTTTTTTTTTTGTATAATAATCATATATATTTATGTATTATAAAATAAATATTCATATTTCTCTAGTTATCTGTGTTACGAGTGTCATTTCTGCATGGTTCCGATCATTTCGAGCATTTTTATTATCAAAATCGCTGAATTTGAACATTTCCGGTTCCCAGTGATCAGCCAATGAGCATTAGACGTGCGGTCAAGGGAGGCAGATGCATTGCAGTCTATGGGCAGGGTAGGCAGTGCCTCCCCTAGGATTGCGAAATCACTCCAAACTGGGTTTTACGCATGCGTGCGCAAGCGTAGAACCTTTTGAGTTGAGCTGAAAACGCATTGAAAAATATTGCAAGGGAGGCACGCACTACCACGGATTCAAGAAGGGTGGCGAGCGAGAGGGCACTTGTTGGGTATATAATCTGACGTTGGATTTTCTTCTTCACTTCTCTACTTGAGTTTGACAGCGAAAATGGAAGATTGCATTGCTAACCTGAGGCATGTTGAATTAACTAAGAACGTTTAAGTATTTTAAGTTAACACAGTAGTATTACACATTTGCATTGGAGTATTTCACGTTTCCCAACGGGACTACATATTCATGCGCAACACGAACCTAAAGAAGCTAAAGGCTGTTGATGCAGGAAAGTTGCCTTGAAGTTGTGAGCAGACTAGGTAGGTGCTAATCCTGAGCTAAACTAGCCACTGACTGCATTCACTCAAGAAGAGGACAACGGATTTCCACTGATCTATACTGATAATCGTGAGTGGATTCATTTTGTTTCACCTCAAACTGACGGTTATGAGCTCCAACGAAAGTGCACCAACTTTAAATTATACTGGCCAGTAGAACATTTTGGTATTGTGTGCTATGTATGCGGTGTTTAACTGTTGTTAATATGTTGAGTAAATAAATATGGAATTGTTTTTTCGAAGCTGTCCGAGTTGGTTAAATGGTAATTTAAATTAGCATCCCACCACCGTAGTTATATTTTCTCCAGACAAAATGAAATGAGCCATATCATTGGTGGGAGGGCTACATACACTAGCTTGCAACTATTAATATCTTATTAATAACTCCTCATAATACAATAAAAAAACAATCGTTTGAAAATAATGGTATTAGACAATAAAACAACGTTTTTTCAGTTCTGATCAAAGGACAATTTTAAAACCATAGACATATATACATGTATATATACATTTTATATATATATAGTTTAAACTAGAGCTCAAAATGACGTAATCACTTCCGGTTTCTGTGCCTCACCAGCTCCGAACCTCACTGCACGTCCCTGGTTCACACGGCCCAGAGGATGATACTAGCATATTTGTTTTGTGTCTTCATAAGTGCCTCATAATATCCCCATGGCGGGTTTGTCACAGAAAACTGTTTACTGTGCATCTTTCAGCAGTGTACCTTAGCTGCTTAACACATAATGCTCTCCTCATTGCAATCCTCCTTCAAAATCGATTTATTCATTTTCTCCCATGAACTGAGATGATCTGTTCTGAAGATCTGAATCTGAAGGTTTTCTGAGCCATTAATTCTCTTGAGTTTTGAGACTTCTGTTTCTTTGACCTGAACAGGCTGTCTGAAAGCTGCACCAACAACCATGTTCGACCCTCAGCTCCCAGAGGACAAGAGGGAGGCCATAGACACACTTGGTTTTGGCTGCATCAACAAGATCTTCCTGCAGTATGAGGAGGCCCTCTGAGAGAGGGATGCAGGAAGCATCAGTCTGCTCTGGGAGGACGAGACCCCGGCGTCCTTATCCACAGACGCCACCCAGTGGCAGAAGAATATACAGCTTTTCACTGTCATGAGACCAAGAGAGAAGTGAGTTCTCTGATTACAATGTAAAGATAGTGTATATCAAATACAGTGTTCAAATATCAGATTTATTCTTGTTACTGGCCTGCAGTGTGCTATTCATACCTCAAGGTTTGGTAATGTTTTGATTGGCTGGTGTTCGGGGAATGAGGCACAGCATGTTGAAACCATGACAGAGGCCGAACTCTCAGCCGCCATCACCAGTAACTTCAGGAAGTTTATGGGTAAGTATGCAGCTTTTCAAATGACGGGGTCACATATGATGTTACGAAGGGAGGATTTTTTTAAGGGGCGAAAAAGCTTGTCTCCAAAATTCAGCGGGGCTCAGTAATTATCATCAGAAAACAATTGGATGGAAATTTGCTGAGACAGGCATCCCTACCTGCCAGTTGCTTTGTGTGTTTGTAGAACATTGAAGGAAGAGGGTGTATTTTTCAGTCTATGTCTGGGGGGAAGTAAACAAGATGTACTCTGAACAGCATTACTTTACGCTGACAGTGTTTTTAACCATTACAGAGAAATTCTGAAAAATCCCTTTGTAAAACAAAAGCTCAAAAAGCAGAACTCAAGAACATTTTGAGTCACAAAATGCTGAACCTATTTGGCCACGTATCATGATCACTTTAGAGAGACAAAAATCAGTGACAAACCAATGCATGTGTTTCCAAGGCAACCCTAACATTCCCTGTCCTAAGACGGTTTTATGCACAAAATGGCATGGTAAGGCATTCATCCAAGGAGCATACACCTATATCCCAGTTGGCGTGGATGCTGTGATCATGGACAAGTTGGCTCGTCCTCTGTCAAGCATGAAAACTTCCACTGAGGTAAAAACATTACAATAACACTTAATTATTTACAAGGGAGCAATGAAGCCTGATGTTAGAACTGAGCTTCTGCGCCCTTTCAAAGGCTTTATTTCGGTTTTAAAAAGTGGTTTTTCAGAGTTTGCCTCTGACCAGAAGTGTACAAGACAATCCTGTTCATTAACTACTAAAAGCCTGAATGACTTGAAGGATGTGCCCCTCTCTCAGGATCTTCAAGTGCTCTTTGCCGGGGAGGCCACGATGAAGAGTCTCTATGGGACCGTACAGGGAGCTCTGCTCTCCGGCCACAGGGAGGCTGACAGGATCTCACAGCATTATGGAAGACCAGCACCTCCATCAACTCCATGCTCTTCTTCTGCGGCAACATAACTGCTCTCATGTCTCAGTGGGCTATGCAGAGGGACTGCATGGGAGGAAAGATTTGGCCTTTTGGTTTGGCTGTATATTTTTTATGCATATGATCCTAGCAAAAGATTGGTGATATTTTACTCAACCACCAATCAACTCAAATGGGTTCCAAAATTAAAAGAAAAAGGGCCTACTATGTAAGACTGTTATCAATGGTAGGCCAAGCTTAAAATCTTCTTTGTATGTGGCTTTGGATAAAAGTGTTTGCTAAATGTAATGTAAAATTGTCAAATGTATCGGAATTTTTCAATTTTCTTTAAGGTAGATTTTTTGGTGGACCAGCTGTCTTTTACGCCACTGGTACTGAATCACCAACCTTTGCACTTCGTGTCACAAATGTATCATAACGTCGATATTAGCCTTAGCGAGGGAGAAAGCTGGGGCACACTCGCTCACCATGAGGGGGGAAGAAAGAAAAAATGGGGGAAGAAGGGTTGAAGAAGAAAAGAGAAAAAAAAGAGAGAAAAAAGTGTATTTTGGTATTTTGTTTGGTATACAGTTTTTTAATGTTGATGTTCATCATAAATTATTTTTTAAACATTAAACTACCGTTGGCAGAAAGTGAGGTTTGCATTTTTTCATGCAAAGCTCATTTTCATTATTGGAAATCACAAGTTGTTTGAATATTACCTTTTATTAACTTTATATTAGTAAGATATGGATGATTGAACATTGAATATTGCAATACATATATGCATTTATGAGAAAAGAGTTGACCCTAAGGTTCCCGGTTCAAGTCCCACTGAAAGCATAGGTGTGCATTATTTACTGGGGTTTGGGGTGCAGATGACGGGCACACATTAGCAGGGAGGAGAGGGTCAGTCACAGGTCCAGTCCTTGCATCACCACCACGTTGGCCTGCCTCTACACCCTCTTGTTGTGCCACTGTACCAGGTTGGTGTGGCTCACGTCCACCAGTTTCAGGGTGGTCTGCTGCATAACAGCCCTATTGGCCAGAATGCGCAGCCTGATCCTCCTGTAGTCATTCAGGGTGACATCCCATCTGGACAGAGAGAGAGAACGCAGCAGCAGTGAGAAATATGCAAGTGTGAATATGTATGACAGGGCACAGAGGGAAGGTAGTAAGAATACATGTTCCTGACCTGCTGGTTGGTGAGGGCCAGTTGGTGTACCTGGTCTGCAGCTTACTGGCCCCCTCACTCACTCACGCAGCGGCCACAGTCCACGTATAGCAGGACTGGGGGTGGAAGAGCTGCTTGGTGGAACCGCTCCATCACTCCATCCTGTCCAGTCCCAGCCCCTCATGCACTGTTTGTGATTAGCAAAGATGATTGCTGGGTAATATGTATGTTGTTGTCCAATGTCAAGTCTTTATTTGATCATGTGACAATGCAATATGCTACAGTTAAACCAATTCGAGGGTCTGATAACCATTGAGCACAGCACAACTTTACTCATAACAATGCCTTTTAAGCACAAGAGTGGAAGTAGAAAGGGCAAGAGAAAAAAAAACAGGATGAGAAGGCGGCAAAGCTGCCTAAATTAGATAGCTTTGGCTTTTTAACTAACCCGTCAACTAGTCGCCAGCCCACGGAGTCAGCAGTGTAGCAGTTCAGCTGGGATCAGCATCGCTGCCCTCAGTGGTGTATCAGCAACAATGCAACAGGTAACCTACGGCTATTGTGATAGAAATACATTTCAAGACCAGTTATAGCCTACATACAATATGGTAGGGCAGGATTACTAGGCTATAAATTGGGTAAATAGTGGTCGTTTTAGGCTATTATTACTTTCTAACCGTTTACAGTAAGAAATGTTCCTGCTGAGAGTCAAACAAGACTAAGTTCATTGTGTACACACCCATTGCGTCTGAAATATGTGAGGTTGATTAATTAAAAACGATTTATATCGATAACAAACACCTTTGATTAGCATGTTTTTTTAGACGCGGTTGCGGAAGTAGAGAACGCAACAATTTAGTTTTAATTGTTCAGGCAATTTGTCCACGCACTTTATACGTCTTTTCTCCCTTACCTCAAAATGGTGAATAATGGCTTTGACTAAATGTTTCTTTGAAGAAGAACTGACCCTGTCAACAATACCACTGGTCACATCAGACATTTATTATCTGTAAGGATTCTGGAGGGTGTAATTCCCTTTTGAGCCATAAGGGGTCCTCAGGACTTGTTTTTGGTATACAGCACATTTCTTCCTTCACCTGTGACTGATCTGTGTGTTACTGTTTTCGCCTGAGCCTCGTTACATGATGGCCTTTACAAGCTTCCTGTCTGCCCTCATTCTCTGCTCAGTGTTGAGATGTCAGAGGTGAATTTTATTTCTTGACTAAGCCTGCTCTGTAGCTTGTATACACGAGAAGAGTTCTACCTTTTTGGATATTTTAGGATGTTTTTCCTTCATGCCTGTTTTGCTAAATTGCATTTGAGCCTGCCATTTTACTCTGCCTGACCAGTTCCTCAATAAAATCCATTGAACTGACTCTTGCCTCATTTGGTCTCTGCCCTTGGGTTTCTACCTGGTCTACGGCTCAGAGGATTCAGCCTCTCACCCCAGACCTGGATTCATGTCCCAGTTCCCACTGTGACTCTTCTTACAGTTTTTCACTATTGTTAAAAAGTATAAAGCGAAAATTCGGCACAATCTGCACAACCTTCAGGTCATGTATCAATCGCTCGCCCCAAGTGGGAAATACTTAAGATTCCCTTATCTACATTAGAGTCCGATTTTCCTTGTGAACACACTAGCCCCTTATACATGCGTCAATGTAAAGCGGTTACATTGCGCCTACCACGATAGAAACTCGCGAGCGTGTTACAATTGCCTCATGTATAAGGGGTCTAGATGTAAACCGTTAGTTTTTCCGCCGATCGTCTGAGCCTTTCGAGAGAGGTGGTTTACCACGTTAATTCGTCTTACAAAAGGGCGTGTCAAATCAGGCCGATGTGTCATGGGGGAGGCCGTGCGTGACTGGGGGGAGACGGTGACAGGAGGCTAGAAAGTTCACTCCATCATCTCTTTGAAATTCCTTATTCCATGAGTGGTAGGCTACAATGACTGGCTGTTTTAAAATATAACTAATAGCCTATTGAAACAAAATAACCCAGGAAGTTTCATCTTCGACGTTAAGGCTTCTTCCAATACTGACAGCTGACTCATAGCTTGCAGGTTTGCGGGAGACGCGACATTTGAGGGATGTCACTTAATTTAAACCTTTTTTGCTTCCGTTAGTGTGTGTGTGTGTGTGTGTGTGTGTGTGTGTGTGTGATAGAGACAGAGAGAACTCAGTAAAACATCAGAAAACACCGTGTCTCGTAAGCCTTAAACTATCAATCACCCCCACAATGAAATATGCCATTACAGTCGCGACAAACTTCTTGGCATTGTGGTGCGCCCAAAACGCAAGCTATAAACGTAGCCATCCTAATGTAACCAAAATATACCTCTGCTGATATGCCTAGCCTTCGTTCTATTTAGAATTTGTCTTAGCACTATGCAGGAATAAAATAGCATCTACAGTGTCAGGATTCAGGCGCTCTCGCCTGGCTTCTATAACGCGCCCTGCTGCACTGAAGGAGCGCTCACTCGCAGCACCTGTTGCTGGAACGCATATAATTCGTTTTGCAAGGTGCTGTAGTCGTGGGAACGACTGGCCTGGTTTCTCCCAAAAGGAAAGTAGATTTTCCTCTGCTGATCCCGCGTCTGTATGGAAGTTTGTAGAGAGATCGCCGGGGAGTAAAATGCTCCCTTTCCGTTACGTCTGCTGCTGGCTAGTAATACAGACAGCCGGAAAGGTTAATAAACGGAATGAAATAGCTACACATTACACACGCTATGTTTTAATAAAAGCCACGTTACTCACATACTGGTTAACACTGTTTGTTACAGCACATAAATGTTTGTCGCTACATCCAAACTGCGTCACCGTTGTCCCTCCCTGTGCTCCAGCCGCACCATTTTGCTTGCAATGTGAATCATTTAATTGAAATATGCTTATTGGCATTTGTTGCACCTTAATCATTTTCTACAAACATGATATGCTATGTATGGTGTAGTAGACTGAGACTCTATTCACTACTGCACAAAAACTAGACACGTTTGAAAAACTAGACGTTTGCAATGAAGTAGGTTAACTTTCGCCAATATCTCCGTAAGGGAGATGGGTTATGTGCTCAAATTTCCTGGGATCAAAGAAGACGTTAGTATTCATGTGCAAACTAAAAATCACGTCTCAGGATTGCTGCGCATGCAAGTTATTTCGGGTGTCTCAACTGTAACTAATACCACTGTCATATAATTATGAGTCCAGTAAAAGACGGAGCAAACACAGTTTTCTACCGTTGTTGAAACACATCCACGCGTAGACTCGTTTTCTTTCCATCCGAGAGTGGTTATTCAAAGAAAATATTGAGAACTATATGCTGATAGAAAGAAGGGAACTTTAAGCCACTACACTGCCTGTGCCCGATGCGGATCCACGTTGATGTTGTTAGTAAACAAACCAGGTGGGAGCACATCTCCGTGGTCTTTGCGCATGCCCGAGGCAATGTAACCGCTTTACATTTTGCACATGTATACAGGTAACGACAAGAGCCGTTTCCCTTGAAAATCTTCACACCTACACGCGAATACGATACGATAAACTGATCTGATCTCAGTGGCACATGTATAAGGCCCTACTGATGTCAATTACACATCACGTTGGTGTCAAAACAGTGTACACAAAGTTCTGTTGTTGCACACAATTTTCAAGTAAAATCTCAAAGCATCAACCTGCAAACCACAAATAGTCAAATCTCTAAACTTTCAGGTCTTTTGACCAATTTGCAGTGAGGACTGCACCACTAAAGTGTCTTGAGCCTCTGTTTTGTTGGATAAACTATTGAAAACTTTGAAAAGATCCACAACCAGAGAAGGAGAGGGGTAAGAGTGAGAGGAGGAAGAAGAGGAGGACAAGAAGGAGGAGGAGTAGGAGGATGAAGAGTAGGAGGACAGAGAGAAGGAAGAGGAGGACAAGGAGGAGGAACAGAATGAGGACAAGGTGAAGAAGGAGGAGGATCAGGAGAAAGAAGAAGGAGAATGGTCATCTCTAATGAGATTTGGGCCGCTGTGGTAGACCATGTTTTCATGGTTTTTCATTAGAACCTTCAGGATGGAGAACAAGTACGAAATCTGTTTGCCTTGTGTACTGTAATACTGCATATCAATATAATATACGTAGTGTGCTCACAGTATTTGTATTTTGCAGGACTGAAAGAGAACCACACTGTGGAGGAAGAAAACACACTTTCAATATTTTTTGAAAGCAAGGTAGCATTTTCCAGGAGATATAAAGGGTTTTGCATTTTCAGTTAGTTGCTTTGCAATTTGTGTTTAGAGTTTTGAGAACGAGGCATGCTTTCAAAAAATGTGTGTAAGCAATTGAGAAAAACTATAAGCATTTTGTATACAATTTTATGTCAATACAATCTGGTGGAACAGGAGACTAAAATTGTAAATATGGTTTGTGAGAACAACGGTATTGCTGTTTTATGTTTGACTATGAAAAATGTAGGCCTACACTGATACATTTTACAAAAGGAGAAAGGGCTCAATGAGTCATTGTCATTCATATGGTGTGTTTCGATGATTGTGTTTTCAATTTTGCACTTCTGTGTGCTGTAAATGCTTGGTAGTGTGCAGCTAATGCTTAGTTGTGTGTACTAAATGAATGTATGTGTGTGTGTTTTGAAAATATGGCTGTGTGTACCAAATGAAAACACGAGTTCCATTTTGTGAACGTTTAAGAGATTTGATAGCAAAGAGTCATCTTGCAAAGGGAGTGTCAGGTTTAGCATTTTGTGTGTGAGGTTTTCAATTTTCTGTGTGCAGTTTTGAGAAAGACGTTACTGTTTTGAAAAACGGGTTTTAGCAACAGTGAAAAACTGTAATTGAGGAAATGATTGAGTACTCCGTAATCAGAATGGCCTGAAAATGTGGGTTACAGAAACAGAGGGCATATAGACAATGAAAAAGAATCCTCTGTCATAGTAAAAGGGAAACTTCTCGATTTTTTAACCTGGCCCCTTTCCCATCTTTTGGGACAAAAAAACGAAAGGAATCTGTCCTGTATTGAGTTAGAACACTATAAAATATAAGTTTCTTTACAGTTATTGAGAGTTGTCTCTTTACATTGTCATACTCTTTGGAGGGGTCTGAGGTTAGAAGCTTTACAACACTAAAGGAGCTCATGTTAAAGTGACTGGACCTTAATGTTTTTACATACAGTATGCTTTGCGTATCAGTAATTGAACCCTCAATCTTAAACATAATCTCTCAACACATTTTCTTTGTTTTAATGTTTACTGTAGCGTACCCTTTTCCTGGTGGTTGATGACCTGATCGCTGATGCTGCTCATAGATGTTTTGCAAGTTTTACCAGTTTCACAAAACAACATTGTGCAAACCAATTGCATCAATAGATGATTAGAATAGATAGAGAAACTTCAGACCATATCAGCACAGAACATCTGCGCTCTTTCAAAATATATGTTTGTGGCAGTTTTGACGTACTGTCCCTACTTGTGGTAGGCTACTTGGGCTGTCTTAGCCTGCTGATATAAGAGCTGAACTCACAAAGGTAAGAGAGAGAGAGGCCATTTACAGACCTTTTACAGGGGCCATTTACAGACCTTCATCCACAATCAACCTAAGCAATGGGACAGTCTAGAAAGGCAAGTTAAATAAAAGGCATGATAACCCTCTGATACAGGCACTATCGAGGGACTGGCTGATGGTAAACAAAATGGCAGAACGTCACATTTGGCAGCACCAATGCTAATGTTAATCTAAGGCTACAAGTAATTGCACATATCTTCACAAATGCCAGCATGCTGATATAAGAGCTAAATTCACAAAGGTAGGAGAGAGAGTGTTACGTCCAGTCCTGTTTATTAAATTAAGGTGCCTGATTCTTATCATTTATTCTCCTGTTCTGTGTTGTGTTTGTTTACTCACCTCTCCTCTCGTTTCAGACTCCTCACGCCCGGCCTTGTTTTTTGTTTGTTTTTTAATCCAGGTCCTTGTGTGAGCTACACCTTGTTGATTTTCTGCCCCTCCTTGATTGTTTGCACCAGTACCTTGTGTATTCAGTCTGTGTGTGTTTGTTTACTCGTCTCTCCTCTCGTTTCAGACTCCTCTAGCCCGGCCTTGTTTTTTTTTATTTAATCCAGGTACAAATACAAAAAAAATATTAATTTATACATTTTCAAAGTCTCTTTCCATTCACAGATATATTACAAAACTTTACCACATTGAAGAGTTAACAAGGGATTAACTAGTCACAACAAATGTTTCCTTCTATCAAAATAGTTTTCAATTGCCTGGCTTTATTCCCATTCAGTCTATCAAGGGATTTCATATAAATATTAAACTCTTTTTAAAAGACACCAAAACTAGGAATAGGTTTTTAAATATCTCCTCTTATGAATGGAACATTTCTCCAAAATAATAACAACATTCCCCAGGAAAATATAATCAGAGCTTCCCCTTAAGGAACCATACAAAATCTCATCTGCTGTAAGGGCTGGCTCAGAAATAGCCAACCAGTTTTTCACTGCAAAACAACAACTTCTGAACAGATAATAATAAACTTTATTACAGGCTCAAGGCCCACATGGAAGATGTACAATACATAAAATCAATAAATTACATATAAATATACATACAATCATAAATATATAAATACACAAGGAAAGAAGGGCTAAAAAAGGCACTTATGCCAGTGTTTCCAAATCTTAGATGTGTACTTGACAGTGCTGCGGCCAGGGTCTGTCATCAGATCAATTAAAACATTTGAAGAGCGGTCCAGCCGACACATAAACTTAAAAATAAGGTTCCTCAGCAAGGCCATGAAGGTGGTTAGACCCACATTACAGAACAGCTAACTGGCTCTAGTACTCCTGGGTTTCTTCAGGAGTATCCTAAGACAGTCATTATAGGCTACTTTCAGTTTACGCAAGCTCTCCTTCTTGTAATTCACCCAGAGTGGAGCTGTATAGATAGATGGTTGTTTAAATTTCTTGCTTGCAAAATCGGCAAACATCTTTTTAATTCATATTAAAACATTTGCATAAGAAATCAGTAGATGGATATATATTACTCATTACTTTAAAATGGACCTCCTTTGCCTAAGGTGGAACTGGGAATTTTAAATACTTAGAGCAACACCTGAATTGATCTATTTTTCATGAAGCCTGATTGAGACTCTCTGATGCATTTTTCAAGATCTGTTTTCAGTTTGTTTGCAAAAACATAAGTCAAGAGCTTGTAATCCGTAGTAAGGAGATTAATAGGACGTCTGTTGTCTATTGTTGGAGCTGGTTTTGGAATTAGTGCTTCATTGATAGTGTAAGAGTGTGGCTGTTTAGTATCTCCAAGAATGTCTGGAATATAAATTATTTTATATCTTCCCAGAAGTGTGTAGAAGTAAGCAGTTAATCCATCTACTCCTGGGGTCACACCCTGCCTTGTGTGTTCTACACCTTGTTGATTGTCTGCCCCTCCTTGGTTGTTTGTCCCTGATCCCTCATCACCTTCTGTATTTAGTCTGTGTGTGTTCTGTGTCTTGTTGCCAGTTCGTCTTTGTTTCCCCCGTGTTTCCAGCGTGCCAGCGATTTTCCATCTTCCCTGAGTTTCAAGCGATCGACTCCTTGTTTGTCTCTTCCTTGCCAGCACTTCTGCCTCTACAACCCTCTTCCTGGATAACGACCCTGGAGTGGAGAAACGACGATCCCCACTGCTCACCACTTGTTGGATTTATTTGTTTGTATCTGGACTGTCTTACCGTGTACCGAACCCGATCAGTCATAGTTGATTCTCTGCATGTCTCCGAGTTGAGCATCTGGATCCGAAAGTTCCACGTACATTAAGGAGAGTGGTCATTTACAGACCTTTATCCACAATCAACCTAAGCAAGGGGACAGTCTAGAAAGGCAAGTTAAATAAAATGGATGATAACCCTCTGATACATATAACATAAAGTTTCTTAAATATGAATATAAGAACAAATGATCCTTTTGCCTACAGATGATTTCATTTAGCATCTTTTGCCTTGTGGGACTCCTCACCATTGAGGGACTGGCTGAAGGTAAGCATCACACAAAGAAATGGCCTACTCAGGAAAATACATTTACTTAACCCTAAACATAAGATTAAAACATACATTTTTATATGGGAATATAATAATCAAGTCTTATTTGCAACTTCTTCAGTACAGAGAAGGAATATTTCTCCGCAAAGTAATTTTCACAACACACACACACAAACATTAGAAGACAATGTTTGTTTAATGCTAGAAAAACTAAATATGTTACCTTGTTCACTTTAATAGTTCATAATGTTGCACTCCGTGGAAAAGCAACACAGTCGAGGCTGAAAACTGGCCCGTATAACGGAATAGCACATCCATCGAATGCCATCGATGGTAACCGAAATGCTAACGCGCACCACGGCTCCTGCACACACACCGCTCGTCATCCCAACCCGTGGTGGAGAGTTGATCTACTGAAGACATATAGAGTGGACCATGTGAGAATCACCAACAGGGGAGACTGCTGCCCAGAGAGACTGAATGGAGCTGTGATTAGGATTGGTAACTCCCTCGAAAATGAAGGAAACAGTAACCCTGTGTAAGTAGTGTGTTGTGTTTTTCAGCTCAATGTCAACATTCTAAAAAAGTACATGTATTCTTGTTTCATAGATTAAGTTAAATGATGAAGGAGTTTTTGTTCATTTAATCAGAATCAGAATAAACATAAAAAAACAATAGGTAAAACAATATATCAAATATGTTCAAAGTTTTACGGAATATGTTGAAGGGAAACTAAAATGTCCCTGGTGCGTATGGTATTGCAAGTTGTATAATGATAGTTGTTTATGTCTAACATAAATTCACTTTGCAAAAAAAATCCTGAATGCTCTATGTCCATCTAGGCCTAATGTGTGACTGCAAAACAAATGCAAGAAGTGTCCTACATTTACTAACAAATGTTCCACTTTCTTATGGTGTTTTTTGTATGTTTAGCCTTTTTCCAATAGTAACCCACTACTCATGAATATGTAACTCTTTTCAGGTGTGCTGTGATCCCCTCCATCCCTGCTGGGGAATCCAGGGCCTTCAAGTGTCGTGGGATGGAGGGTCGCTGGGTAAATGTGCTCATTCCAGGGCGGTCAGAGTACCTTACACTGTGTGAGGTGGAAGTGTATGCAGAAAGCAGTGATGTGGAATGTAAGGACTAACCACATGAGCTTGTGCGCTCTATGCTGCATTGTAGGTCTACATATTAACAGAAAGTTTGAGTTGAGTTCAGGCACGGTTGTCTTCTCTTCTCTTCTCTTCTCACGTGGGTCCCACAATCACATAGACTGTGTGTGTTAAATAAACCTCGGCATTTTAAGCAAGGAAGGAGGCATCAACCCTTTACTTTCAAGATGTGACTGAATACTGCACTGTTGGATACTTATTTGTAACAACATCACAGATAAAAGTCTAATGTAGGCTATCTGATCTATTTTCAGCATGTCTAGAAATTAAAGGTATTCCTATTATAAACAGTCCTTGTATGATTTCGGGGTCACCAGTGGTGTATAGTAATTGAGTTATTGTGCAATATTATGGTTATGGTTAAGATATTTAGCAGACGCTTTTGACAAAAGCGACTTACAAAACTCTGGGTAATGTAAATATGTGTAATGTTTTGCAAGTTTTATCCCACCAATTTCAAAAGATGACATTGTTCAAACAAGTTTCATCAAGAGATGGTCAGAGGAGATAGAAAATGTTCAGGCCACATCAGCCCAGAACCTCTGCACTCTTCCAACATATATTTGTGTCAGTTCATACTCACTCTTCCTACTTGTGGTAGGCTACTGGGGCTGTCTTAGCCTGCACTCACAGAGGTAAGAGAGAGAGAGTGGCCATACACAGATGTTGATCCACAATGAACCTATGGGACAGTCCAGAAAGGCAAGTAAAATAACAGGGGTGGTATCCCTCCAATACATATAATATAGAGTTTGTGAAATATGCCCTTAAGAACAAATGACAACTACAACACCAAAGGATCTCATGTTAGAGTCACTGGACCTCAATGCATTTAAATATGCTTTGCAGATACCAGCAATTGAACCCTATATAATCTCTCAACACATTTTCTTTGTTTAAATGTCTATTGTAGCTGACCCTTGCTCATAGATGTTTTGCAAGGTTTCCCAATTTCAAAAGACATTGTGCAAACCAATTGCATGAGTAGATGATTAGAAGAGATAGAGAAACTTCAGACCATATCAGCACAGAACATCTGCACTCTTTCAAAATATATGTTTGTGGCAGTTTTGACGTACTGTCCCTACTTATGCTAGGCTACTTGGGCTGTCTTAGCCTGCTGATATAAGAGCTGAACTCACAAAGGTAAGAGAGAGAGAGGGGCCATTTACAGACCTTCATCCACAATCAACCTAAGCAATGGGACAGTCTAGAAAGGCAAGTTATATAAAAGGGATAATATCCCTCTGATATATAAAAAATAAAGTTTATCTATATGGTTTTAGATCATTTTGGGTCCAAATGTTTTACTGGGGACGATTAACGATCGTAATCGGAGTTAGAATGCTAAAACTGGCAACAGAAAAACAGAATATATAAATATATAAAAATATTTTTCTCCAAAACATGGGGTCCACAATTATTGGCACCCCTAGAAAATCCTATAATTCAAATCTGACTGAAGTATATTACCTGTCATGTTTTACATTTTTTAGTTCACCTGTTTCATTAGGGACTCTTAAGTGGTCAACCATGGCTTCCTGCTTCACTGAGGTATAAATATGAGGTGACACATGCCAAATACCCTTAGTCATTCATCAAGATGGGAAAGACAAAAGAACTCAGTGTCAAAGTGCCACAAAAAATTGTTGAGCTGCTGAAATCCAGATTTAGGGAAATAAGAAAATATCTAAACAGTTGGAAATACCCACTTCCACAATCAGGGCAATAGTTAAGAAGTTAAAAGCGACAAGAGATGTCAGGAATCAGCCTGGAAGAGGACCTATCTGTAAATTAACCCCACGCACCGTGAGGAGGATGGTTCGACTGGTAAAAGAATCTCCAAGGATCACTGCTGTAAAATTGCAGAGGTTAGTCCTGGGGTCAGAAAGTCTCCAAACTACCATCAGACTGCACCTACATCACCACAAGTTGTTTTTGAGGGTTATCAGAAAAAAGCCTCTGCTGTCAATCAACAACAAACTAAAGTGCCTACAGTTTGCCAAATGTAAGTCAGACTTTTATATTAGAGTTGTATGGTCAGATGAGACCAAAATAAGGCTTCTTGGCAACAAACATCATAATAATAATAATTAATTTTATTTGTTAAGCACTCTTCATTCTAGGCAGAATCTCAGAGTGCTAAAGGACAAAAGGACAGTTTGAGAAAATATATACATTTTTTAAAAAGTAGGAAATGCCTTTATGAATAAAAAGGTTTTTAGGCCAGTCTTAAAACAGTCTAGTGTCTGTGTTGCCCTTAAGTGGTCCGGGAGGCTGTTCCACAGTCGCGGGGCTGCAGCGGAGAAGGCCCGGTCTCCCATGGTGCGTAGCCTGGTGGTTGGGATCTGCAGGGACAGACTGTTATTGGATCTGAGGGGGCGGGTTGATGTTTGGGGAGTGATGAGTTCTTGCAGGTAAGGGGGGGCATTGATCAAGCATTCCATGATATATACACAGTTCTGTTTGTACATAGCAGCCTATTGTGAGTTTGTGTTGGTTGATTACTGTCGGTAAACGATGGGGTTCACTCAAAAACGATGGGTTGACAGATGTAATTCTAGAATATTGATTGGTTAAGATTAGTTACCAGGCAGGAATGGAAAACCCCCATGTATTTGATTGGCTAATGTCTAACTTTTAATGTGGTGTCACGTTTAACGCTGCTGTTCAACATTAATAGCAACTGAATTACACTTGTGATAGGTGTAATCTGTAGCAGTCAATATCGTAAAAGTAAATAACTGATTAAGGATGTATAATACACTTCACAAACACAGGTAATCGTCTGGTTTTTGCTCAAAATAGAGGTCTTGGTATTAGCCAGTTCCTGCCTGGTAACTAATCTTAACCAATCAATATTTCTAAAATGACATCTGTTAACCCATCGTTTTTGAGTCAACCCATCGTTTACCCACAATTACTGCATTTTCTTTCCATATCCCAGATTTAAGGATGAAATTCATGATGATGCGGGGACACAGCACTAGAGTGTAATGATGGGACAATGGGTCTACATCCACAGACAAAACACTTTTCAGGGGTCTGTCTAAATTGGAGTTTTGTACAATAGTACTCATCAGTGATTATTCGACAAGTGTGCCCCATTCCCTCTCTGCTTCCACTGCAATTAGTCAGATCTGAACATTTAGAAATGAAACATCAACAGGCTGGAGATCAGCCAAACGGATCATTTATAAGACTTCCTAGGCTGAGCTGCTGCTAATATGTCCAATGGCTCAAATCAGAGTACTTGCTGCATGTTATACCTTGGTAACTCTGTAATCTGTTCCAGGGGCGGACTGGGGGGAAAAAGTGGCCCGGGAGTTACTGTCGGACCGGCCCACTCAATACACGGCGCGCGGCCCACTAAGTACACAGCGCACTGCCCACTCAGTACACAACGCATTGCCCACTCAATGGATCGCACATATCGGTCAGTGGCCTACTGGGAAAAATACCCATACACTTAACATTATTTTGGTTGATTACAAAGAAATTAAATCATATATGCTTGTTTTTTAATAACATTTGGATCCACCAATTTGCCTGGAAGGACACATGGAATAAAATGATACTGGCTATTGTAACACTCCAAGGTAGGTATAGTTTGCAAGATGAATAGTATCAGATCAGATCAGATGGTTATCAGATCAGATGGTTATACGTATAACTCAAAAGCCTATTGGTTAGTACACTCAAAGCGTATTAGATAACTAGAATGCGTTTCGTGAACGAACTGCGAGAGTGTGCTTGCTCTGTTGCGGCCATGACCGAGAGAACAAGTGCCTTGGAATTGGGGCAGGTGTCAGCTCTCCAGCTCTCCCTGCTGGATGAGCATGCACAAATGAGTATGCACAAATGAGTATGCATGAGTGAGTATGCATGAGTGAGTATGCATGAGTGAGTAAACATGAGTGAGTATGCACGAGTGAGTATGCATGAGTGAGTATGCATGAGTGAGTATGCATGAGTGAGTATGCATGAGTGAGTATGCATGAGTGAGTAAACATGAGTGAGTATGCACGAGTGAGTAAACATGAGTGAGTATGCATGAGTGAGTATGCATGAGTGAGTAAACATGAGTGAGTACGCATGAGTGAGTATGCATGAGTGAGTAAACATGAGTGAGTAAACATGAGTGAGTATGCATGAGTAAGTATGCATGAGTGAGTATGCACGAGTGAGTATGCATGAGTGAGTATGCACGAGTGAGTAAACATGAGTGAGTATGCATGAGTGAGTAGAGCCCTGGTATGGAAGGTGTCTCTTAATATTCCTAGTTATACAGTTGAATGGAGAGGGACAGAGAGAGAAGAGGAACCGTGCGCTGGTGTCAGTGAGAGTTGTCAGTGAATCACAGGTGCAAGCCAGTTTAATGAGCCTATTATGATGTCATAATGCCTCAAAGTTCTGCCATGCAAGTCTATGGAGAAAAAAGGTGATGGAAAAAGAGGATTAAAAAAGGAGTGGCAAGGAGTACCGCCACGAAAAGTCATAGCAACCTGCACCGGATCGGGCCGGACGTTTTGGTGTTTGAATGGCGTCTCTAGCTCACTCGGGCGAGGAGTAGTTAGCTGCAAGAAAAACTACTAGAATAAAAAAAATAGTAAAAAACGAAGAACAATAGTGTGCTTCCCTTCGGGCAAGCACACTAAATATACTTGAAATTAGTGCTGTCAAACTATTACAATATTTAATCGGAATTTTTTGTCTATTATAAATGTCCCTTCATTTATTTTGTATCCATTTATCCATGTTTTATTCCAGAATCATCTATCTAGATAACATATTAACATTGTTTAGGCCTATAATGTAAGTGTTGTGAAACGCAAGCTTTACTTGGCCAATTCAACACCTTTAGATAACATATTAACAATCTAGATAGCATATTAACATTGTTTATAATGTAAGTGTTGGTGTAACACAGTGATTTTAGCATAACAAACTAGCTGGTTAACTTATTTGACACAAGTTACAGTATTAGAAATGATAAGATTGCCCTATTTACAACTACCACCGTGGATAGCTTGCTCATCGATTGTAAGCAAGTGACTACGGCTAACATGTTAAAATAGATAATCTCGATGTTGACAACAGCTTGCTTATTTTACCAGATCATAACGGTCTCAATTTAAGACATACCGTTAGCTAGGCTTGCTGTAGGGAACGTTACCTCATCTGTGAATAGCAAGCTAACATTTGGCAAGGTCAACGCCACATCTTACCTTATCACTGTCACCAGTCAGTGGTTTTCCAAATAAAATGTAGGCTAGAGTAATTGACATTTAATAACACCTAAAACTAAATCAGACTGACGGAAGAGATTGACAGAGGCAGCAGCAAGCTGTGCCTCATCCGTGTTAAGGGCTAGGGCTGACTGCACACGTCAATATGGTTGCGTGCCCTGGCTGGTCGTGTTGCGTGAATGTAGGCTATGCAAATCCAAATGTAAGAATCCCAGAATCCTCTACCTCAATCGGCACCACTGAGAACACTTCGCCTGTGTAAGAACCAATTTTCAGGTGTTCATTAATAACGTAGAGATATGTTCTTACGTTGATCTTCCGAAGTCCGTAAAACACATTTAAGAAGTAACGTAAAAAAAAAAAAAAAAAAAATTCGAAAAATAGTCACCATAGGTGTGAAGACAGATTGCAAGTAGGAGAATAAGACTCAGTCAGTGCTTTTTAAAATGTATTTTTCTTAGAGAATGTCTTCAGAATATTTATCAAATATTGTACTGATATGCGGTGCGAGTAGGCCTGATGGCGGTGGGCCGGTTGATGATGTTAATGGGCCGGTGTTTTGGGCCATCGGCCCACCGGGGATTTACCCGGTATTCCCGATGGCCAGTCCGCCCCTGATCTGTTCACAGAGTCTGTCAGGATGTCTAGATATTTCTATCCTGACATAGATGGGACAGCCACATCCAGAGATACAACCTGTGCCCATGTCTGGACAGAGGACTGTGCATTGAAAAGAAATTGATGAACATAGAACAAGTTCAGTAAAACAGTTTTGTCATCCTACCCGATGGCCTCTCCTTTCATCGGCAGGACAGAACAGTTGATTCGGGGCAAGAACCAGTGGTGTGTGGATCCGAAAAAAAATCGTCCGGCTGCTCACCTGACCTCGAACATCTAATGGTCAAGTGCAGACCATTCTACCTGCCCAGGGAATTCTCTGTTTACGTTCCACCCCAAGCTGACACCTTCGATCACCTCCCACGCCTTCGCCTGCTTCGTGTTTGTCATGTCCTGGTACATGTCATGAGACTCCTGGCTATCCCAACGCCAACGTAAGTAGCAGCTTTTTCATGTAGCTCTGGTGTTTTGTATTCATGTATGTATTGTTTGTAAGTTGTATGTGCTTATGTATTGGGGTGTGTTTTATACTGTTCCCACACTGTACTCCTCTAGGAGCATAGTCTGGGAGTTGTCTTTTCTCCCCTCCCCTCCCCAATGTTATGCTGTAATTCCTCCCTATCTTTAGCCAGTTTCACTCTGGCAGGGGGACTGCCAATGGAAACTAGCCTTTTGTCTACAATTGGATTGCATTTACATTTTGATGTTTTGATGGAAATTGATATAGTCATATAATTATCATTGCATACATGTATGCTCTTGTGTGTGTGCGTACCATGTGTATTCACAGTCTGGCCTCACCCTCACTCATGGCCTATGTAAAGGCATTTTTATGCTACTCCGTACGACACGTTTTTGGGCACATAGGAACGCCTTCAGGTAAGTGAAACGCCTTCTCCGGTAGCTGAAACGCCCTCTCCGTGCTCTCCAGAGACGTCGGACAGCTCTCCGTGTCCCCGCAAAAATTTCTGTCGGTCCGCTCATGGCGACGGATACTCCTTGGCCGTGATTGGCACACTACAACCTCATTTCCATACGACATCAACTCCGGAAACTAACATTTCTGGACCTAGCGTTTCCTGTTTCATTACCTTTATATCCATATATGCATAACAGCCACTGTCAAAGGCGCAGATCCTTTCCTTGAAAACCATTCCCTGTATATCACAATACATGAGCCGGCCCAAGTAGCCTACTGCCAGAGAACCAGCATGAGCGACGGCAATTAAAGATGTGTTTCAACAACGGTAGAAAACTGTGTTTGCTCCGTATTTTACTGAACTCATAATTATATTACAGTGGTATTAGTTACAGTTGAGACACCCGAAATCCTGAGACGTGATTTTTAGTCTGCACATGAATACATGAATTTCTTTGATCCCAGGAAATTTGAGCACACAACCCATCTCCCTTACGGAGATATTGGCGAAAGTTGTTTTACCTACTTCATTTCAAACGTGTCTAGTTTTTGTGCAGTAGTGAATAGAGTCTCAGTTTACTACACCGCATATCATGTTTGTAGAAAATGATTAAGGTGCAACAAATGGCAATGATTAAGGTGCAACAAATGGCAATGATTCACATTGCAAGTAAAATGGTGCGGCTGGAGCAGATACAGGGAGGGACAACGGTGACGCAGTTTGGATGTAGCGACAAACGTTTATGTGCTGTAACACACAGTGTTAACCAGTATGTGAGTAACGTGGGTTTTATTAAAACATAGTGTGTAATGTGTAGCTATTTCATTCTGTTTATTAACCTTTCCGGCTGTCTGTAGGCTATGTATTAACTAGCCAGCAGTAGACGAAAGGGAATTAACCCCGAAGTTAAAAACATGTAATCTACTTCGGGAGCATTTTACTCCCCCGCATTCTCCCATGATAAAGATAAGTTTGCCCTATCAGGTGTATATATAGCATTAGACACAGTCACAATATTGTGTATCTGCTGACACCTGTTGCATTTGAGTAGTGGCAGCTGGTGGGAGAGTAGAAATTGACTGTTGTGGAGGAGAGGTAAAGCCAACTAACGATTTCCATCGCACAAAGACGTCATGGGGTAGCTTGTCTTTCGGGACTTAAACCGTTACTCCCCCTACTGTTGTGGAAGAGAATTGTTTTCAGCACCCACAGCCGTTGGAGTACTATAAAGGGACACAAATGCTAACTAGTACGTACTATCCGGCCGCCCGCCCACTGTCCAACCATCCGACACGACCGTTTTGTGTACTATATAAGGCCCTTAATACACATCACCTTCTTACCAGGATTCCTTTGTGTATGCATGTTCCGGAACATTCCGTGGGGGGGTGGTGGTCACCTCACCTCCCCTCCCACTCACATCCCCCTTTGCCCACCTTGACCTATCACCCCAAGGTATCCTCCCATGATCGACCAGTATTTAACTTGTAACACTGTGATACTCTTTAGTCTCTTACTCTGTCTACCTTGATGTGGAACTGACTCCCTGCAGGCGTACGTGAGAATTAAACACCAAGACCTTTGATTCACCTTGTGGTTCTATTGTCTAAAGTTTACTAAAAGATTGGCTCAGTTAGTGTTATATCAGTTTATTAATGTACACTGTCCCTCTTCATCAAATAAACAAATCAAATCAAATCCAAATGTATTGCGTTGTGCTGCTCTGCGTCACCCTCCAGGATCTCCTGCATTGATTGTGTTGTGCTGCTCTGCGTCGCATTCCAGGATCTCCTGCATTTATTGCGTTGTGCTGATCTGCGTCGCCCTCCAGGATCTCCTGCATTTATTGCGTTGTGCTGATCTGCGTTGCCCTTGACGATCTCCTCCAGAAAGAGAACCTTCTCCTCGGGCGGATCTCTCTCTCCTCCACCTGAGCGGCACGATCCTCTTCTGCTCTGGCTTTTTGCTCTTCCTTTGCCTTCTTTTTCTCTTCCATTTCTTTCTCTTTCTCCAGCTTTTCAGTCTTCTTTTTCTCTTCAATTGCTTTCTCTTTCTTTTCCTTTTCTTTCTTTTTCTCTTCAATTGCTTTCTTTTTCTCTTCCTTTTCTTTCTTTTTCTCTTCCTTTTCTTTCTTTTTCTCTTCCATTGCTCTGTTTTCCTCCAGTTTCTCAGCTTTCTTTTTCTCTTCCTTTACTTTCTTTTTCTCTTCCATTGCTTTCTTTTTCTCATTTTTTTCATCCTCCTCTTTGTCCTTAGCCTGCAGCCTCTTAAGTTCTTTCCACTCAGCCTTCATATTTGTCTTATATATGTCCTCAAACTCCTTGGTCTTAATGGCTGCAGCTGCCCTGATTTTCTCTCCCTCTTTTGCTTTCTCAGCCCTGAGTTGTTTCATTTTCTGCTCAGCTTTTTGGTGAATCTTGAGCCGCAGTTTGTGGTTCTGCTTAATGATCTTCTCAATGTCCTTGTGGCAGTAGAAGGTCTAAGAACAATAAAAGGCATAATAGTTCAATGATTTTAATACTCAATACAAGCAGTTTAATTATAACTTTTTTGTTAGATGAGGTACCTGGTAACTATCATTGAGGCAAGCCTTGTTGTTCTGGAGCTACCTCCATTCCTCCCTCTGCATCCAGGTTCTGAAAACCAGAGGAGTACCCTTTTTCCTACCGGTCTCTTGGGTAGAGGCGTTATACTCCTAAGGACCACACACGCACGCACGCACGCACGCACGCACGCACGCACGCACGCACGCACGCACGCACGCACGCACGCACACACACACACACACACACACACACACACACACTTGTCAGGGTGTCATGTGTAAGGTGGGTGTGTGTGTGTGTGTGGGTGTCATGTGTAAGGTGTGTGTGTGTGTGTGTGTCATGTGTAAGGACAAGGGCCACGTCTTACCATCCACTTGCCAGCTTGGTGCTTAAGCTCCTTCATCAGCTTCTGTTTGTTGAAGACTGTCGTCACTGCTGTTGTCAGGGTGGCGTTCTCCATCTTCTCGGTCCACCTGTGCAAGTTGGCAGCGTCTGCAATAAATTGCTCTGTCTCCTCTGACCTCCTCTTGTCATTGTCCTCGTCTTCCTTCAGCTCTAGAAGAAACCGCAGTCTCCTTTGCTCCTGCTCCAGGGCATACCTTTTGTCTCTCATCTTCTCCTTCTCGTCTCTCACCCTCTCTACCTCGCGCTTCATGATGGAGAGAGAGTCACGGCACTTCTCCTGCTCTTCGACTCTCACAGTCTTTGCAGCTGCTTCAAGCCTCTGAGTCTCCTTCTGCCTCTCTTCTCTCTCAGACTTGGTGGTGGCCTCCAGTGTCACCAGGTCCTGCAGCATCTTCTCCATGGTCATCCTCATGGCCTGCTCTTTATGCCCGGTCTCCTCCGCCATGTCAGCAAATACCACCTCCAGCTCCCTTGCCAAGCTCTCGCTTATGTCTGACCTCAAAGCCTCACCAAGGCGATTCATTATGGAAATCTTGAGAAAATTAAAAAGTCAAATATTATTATGTTATTTAGTAATTTTATTACTTATAAAGACTTTCTGTGGCCATCTCAATCAATGGATTCATTCATCTCTGAATAGCACCCCTGAACTTATTTTACAATGAACCACCCCTATTTTACATACAAAAAACGTTCAGGCATTCATTTGATATTTCCCCATACTGTACGTGTACTCTTGTAATTTAGTGCTCTTCAGATCACACTAACAGTTGCCTCTGGATCAATCTCCTGTGTGTGTGTGTGTGTGGAGACTGAGATTGATCCAGAGGCAACTGTTAGTGTGATCTGAAGAGCACTAAATTACAAGAATAACGCTGAGCTCAAATTAGGTCGTCATCATTGAGATACCGTTATGACACCTTAAATCAAAAGGAAATAATATGAAAATGTTCACAATTGTATTTACATAAAGAGTAGGGTCTTTATTGCAAATACCATAGCAATCATGTTGTGTGCGGTTTGAATTGGTGTTTGTAATGAATGTAGTGCTTAGAAACTTTAACTGCAAAACTTTTAAACGAGAAAGAAAGACTGCATGTATTCAGTAACTGTGCCGTCTCCTGTTCAGCCCACCCAGGATCTCCTCCCCCCACCGACACTGAAACTTTATGGTGTGTGTGTGTGTGTAAATCTTAAAGAGCCAGAAAAAGACAATCCTAATTGCTAAAATAAAATGGAAAACAAAACATGAGGCCTTCAGACCTATAAGTGAGTTCACTGGAGCATCTTAATTTTAAGGGCTTGAACCTTAGGAGAAAGATTGCTGCCATCCAAGTTCATCAGCACCTTCTGGAGGAACTCAAATGTGAATTTGAGCCCTTTTTTTTTATTTAGAGCCCACCGCGGTAGATAATGGGCCATCGCGATCACCGCATGTGACTTGGAGCGGGTTGCACCAACTAGTCTTTGATACGACTGTCATAAGTCCTAAGTCAGTCAGTCTTTGTTAAGAGTGGTCTTAGGCCCATATCTAACGCCTGTTGCACCAACAGAATTTAAGACCAGTCTAAACTATGGGCTCAGATACACATACGCGTTTTTGTAAAAACGCGACGCTAGGAAATACATTGATTCCTATGGTACGGCACGCTTTCACGCAAAGCGCCCCGTACCATAGGAATCAATGCATTTCCTAGCGTCGCGTTTTTACAAAAACGCGTATGTGTATCTGAGCCCTAAGACTGGCCGTAACATGCGCGTTCATGAAACTGCCCGTGGAATTCTAGAATGAAACGTGCATTGCCATGATACCCATTCAGTAACGTTCATTCATTCAGTTCGTAACTTTTCCTGTAATTAGCTAAAGAGGATCTTGAAAGAATGAGTAATTTATCTAATTTGGAAATAAGAACATTGATTTAGAAGTATGACCAACATAAATATATTTAATTATAAAGCTGTAGATGTATGCACGCCGATCATGTCCCCCACGGTGAAATGCGCCGTTTGGATTAAACCTCAGTGCAATTAAAAGCTGTAACGTTGGCGTCAGGGCAGCATTTTGGTCTGACTGAAATCGCAAATCGTCTGACAGTTCGTCGACTAGAGAAAACAGCTCAACCCTACTGAAACGAACCATTTGAATAAACTCATAAAGTTCATTATACAGTCTATAAATTAGACGCGCCATGGTTATATTTGTCGTTTTAGCTGCACTCAACGGTTTTGTGAAAATTACTATAGAAACCAACACAGAAAACTTTCTCTGTCTTAACATAAGTCTCCTCTCCACAAGGCGTAACATTTAGGACTAGACATAGAGAGCAGCTTAAGTCAGCGTGGTGCAACAGGCGCAACATCATTTTAGACATAGAACGTTGAGTTACGCCAGTCTTCGCTTCAATTTTTCAAAAGTAACCGAGAAATAGACACTGTACTATCCAATAACACAGTTACTGTAACCAGCAATAATGGTTGAAGTGATTTCCGAGGTGGCAATCTGCCAAACTGCCAACTTTCTAACGTTAGCACGTTAGCCTACGTTTTGTGTGGAACCAGTTGCCATGGAAAATACGTCACACTTTGCCACTCTATTTGCTAGATAGATGAAATGGTGCAATAATATCGCATACCGCGATATTGGGCCCCGTCTCACCGCAAGGAAAATTCCTCAACCGTGACAGCCCTACTCCGACATGCTCAGGCTCTTCCCCCTACATCAGTACCCTCTTTCCGGACAACATGAAGTCCCATGGTGGCCACCTCCCTGCCCGCTTCTTCCATGTTGCGGTTCTATGTCCAAGAAACCACTAATTGACCAGAGTGCCGCTTAAATACTAAAAAGATTCAAACAAGTAGGATCAGTAGTCAAAGACCAGAGTGAAATAACATCTACCTACCATGTATTCCTTGATGAGAGTTTCATCATCCTCATTGAGGTAGACACAGAGGCTTCTTAGGACACGTTCTCGTCTGGAGTTTATGTCATCACACTGCAATTTTGAGAATATTAATGATTACTATCCCATAAAAAACAAGGCCGGAGCCATGCCAGACCTGTAGCCAGGGCAGGTGCCAGGCCAGCCAGCAAGAAGAGAAGGACCTGGGAGGCGCATTGAGTTGTGGAAGGGGACAGCCCATATCAGGCTTCATCTTTTATGATTTGCCGACCATCATGTTGGGGAATCTCTCTCAAATCACTATTAAGGCTGACTTGTCTTTTGTGCAGAAGAACTGAACCAGGACTAAGCTGGAGTGCTGTTGTTTCCTGGAGAGGGTAACCACACACTGGACTGAGCTTGACTTAGAAGGTATCCAACTACACTTTTGAAGTAAACAATCACTGTTTAACAAAACATTAGTTAAATATCATTTTGCAAAGAAATTAGAAGGTAGGCAATACATTACAGCGATTCAACATATTTCTTAGACAACAAGGAACCACATAGCCTAATCAAGGAGTTTGGAAAAGTAACAAAAAAATAGTTGTTTTGATTCATGCTCCGTTAGTTGCTTTTAAGTGACTGATTATTATTATTTAGAGGCCTACCTGTCTTTGTGCAATAAACATACAGTATCTCGGCATCTTAACCTTAGCCTTCCATGTTCCATGTTTGGACATGTCATTGCTCAGCCAGGCTCTTACAGTGTCAACTAATAAATGGCAAAGTTCATATACCTGAGCCGTCCTCTCCATGATGTGTCTTATCTTCTTCCCAGCAGCCCCACCTCTCTTGCTGAAGAGCTTGGTTAGGTCAGCTGAGTATCTATCAAGTTGTGCCATGAACTTGGCTTGTAGAGGCATAGTTGTGATACCCATGAATTCTGCATGAACCTGGAAAAAAGTAACAAAGAAAAAGGCAGCATTGGAGTTATTATAATATATTGCATTCAAAAACCTTTCCATCAATAAGGTGCTCAAAGCGCTGTGGGAAAGTGGTTGTGGGGGAAGGGGGCACACCTCATCACAACTAAGAATAAGATGTTAAATTGAGAGCTGAAAAACTAAAACTTTTGAAATGTTCTTTAATATTACCCTTACTTACTTCGCTCATTGTAAACAGGGCAGGCCATCTGTTTTGGAATTTAGCTACCATTGGCATGTCCTAAACCACTTCCAGTCGCCTGTAGGAGAAGGTCTGATGTATTTTGACCTTGATCACAGCCTCATTATTCTTCTTTTTCACCTCGGTCAAGAGGGCAACTCTTTCTTCCTCCAGGCTTGCAGTGGTTTCTCCTTTTGGGAGGCTAGGAAGGTAGTTGTCACAAAGTTTACACTCCCACATTCACACAAACCTGCCCCCCCCCCCCCCCCCCCCCCCCTACAGCCGCCATTACCAACTCTCGTCCACAACTGTGGTAATATGGCATCTTTGGACGTTTTAATACATTTGGAGATGGCAAGGTATAGCATATATTCGAACTGTGTTTTATCAAAATGTATAGATCGCCAGTACACTCCCGACAACAGGCTCTCACTCCCTACTCAACGGCTGGACGTGGACGGCAACCAGTCCCTAGATTGCACCTAAACGGCCAGGAGCCAGTCAATCGCGGGGACATGCGAAATACGATAGCTAGCTACATTAAATGCTTTGGCAGAGCCAATGTCGTTAACTAGTGCTAGCTAGCCACCTGACGTAAACCATGCCAAAATGCTAAGGGCACAAGCCGTTGCCCAACATAAGCCAAGGGATTTGCGATACCATTATGAAAGCAATACATAGCATATTTATGGTGTTTCATGACTATTTTCCTAGCCAGGTTACCCAGCTAGTTAGCTAAATCGTTAGCTAGTGCTAGTTACAGTGCTAGATAACTCGCCTAAATGAATAAAGAAACGCTTATATTCAGAAACAGAACATCTATTCTAATGTTACCCATTAAACATGTGGACATCTAATAAATAATCGGTTTCTAGTTAACTTAAACGGATAAAAAGCTTACCAAACCCGGTCCATCCATCAGCACGAGGTCTGTTGCATTGCTGGTTCTGGAATGAAAGAGTGGTGTGCCCCCTGCGTGCTTCAGGTGGATCCAGTGAAACTATTAAATAGACTTAATGTGAATAAATCAATGTAATTTCCTATGGAACTGGTTTATGTTGTATTTAATGTATATGGATGAATATAATATATGATGTATTTACTTTAAAGAGGTTTAATATAAATGTTAAGCTTAAAGTTTATTATGACAAAACAATTTTTTTGAGTGTAGATACAGGTCTGAGGTAGATACAGGTCTGAGGTGATCCCACAGACTCACATCTGCCTTGTTTTATGCATGTACAGTGCCCTCCACAATTATTGGCACCCCTAGTGAATATGAGCAAAACAGCCTATGAAACAATATGTCTTTGCTGTTTATCCTCTCAGTCTTTCACTTGAAATATACACACAAATCTTACCTTTTCATTGAAGTAAAATTATATATATATATAAAAAAAACATTGACATAAAAAAAAGACATGTGTGCCACAATTATTGGCACCCCTTAATGTAATGTTTTGTGCAGCCTCAATTTGCCAAGATAATAGCTGTAAGTCTCCTCCTATAATGCGTGATGAGGTTGGTGAACACATGGCACGGGATTTGAGACCATTCCTACATGCAGTATCTCTCCAGATCTTTCAGAATCTGAGGTCAAAGTTTGTAGACTTGGCTACATATCTTCCCACAGATTTCTATGTGGTTTAGGTCAGGGGACTGTGATGGCCATGGCAAAACCTTTATTCTGTGGTCGGTGGACCATTTTTGTGTTGATTTTGAGGTGTGCATTGGATCATTGTTCTGCTGGAAGGTCCAACCACGGCCCATTTTAAGGTTTACTAGAGGGGTCTGTTAGGTCTTAAATTAATATCTGCTGCCCCACAACATCAAAGATCAGCCACCATACTTCGCACTGGGTATGAGATATGGCTATCTTTCTGTCTACGCCAAACCCACCTTTGATGTTTGTTGCCAAGAAGCTTTATTTTGGTCTTATCTGACCATTTAACTCGGTCCCATTGAAATTCTGACTTACATTTGGCAATCTGTAGGCGCTTTAGTTTGTTGTTGATTGACAGCAAAGGCATTTTTTCTGGCAACCCTCCAAAACAACTTGTGGTGATGTAGGTGGCGTCTGATGGTAGTTCTGGAGACTTTCTGACCCCAACTGACTCAACTGACTCAACTGACCTCTGCAATTCTCCAGCTGTGTTCCTTAGAGATTATTTTGCTAGTCGAACCATCCTCCACACGGTGTATGGGGTCAATTTACAGACAGACAGACAATTTACAATTTCCATCATGACCTTTTGTTATTTATTTGTATTGTTTAATATTATTGTCCATTTTATGTTTTCTTTGGTGCATCTAAACCTTTACTTGTACTATTTTACTTGTAATAATACTTCTTCCAACCCTAACCTTGTCAAGTGTGCATTTGTAGGCCTATATTATTCTGTTCTGTTTTGTTCCTTCAGCCATTGCTGACATGCGATGACCGACACATAGAAATTAACCAGGTGTTTTCCAAAATGGTTCTGCATGTCTCTGCAGTTCATCGTTTCCCCTCGACAGGATATGCATGTTTCTGCAGTTCATATGCTGTTCCACAGCAGCGTGTCACCAATGCTCTAAAGATGCTGGCCACACACGCTGAATGAGCGTTTACACCAGAGCTTTAGCACCTAAAGTTACTCCTCAGAGATCCTGTGGTCTGGTCCATCACATGGGGATATTTAAAAAGTCACCTCTATAAATCTGTCACTTTACCTCATTGAAGTCCTTAAAAAAGTATCGGTCAACCAGGACATATGTAATATGTGAAAAAAAAATGAAAGTAATCTGCAGGATATACTCGTCCTCGAGGACGATCTAGCACGCTGTCTCAGTGTGAGGATGCTCTGATCTCAGTGCGCCACAGACCAGTCAGCGCCGCTGCCTCCCTGCTAGTAGCTTGTGACTGCCCTCTGCTGGAGGAACGAAGGTGCCACATCATTTTGGACATCATGTTTTTTTCCCCTTTGAAATAAAATTGCCCCTTTTATAATTATGAGCTGTCATGTCATGCTCTGTGTTTCTGATCATTGTGGCTCAATTGGCTTAGTCGGCATACTGATGAAGATTGATTGACAACAAAACAATTAGGACCTCCCAGACCAAATGTATCCATTCAACAGGTTTCTACAAAGGGGGAGAAATCCTACATTAAAGAATTGGTACTGAGAACCCCAACAGAAAAAAAACATGCAAAAGAACAGAACCCTCTTCGTCCGTCCCTGACCAAGACAGATGGTTCACCTCACTTGGTCCCCGGGCACTTAAAAGCTGCCCACTGCTACTGGGGTCCTGGAGGAAGGACAGTCCGGGATGGGAAATAGCAGAGACCATTTACTGTGTGTGTGTGTGCGTCCTGTGTCCTGTGTCGCATCCATGTACCCATGTGTGTGTGGGACAATGGGTCTACATCCACAGACAAAACACTTTTCAGGGGTCTGTCTAAATTGTAGTTTTGTACAATAGTACTCATCAGTGATTATTCAACAAGTGTGCCCCATTCCCTCTCTGCTTCCACTGCAGTTAGTCAGAATCTGAGGTCAAAGTTTGTAGACTTGGCTACATATCTTCCCACAGATTTCTATGTGGTTTAGGTCAGGGGACTGTGATGGCCATGGCAAAACCTTTATTCTGCGGTCGGTGAACAATTTTTGTGTTGACTTTGAGGTGTGCCTCGGATCTTTGTCCTGCTGGAAGGTCAAACCACGGCCCATTCTAAGCTTCCTAGAGGGTGCTGATAGGTTTTCATTTAATATCTGCTGGTATTTGATGGAGTCCATTATACCATGTATCCTTACGAGATGTTGAGGGCTTTTGGAAGAAAAACAGCTCCACAACATCAAAGATCAGCCACCATACTTCACACTGGGTATGAGGTATGGATATCTTTCTGTCTTTGCCAAACCCACCTTTGACGTTTGTTGCCAAGAAGCTTTATTTTGGTCTTATCTGACCATATAACTCGGTCCCATTGAAATTCACACTTACATCTGTAGGCGCTTTAGTTTGTTGTTGATTGACAGCAAAGGCTTTTTTCTGGCAACCCTCCAAAACAACTTGTGGTGATGTAGGTGGTGTCTGATGGTAGTTCTGGAGACTTTCTGACCCCAGGACTCAACTAACCTCTGCAAAGGCTCCAGCTGTGATCCTTGGAGATTATTTTGCTAGTCGAACCATCCTCCACACGGTGTGTGGGGTCAATTTACAGACAGGTCCTCTTCCAGGCTGATTCCATACAACAACAACCATCTGACACATACACAATTGAAGAATTAGATCCCACAATACTAAAAATGATATGTTGCAATATTGAGCCATAGTTAAAAATGCCTCAATAATTGGGGATAGTAAAATATTTATATTTTTTTTACTTCTTATTAATTTGAATCATTCAGTTATAGATTTTATTGAGTTAAATCCAAACGAAAGAAATCATTGTTGTCATTGTTCATACAACCCCCAGTCAGCAGGACTGGAAAAAAATGGCAAAAATGTGAATTAGCAAAATGCTCTCAAAACTCTCTCTGCTTCACAGGAACATTTGAGGCTGAAACCAAGGTTGGGCCAGGAGATTGGGTTCTAATTGTTCTAAAACACTTTTCAGGGGTCTGTCTAAATTGTAGTTTTGTACAATAGTACTCATCAGTGATTATTCGACAAGTGTGCCCCATTCTCTCTCTGCTTCCACTGCAGTTAGTCAGATCTGAACATTTAGAAATTAAACATCAACAGGCTGGAGATCAGCCAAACGGATCATTTATAAGACTTCCTAGGCTGAGCTGCTGCTTATATGGCCAATGGCTCAAATCAGAGTACTTGCTGCATGTTATACCTTGGTAACTCTGTAATCTGTTCACAGAGTCTGTCAGGATGTCTAGATATTTCTGTCCTGACATAAATGGGACAGCCACATCCAGAGATACAACCTGTGCTCATGTCTGGACAGAGGAATGTGCATTGAAAAGAAATTGATGAACATAGAACAAGTTCAGTAAAACAGTTTTGTCATCCTACCCGATGGCCTCTCCTTTCATCGTTAGGGTTACTCCGCTATCCTTGGCCTGATTATCACAGTAGCTCAACCTGACGGAGCTCAACCTGGCGGAGCCATGTTCCGCTAAAAACGACACAGGGGCACTGTACTCCTGGTCCTGGGTTGTGTGGTTGTGGCGTGTGCGTTTGCGTATTCTTTATTGTAGGATTGTGGTATGTAACTGTGTGTGGTTCAAATATTATTAAACGTGTCTTGGTTTTATAATTATGTGATGCACTGTCCTGTCTGGCTAATCACTCTGTCAGATCAGTTTTCGTTTAGGTTTAGCCTATTTATTCTCGTGTTGTAAATTCTGAGTGATAAGTGTGCTATGTTGCTGAGTTTTCTGCCTGTAGTAGCCTATTACAGTTTTTATTTTTGGTTTTACACCCAAGGATTGAGTTTTGTGTTTCAATTTGATTTTGATCCATGTGGAATTACTTACTTTACTTAGGGTTTGATTTTTGATCGGTGTGCATGCCGCAACCATCCCTTACACTGTTCTGCTGTGACATCGACACAAGCAGCATCCATTGCCTGGAGAAAGGACCTCTGGTTTAGACACTAAAACAAATAAGTTGTTCAAATTACTTAACAATGTTATACCAATGTTTTCCACCTAACTGAGTTTTGTTCAAACTAATGTAATACTATAATTATAGATGAAATAACTAACTTATGTGAAACTAACAAGACTGTTTTAAGTAATTTCAGTATTATTTGGTCAAGTTAGCCATAATTGATCAGGCAGTGTTCATCTGACTAAACAGACCTTCATTACACTGACCTAACTCACTTATGTAATTCTAAATCAACTGGATTTACTAACACCAACTGAACAGCTCCTTGTAATTCCAATTTAACTGACTTGTGTAACCAAGGTTAACTATAATATTTTAGATTCTGTAAATATGAATAAATAGTGAATAGTCTAATAATAAGCATTTTGTATTGGACGGATATGTATAAGTACTTTATGAATTTAGTATAGGAATTTAGTATATTGTAATGAATTAAATTAAATGTAATGTTGGAGCGCCCTCTGCAGGACGTAGCGCGTGCCTAATAGCTCGCGCAGCTTTTATTTTGAAAGAAGAAAAAAAGACGTTGAGACTAACAGAGAAAAATACGGTTTCAGAGGCTACGGTCACTTTTCCAACGGTTCAACTTTTTAAACAAACAAGAAGTTAGCGTTTTGATGACATAAGTAATGAGAAGAATCAGTTCAATGATATTTTGACGTTTTATTATTTTATACAAGTTTATTGAAAGTGTACAGTTTAAGTTTTAATTTATGATTGATGTTTTGATAACGGATCGCTAACGTGTAGCCTAGCCAGCTAGCTACAGCAAACGAGATCAGGATCTGCTGGATGTTTCTTCAATGATTTTTTTGGTTTGAATACCGTATCGTAGCCCGACCTATTATCCCGCACGACCTATTATCCCGCAAGCGCTGGTACACGTTACTTAATATTGATTTCGGTGTCATCCAGGATCGCAGATTTCGGAAAACTTAAGTCCCTGCCCAAAAAGGGTATTTCAATTAGCTTTGTAGCAAAAATGGCACATATACAGCGTATTGAAGTGTATAAGATAGTGTTGTAATACTGCGTGTACAAACCAGCCTGATACAAATAGTAGAATTTTGATTTCGCGACGTTCGGTGTAAATTCTTTTTCTTGTTGAGCTTGATTCCCAACGGCGTTTTACATCAATGCGGGATAATAGGTCGTCGCCAACTTTGTTGCCATTTCGCGACTGTACAAAACAAATCGGAAAATACGTTAAGAAATGTTCCTGCTGACAGTCAAACAAGACTTCGTGCATGTTCTACACACCTGTCACTTCTGAAATATGTAAGGTTGATTCATTAAACCATATTTATATTGATAAAAACATATTTGTTAAGCGGATTTTTTGGTGGCCCGCGGGATAATAGGTCGCGTTACTATACCTTGATCGAGACGAGGATTGTCCTTCTGGAGTAATGATTACTGGATTTTGACTGACTAACTGACTGACTAAATACCCGAACTGGAACGACAACTGGATGGCGAGCTTCCCACCGAACTAGACACAAGTGACAGTTGCTAGCTGCGTAGCTGAAGACCAACGGAACCGTAAGACGTTACATGTTTTTAATTTAAGAAGAAACCCAATGAACTCTGATACTTTGAACTTTGAACATTGAACATTGATTGGATATTTGAATGTATTAATTGTAAATGAAATTATTTATTCATGCTCAATGCTAGTTACTGTAAATGTATAGCCTGTATAATTTACCGATCGCGAAACTCCTCCCTAGAACGGCCCTTGTCCAATCATACCTTAGCAACGGCTACTAAGAGAAGAAGGTCCGACAACTTTGAGGTCTGAGCAGCGTGGTTAAACAGTGTGCCTATGGGACTTAGTTGTAGGTATGACATGAGGTACCCTGAGAGATTAGAGGGACGTCGTTTTTTTCCCGCTTCCCCAAAGCCCAAAACACAGGCGCAAAAGTGCCAGCTGTGTATTAAACAGTGTGGTCACCCCACACCCAACTAAATATATCGCAAAACACACATAGTCTGCTCCAAAGTAAATCAAGCTGCTTGCTGTCAGCTAGCTATCGCTAGGCATGATGGCTAACTATCTAGTTGAGAGAGAAAATCCCCCAACAGTTATGGTCCATGAATACTTGTATTATTACCACTAGAATAACATAACTAGTCTATCCAACCAAAGTGTTCATGTTAAAAAAAAAAAATGTGAATGTATGTGCCTGTCTAAATGTCACTGTTACTGTCTGTATGATTGCTCGCAGAGCTGTTGAAGCTATCGACAGCAAACGCCAGCATTGAACAAAACTTTTAACGAACACTTTGTAGTTTGTATTTATGCTTAATACAACATTGAACAGAACTTTTAACTAACACTTTGTATGTATGCTGCTGTCGTTCGCAATCGCCAGCTTTGATAGCTCAGCGTGCACATTTACAAAAGGTTACTGACGGTAACATCAGCATTGCTAGCTAGGATAGTCACCATACATACTTCCAGAGTCTCTCGCCAGAGACGGAATAAATAATAAGAATAATCTTTGGAGGTTATTAGCTAGCTTGAAATATTGTATTCAGATCTTACCCAGTGGTGAAATAACATGACTAGTCTACAAGGTTGTGCTGGTTGCATTTCAATGAAGAGGTCGTAGGGTTTCTATTTTTTTTTTTTTTTTTGAGACCTGTATGCCTTTGCTTAAATTATTGTTGTGTCCACTTCGTTGTTGATCTTAATATTTTGGATATATCCTTCCACTACATATTGCAGTCCCTTTTGGCTTGATCTGGAGGATACCGCGGAGGTATTACTCCAAAAATCATCACTCATACTGACAGTTATAGCGATCGTACCCGTACTTGCCATGGCTTTAAGGTTGACAGTTCCGTGAATTGTGTCGGACGTAGCAACAATAACTAGGGGGGGAGCCCTGGCGATCGGTCAATTGTGTTAGGTTGTGAATTTGAGGTTAAGAAGTAAGGTTAAGATGCGTGATGTTTAAATGAGATAAACCGTATTTATTAGATACATAATATAAGAATATAATATATGATTAATCTAGATAATTAAATTATTTATTTATGTATTTATTAACTATTTATTAAATGCTATACATAATTTATATTAAAAGATAACTACATTTAACTCTTGTAAAGATTATAAAATAGAGATAAATAAGAAGCAAATAGATTATAAAATAGATATAAATAGGAAGCAAATAGGTTATGAGTTAAATAAGAACAAATAGGAATTATTAAAGAGTTTGAGGTTGATTTAAGGTTCTGATATTGAGTTATTTTGATGAATGTTTTTATTTTACATTTTCTAAATGTTGACAGATTTGAGCCTTGTGTACAGAGTGTGTAAATAATCATTTGTCACTAAAATCTGATAATTATAAAACCCTGTTGTGGTGATTTGACTGCGCACCTGAAAAGAACAGAGATCTTCTGATAGCCCAGATCCAGAAAGTAAGTAAACAAGTGTTTCAACTATATTGTATGACCACAAGTGTTACACTTGCAGTATACCTAATGGTTATAAATCCTATTTATGTCAACAAACAAACAAGACTGACTTCAGTCAGTTTATTGTTGCACAATGTTGCACACGTGCATATACTGTAGTAGATGACCACACACACAATCACACATCGCCGTGAATTTGACTTCTGTTTTTTCCCATCCCGTACTGTCCTTCCTCCAGGACCTCAGGAGCGGTGGGCAGCTTTTAAGCACCTTGGGACCAAGTGAAGTGAACCGTCCATCTTGGTTAGGGATTGTTAGGAGAGTGTGCTGTTGTGGACGTTGGGAGAACATGTAAACTCCACACAGAAAGGCCCGGGAGCTACGTAGCCCACCTGAGCACTGAGGGTCTGGGGAGGACCTGCCCCCGGAACCAACAGTGTCCCATGCGGGAATCGAACCCATCGAACCCATGACCTTCTTGCTGTGAGGCAGCAGTGCAAGCACCTGAGCCACCATGACATACCTTGGTTCTATAATATTATTTATTTCAAATACAGTAGGACCAGCAATATCACTCTTAAACCACGCACAAATATTTCAACATCACAGAATAAAATATACCAGCTGGGTAAGACTGTGACCTCAAGCACATTAATTTGAACACAGCATCACACTCAAAATGGAGTCAGCTTCTGAGCATGTGCAATGCAAGACCTACAGAAACCCATCTAGGACCTTCTTGTATAGAGGTGATCGTGCCATTCACTCAACAGTTTTATGTTGAATTAACTTAGCTGGCTAAATTTGCTTTAACAAGTTTCCATATTAAGTTAGACTTACTAAAGTGGACTAGATTTTAGAGGTGATCGTGCCATTCACTCAACAGTGTTATGTTATATTAACTCAGCTGGCTTCGTTTGCTTTAAAAAGCTTTCATTTTAAGTAAGACTTACTAAAGTGGACTAGATTTTAGAGGTGATCGTGCCATTCACTCAACAGTGTTATGTTATATTAACTTAGCTGGCTTCTTTTGCTTTAACACTAAAAGGTCTATATCCCTCGTGCACCCAGCCCGCAAAAATATGCACTGATAATTAGCCTACCCAAACCCGACCCAACCCGCGGAAGAAAAGAAAAAACGCCAGTGAATCCATATTGCAATGTAACCTAAATGGAAAATAAAGAGAACTCATTCAAGACACTGCCTTGTGCTAGATTCGCAGTAGAGATTGTGATACAATTTCATAAAAGATTAAGTAGGCCTACCAAACAACAACAAAGAAACTGAAAGATCAAGGTTTACGTCGTTCTTTATTTTGCAGAAAATCGCATGGAATTACATTTCAACAGTTGCCGAAACTTTAACATCTGACATCAGGTCTGAGAACTTTATTAGATATATGATATAATTAGATTTATTAGAAAGGTGAACTTAGGTCTTCTTTTAACTTTGATTGGCTAACATTGCATGTAGAGCAGCGTTGAATGAATGAAAGGGAGCCCTGCATTTGCGACATTGGCGTGTGTGTGCTTCCCAGAATGCATTGCGTGTGTGAATGTTATGTGTAAAATGTGTAGTTGGCAACATGGATGTTAGTTAGTCTACTATTGAGCGTGTGATAATGGATGTAGCCTATTCGTTACTGTGGTGTCTCTATTAGTAGCCTAACTCTAATGTGTTTACCCGATATGTTTAAGTGAGATTACCATTGTGGTGTGTTGCACCCGCATTAGTAGTACCATGTAAAATCTCCCTACCCCACTACACGTTTCAGGTCTTTAACAGCAGCGTTCTGTGAGCAACTATAGTCAAATGAGCTCCGGCAACTTCCGGTTACGATTTTTCAAAATAAAAGCGCCTTTTTAGCCCCGTGTTTCTTTAACTTTCAGAAATATTAATTTCATAGGAACATCAAAATTGGTTAAAAACGATTCACTGATGTTAAAAAATTATGATTTTCTTGTTTAAATATAAGGAACACTGACTAAACAGGACATTTTGCTATTATTATAGTAAGAAACAGTAAAACACACCACAATCTGCTGATAAAAGGATTATACCTCCATTAAAGTTGGTTGAACATGTTCAGTACACTGTAAAGAAAGGGTCAAATATGTTTAACAGTAATTATTCTGGTCATTCACTGTGAAAGAACACTTGACACACAGATCACACAGGTGAAAAAGGATTATCTCCAATGCCAGGGTATTGCCATGTGACACATGTCACACTATGCTGAAGAAACTAAAGATTGTGTCTCAATGAAAGGGGGGTGGAATATGTTCAGGACACTCCAAACATTAAATAAAATGTGTGATGAAGATGTGAATTGCGTCATTGAATGCTCCAGAATACTTTAAACATAGGCCTACACACAGGCGAAAATGCAGTATTTTTAATTGCAGGACCATATGACACATATCACACTATGCTGATGAAACTAAAGATTGTGTCTCAATGAAAGGGGGGTGGAATATGTTCAGGACACTCCAAACATTAAATAAAATGTGTGATGAAGATGTGAATTGCGTCATTGAATGCTCCAGAATACTTTAAACATAGGCCTACACACAGGCGAAAATGCAGTATTTTTAATTGCAGGACCATATGACACATATCACACTATGCTGATGAAACTAAAGATTGTGTCTCAATGAAAGGGGGGTGGAATATGTTCAGGACACTCCAAACATTAAATAAAATGTGTGATGAAGATGTGAATTGCGTCATTGAATGCTCCAGAATACTTTAAACATAGGCGATCAGACAGGCGAAAATGCACTATCTTTAATGGCAGGGCCATATGACACATATCACACTTTGCTGAAGAAACTAAAGATTGTGTCTCAATAAAAGTGGGGTGGAATATGTTCAGGACACTCCAAACATTAAATAAAATGTGTGAGGTAGATGTGAATTGCGTCCCTGAATGCTCCAGAATACTTTGAACATAGGCGATCAGACAGGCGAAAATGCACTATCTTTAATGGCAGGGCCATATGACACATATCACACTTTGCTGAAGAAACTAAAGATTGTGTCTCAATAAAAGTGGGGTGGAATATGTTCAGGACACTCCAAACATTAAATAAAATGTGTGATGAAGATGTGAATTGCGTCCCTGAATGCTCCAGATTACTTTAAACATAGGCCTACAAACAGGCGAAAATGCATTACTTTCAATTGCAGGACCATATGACACATATCATACTTTGCTGAAGAAACTAAAGATTGTGTCTCAATAAAAGTGGGGTGGAATATGTTCAGGACACTCCAAACATTAAATAAAATGTGTGAGGTAGATGTGAATTGCTCCCTGAATGCTCCAGAATACTTTAAACATAGGCCTACAAACAGGCGAAAATGCACTATCTTTAATGGCAGGGCCATATGACACATATCACACTTTGCTGAAGAAACTAAAGATTGTGTCTCAATGAAAGTGGGGTGGAATATGTTCAGAACACTCCAAACATTAAATAAAATTTGTGAGGTAGATGTGAATTGCGTCCCTGAATGCTCCAGAATACTTTAAACATAGGCGATCAGACAGGTGAAAATGCACTATTTTTAATGGCAGGGCCATATGACACATATCACACTTTGCTGAAGAAACTAAAGATTGTGTCTCAATAAAAGTGGGATGGAATATGTTCAGGACACTCCAAACATTAAATAAAATGTGTGATGAAGATGTGAATTGCGTCCCTGAATGCTCCAGAATACTTTAAACATAGGCCTACAAACAGGCGAAAATGCATCTTTAATGGCAGGGCCATATGACACATATCACACTTTGCTGATGAAACTAAAGATTGTGAGGTGTGTAAAGATGTGGACAAGGGGAAAGGTGCTGTGAGAATCATGTTCTTTGATATATCCAGTGCTTTTAACACCATCCAGCCCCTCCGACTGAGAGTGACAAGCTGGTGCAGACGGGTGTGAACGTCCACCTGGTATCCTGGATCACTGACTACCTGACGGAGAGGCCGCAGTTTATGGGACTGTGCTCTCACCGCTCCTGTTAACCCTGTACACATCGGACTTCACCTACAACACAGAGTCATGCCACATCCAGAAGTTCTCTGATGACTCTGCTGTTGTGGGATGTATCAGGGATGGACAGGAGGGTGAGTACAGGAGCCTGGTGGACAACTTTATGCAGTGGTGCAGGCAAAACCACCTGCAGCTAAACACCACTAAGACCAAGGAGATGGTGGTGGACTGTAGGAGGTCTCAGCCTCCTCTGCTACCAGTCTCCATTGAGGGGTCAGTGTGGAGGTGGCTAACACCTACAAATACTAACGAGTGTATCTGGACAATAAACTGGACTGGTCAGCCAACGCTGATGCAATCTACAAGAAGGGTCAGAGCCGGCTCTACTTCCTGTGGAGGTTGAGGTCCTTCAATGTCTGCAACAAACTCCTGCGCATGTTTTACCAGCCTGTTGTTGCCAGCGACCTTTTTTATGCTGTGGTGTGCTAGGGTGGCAGCATAAAGAAGAGGGATGCAGGGCGACTGGACAGGCTGGTGAGGAGGGCGGTAGCTGTTGTTGGCACTGAACTGGACTGCCTCACAACAGTGTCGGAGAGAAGGACCCTGAGTAGGTTGCTGACCATCTTGGACAATGTCCACCAACCACTACACAGTACTCTCAACAGACAGAGGAGCATATTCAGTGGCAGACTCCTGTCGATGTCATGCTCATCGGACAGGCTGAGGAAGTCCTTTGTCATCAGGGCCATTCAGCTTTATAACGCCACTCATAAGGGGAGGAGGAGGGAATTTGTGTATAAGCTACTGGATGACCTAAATTTCCCTCGGGATTAATAAAGTATCCATCTATCTAAACTGTATGGCAGAGGGGAGCGTAATGTACTTAATGTTACACCTTTCAAGAACACTGAACATAAAAAGTTTAGAGGGAAAAAAACAGTTCCTCACTTGCAATAGGATAGCACTGCAATTTATTCTCTCTAGTAAAAGAAAGTGTTACATCCAATTTTCCCAGCTATTTATTGGCCCTATGAAAGACCAAAAGGTCAAAGACGTAGTGTGAAGCTACTTAGAACAATTTGGAGATGTAATAGGGGTGATATACAACAGTTAGTGAAGAGTATACATACTCAAAAAGAAAATAACACTAAGATTGATTTAACCACCACACATCAGGTATATCTGAGGCTGGTCAATAGAAGACATGGAACCACTATTAATCCATAATTTCCTCTTGAATTTCAACAGAGACTTCATAATAGGTATAATTAGGCATAATTTGACTACATTGGACCTATACTGAATCCAAAATAGGAGAATATAAAAAATATAAGCCTACACTGTTAATACAAATAGCACCAATACAAATATAGACAGTTTGAGAGGGTTCATGTCTGCAGGAGATATGATTTAAAGTGAAGTAAAACCTGTGCTTTCATGATGTAGTCCTGGTTATTAAAGTTTAGGTTTTTTTCAATCTTATACATAGGCCTGCCTAGTCAATGGTATCTTATAACCATTTCAAGGTAACTTCTAAACAGTACCAAATAAGTATACTATATGCATTGTAATCCTGTTTTGCTCTTATAATGCAAGTGCACTGATCAAATACATTATTTTTAATATAGTTTTCAGCTACAAGTATCCTGTACGTTTAAAAGTAATTTAATATATCTCACCTTGTTTTAAAACAAGTTAATACAATGCACAGATAACACAATACTATTATAAACAATGATCTAGCAAGTAGTCAGACTCAGACTTTATACTGACAATTAGGCTACAATAGCTTTCAAACACGCTTTCAACTATTTTCCCGATAATTACGACAAATGCAACAAAAACTCGTTCCATAAAAAAGGGTTTTATATAACCCAGTCGATTTACAGGGCTGTTTGTTGTAAAAACCTTTCATTTGATACAAAAAACATATTTTACTTCCTCGTTTCCTTTTACTTCCTGGGGTTATTGTGGGTTATCGTTGCTGAAAGAACGGAACTGTCTTTAACCGCGAATTATTTCCTGTTCCGGTTCCACAGCAGCCACCAGCAAACGTTTACAAAATAAAAGCCTGAAAGCAACAGACTTTTAGAATAATAAAATAAATAATAAAAACTGTGTTAACGCGCGTGAAAATAATTGTCGGCGTTAAATGACAGATGGATTAACGCACGATTAACGCGTTAACTTGCCCAGCCCTAATTCTGACCCAATCTCTCTCAGAGCATTCAAAGTAAAGTAACAAAACCCCCTTTTTCAGACCATAACCAGATCAGAATATACCTAAAAAGACTCCACTCTAACCAACCACATCTCGTGGAACAACAGTCAAACTTACCTTTACAAAAAAAATAAATACATGAAAAAATGCAAGAAAAATGTCTGAAAAAACACAGGCCTCCAGCCAATCAGGACCTACGTATTCAGTATGGAGACACACTCAAACAACCTCAACAGACACTGAGAACTAAGAAAGTCAAACTTATTGAAGATTCAATACATTCAAACAGCTTCCTGGACCACTGGAAGACCTTAAACAAAATAATAATCTAGTGATTCAAGGACTACTAAAACCCATTAGATTACGAAATTACAGAAAAGAATTAGGACAAAAACTGAAAAGCGAGACATTTAGAAAAGACTGTGCCCCTGACGGCATCCTAAATGAGATGCTTAAACATGCAGACTATAAATTAAAATCAGCCATTCTAAAACTTTTCAATGTAGTGCTTAGAAATGGCTTCTTTCCTGAAGTATGGAATGAAGGACTGATAACCCCCATATTTAAAAGTGGAAACAAGACAGATCCACACAAATACAGGGGGATCTGTATAAATTCATGTGTAGGAAGAGTCTTATGTAGCAGCCTAAATTCACGAATCATAGACTTTATCAAAGAACATCACACAACACTACATTTTGAACTACACATCATAGCCCCCCTATTTAACACACTAATTGACAATTAAGTACAAAAAAAAGATGCAAAGATGAAGGCCTGATTTGTGGATTGTCAAAAAGCCTTTGTTTCAGGCTGGCAGAACGGCCTTTTCCTAAAATTACTTGAAAGTGGTGTCGGAGGGAAAACATACAATCTGATAAATTCAATGTATACTCTAACGAGGAATGCTCAATTAAAGTTGGAACAAAGAAAACAAAATCATCCTTTCAGAGATGTGTAGGCTGTAAACTTGCACCTGGTCTCTCACTAAATGACTCCGAAATTACATTTCTTCTCGTTGTAGACGATCTGGTTTTGCTGTCCCCTATTAGCAGAGGGACTACAACAGTACCAAATTAAACACACCAAAAAATATTAAAATGGAGGGGGCAGAGCCTGCAGATGGCTTGGCAGTTTTGGAATTATCATTGTAAGTGTGGAAGTGCTCCATGATCTTGATAACATTGCAAATGTATTCGCCATTTGTTTGGCCTCGCGTACTCACTGGTCTTGAGCTATCCAACAAACCTGAAGTACACATTTGAGATTTTTTTCTAAAACTTGTGATGGAACTAGATGGCAACACACTTGCAACAAAGGCCCAAGTGCTAAAGAACATACCTTATGAAAGGAAGATTTAAGACAAGTGTTGTACTCCTGAGCAGCACACAGGGAACTCTGAGGACCGATTCCAGCCCCAATCATCTGTTAGAAAACTGAATTTTGTATCTACAAGTTGAACTGTTAGCGAAGACTAGATCAGATGTACTAAATGTTAAACATAGTTTAAAATGGTAACAACAGGTAGAGAGAATAACATGAACGCGAAAAACACAAATGAGAAGTTTGAATGTATGTCAGTGGCAGAATAGGAGGTTTACAGTGTGAAATGGAGAGCTGAACATTGAGACTTGTAGCAGGGATGAAGAGAGACATTTTGGTCACAGTAGCATACATACAATTTCTAAGACTAGTTTTTTCCTTTGTGTATTAATTTTATGGTAACAAGTTCAAAGCTTGTGGTTTTAAATATTTGTTATTGTGGTAATAAATAATAATATAGAATCAAGGTATTTTGATTTGAATTTGCTTAACTACATAAAGTGAAAATTGTTGTCATAATTAGGTTTAGTAAGTCCAACATAAATTCACTAGCTTTATAAAAATGAAAACTATTTCAGTTCTGCTTATCCAAGTCAGTTAAGTTGGCAGTTCAGAGAGTTGTGCAGGTGGTGTAAGTAACTGCCTTTGAATTAGAATTACATCAGTTAGTTTGGTCAGTGTAATAAAAGTCTGTTTAGTTAGATGAACACTGGCTGAACAATTAAGATTGACTTGACCAGATAATATTGAAATTACTCTCTAAAGGTTTGTTGGTTTCACATAAGTTAGTTATTTCCACTGTAATGGTAAACTAGTTTGAACACTACTCAGTTATGTGGAAAATGTTGACATAACTATATTAGGTACATTGAACAACTTACTTTTTTGAGTGTATTGAGGTTTCTTTTGTCTTTTTGTTGTTTCAGTTCAATATGTCAGATTTTGTTTCCGTCTTTCTTGACTTGTTAATCTAAACATTTATATTTAGGATTAGGGAAATATATATAAACTGTACATGTTGTTGAAATGGTTTCTTTGATATGTAGGAGTAATTTGAAGGTATTACTCACGTTTGTAGAACTAACTATGTTGGCATTAGTGCTTTTATGGTAAACAAGTTCAAAGCTTGTGGTTTAAAACAAATTTGATTGTGGTAATAAATAACAATATAGAATCAAGGTAATGTGATTTGAATTTACCTTACTACATTGGGTGGAAATTGTAAAAAAAAAAAAAATAGTTTTAGTAAGTCCAACATAATTTCACTAGCTTTATAACAATGAAAACTATTTAAGTACTGCCTATCCACGTCAGTTGTCACTTTAAGTAGTTGATCAGGTGGTGATAGTAAATGCATATGAGTTAGAAATACATTAGTGGGTTTGGTCAGTGTAATAATATGTTTCACATACGTTAGTTATTTCCTCTGTTATAATAGTATTAAAATAGTTTGCACACAACTCAGTTATGTTGAAAATGTTGACATAACTATATTAAGTTCATTGAATCATTTTTTTTTTTTAGTGCAGCATATAAGTGTGTTTTGTCTTTTTGTTGTTTTAGTTCAATTTGTCAGGTAGTTCTCTCTTTCATTGTTTACAATTGGTTTGGCCAGATTGTTTGTGTAAGGATAGCATAGACCTAATACTGGTTGTTAGTCACATTAGTTTGGTTGTGCTCGTTTATTGTGTTAGTTTGTGTTTGTGTGTGAGTCTTAATAAATGTCTGATGGGGCTGTTTGTGATCATCTCTTGGCTACCAAGGGCTTTAAAACAATAAGAATTGGGGTCACTTGTATATGTTTCCAGATTTTGATGGATCATATATTTGGCGACTCCATTTAGAAAGGTATAATAGCTTATAACATTATTGTGTCTATTTTCAGTATTGTATAAGAACCATTGTTTAATGTATGACATGCTTTATGTCATTTAACAAAAACACTGCCTGTGAGACCCTCTTACTTCAGAGTCAACACTTTAAAGAACATACTGTAAGTAATATGGTCTAACCTTAGAATATAAGTTATGTAAAATGTTTAGGCATCTGCTAGCTAGAGTGCTAGAGATAGACACATTTTTATTCTGAACAACCCTTTAAAGATTATATAGTTTGTGACCTACATTAGAATGCTTAGTATCACACATTTTATTGTTTTATACCATTAGAAAACCTAACAAATGAAATCCCTACACTCACATCAGACAGTTTTTACTTACTGTCATAATGCACATGTCACAGACATTGGGTCTACAACTCTGGGGTGGGGGTATTATGGGTTGATGCAAGGGTTATTGTCCTACCTTGTTTATACAAATGTTTAAAACAAAAGGGGTGGCTATCAAAGCAGACACACACACTCTCACCACCCCATAATATAACAGGTCTTAACTGGCCCTGTGTAGTGACATGACGGGGATCTTAACATCAGAGTGAGAGAGAAAGAGGAAACCTAGGTCTGAATTATAAAACCCCTCAAATATTACAAACTTGTCATTTATTTAGTGAAAATGTTGTAGAACAGAACTCTATACAAATATTTGGTATCTCCACTTAGCAAGGTTTAATAGCTTATAACCTTATTGTGGCTATTTACAGTATCTTATAAGAACCAATGTCTCATGTAAAACATGCTGTATTATTTAACAAAAACAGTACTTGTGAGCTCCTCTTTACTTCAGAGTCAACACTTTAAACAATGTATCTTATGGTCAAACCTTAGAATATAAGGTAGGTAAAATGTTAAGGATTCTACTAAAGAGAGTGATAAAGATTAACACATTTCTATTCTGAACAAACCCTCAAATATTATATTGATTGTTCCCTACATTGGTGTGCTTAGTATCAGAACCTTTATTTTATTATACCATTAGAAAACTTGACAAATGGAAGCCCTTACACACAAACACACACACACACACACACACACACACACACACACACACACACACACACACACACACACACACACACACACACACACACGACACAGACTGGCTGACTACAGCTCTGAGGCTGTGGAGCTATTATTTGTTTGATACAAAGGGTAATTAACCCACTTTGTTTATACTAACATCTTTTAAACAAAGGGTATTGGCTATCAAAGAACTCCACAACTATCCCTAGACACCTATATGCCGGGAACCAACAGATCAAAGATCAAACAGGTAGAGAGAGAGAATACATGAGTCTGTGTTATAAACCGTGTCAAATTTGATTAGGGGTCTGTCTATTCAACTCTCATTATTTCATTATGGTGCAGCCTTTTTCTTTTATATTAAGCAATAGAGTTTTTATGCTTTTATTAAATCTAACATATGCCAACCCCACGCCTGCATCTGTTAGATTTTCTTGCAACCCTAAAAAGCTCATGTCAAAGACATCAGGGATTGGGGGGGTTAGGAATTCAGGTGGCTCCAGGGTGACATTTTATTACAGTCTTTATCTGTCATAAATAAACCCTGAGGTCAAAGAGGTCAAACAACACGTGTCCAAACATAAGATAAAGGGTCATAAATTATCACATTTTGACAGAAAGTAAAGGCCTTTACTACTGGCTCCGCTCCCACCTATTTAAATGCTCTTGTAAGGGCAAATGTTACCCCCAGGATGCTGCAATCATTTTCTGAGCGTCGGCTAGCTCTGCCGTCTGTGCAACCTCGACAATCTAGATTATTCTCATTTGTAGTTCCACGTTCGTGGAACGGACTGCATAGTACTACCAGGGGAGTCCCTCTCTGCCTTCAAGAAGCTCCTGAAGACCAAACTCTTCAGAGAGCACCTCCCTTCTTAACCCTGCCTTCTTCCAGTACTACACTTGCACTTACATGTCTGCAAGTTGTTTTATGTAAGTATTTATTGTTACACTAGGTCTCTTTTGCTTGTAGCTTGATTGTTCTCTCCTTTGTACGTCGCTTTGGACAAGAGCGTCTGCTAAATGACTAAATGTAAATGTAAATGTAAAAGAACAAAAAGCCCATCACGCCTCAATGACTACCGCCCAGAGGGTGGGAGTAGAAGGAGATGCTGCTGTAAAAAGGGTAAATGTATATAGAAATGTTTAAGTGATATATTGTACAGCATTACCATGCCACATCCAGAACCAAATTCATTGTTCAATAAGGGAAGAGGGCTCCCAGGAGTCCTTCCATTTGATCCCACTGTTAGGGGACATGTCATCAGATTAGAGAATTGTAGGATCATCACATGATTAGCAAGATGTAGTATCATCATCATTATCATGACATGAAATTCAATACTTAAATCAAAAATGCATAAATGAATGACTATTATCCTTGGTTCAAAAGGTTCAAACAGCTGAACTTGTTGAGACCTTTATTCAAACAAATAATAAACAGTACATTGGAAAACATACCATGTCTGGCAAGGACGCCAACGGAGGAGGACCTCCTCAGTCCCCTACAGAGAAAATACAACAAACATGATCTCACTGCAATCTTCAAAAAAAAATTAAAAATTAGATGACACTGCTGACATTGGTACTAATGTGTTCCTATTGGCAGTAGCTACAACTAAAATGCCATTCCAAATAGGATAATGTATGATGACTTAAAATTCTGAATGTAGTCTAGTGCTGCCTAACCAAGGGCCTTCCTGATATAATGTTACATTACATGGGCCGAGTACATTTACACCAATTTCTCACTTTATGTGGGATTATGATGTTCACGACTAAGAATGAATGGATTGTATGTTGTAGAATTTGAGGCAAAACACAGAATGATTAAAATAAACAGTAAGAACCAGACAGTTTAAGAGCTATAATTGTGTATAGTGTTTATGTAGTAAGACTGGCAAGGCCAACCTCTTTCAGTCTTTTCTTGACTACTTTTGTGTATTCAAAATGATTCTGCTCCACTCTCTCAGAGCACTCTGGACATTCTGAAACATAAGAAATGTCATTCTAAAAACAAATGCTGTATAACACTCAATCAAGACGAAACACAAATATATTACTGGCTGAAACTAAATATGCAATACATATGCAGTTATTGCAGATAATCAATTCTGGGGACACTTTGTGTGGGTTGATTTTGTAACACAGTATAGAACCGGGTTAGCCAACCAGCAGGGGAGCGAAAATTGGCCTAATTGGCAGCACACTCCAAAACCCCAACAATATAAGCGGCACGAGTCATTTGGCAGTTGCAGCGCAGCTCAGGTCGTAGAAGCAACAGTGAACGAAGCTCTCTAGACATACAGCTAATGACAGCAGAAGCAAACGCTGAATTGAAAGAATCACACATCACAAATAAAAATGACTTACTGACTTTAAGTCTATGATACACCCCCATAGTCTTCCCTCATGATACACTGACAGTTGCAAAGTAATACACTTCACCTTTTGTTTTTTTTATTGGCCCTTTGGCGCTGGGGATCTGGGCAGCTTATGATGCCTTCACAGGCGGGTGGTCCCGTCCCCCCCGACGTCAAAGGCGGGTGGTCTCTTGGACGCTGCCCTGACGTCCATGTCGTGAAGGGCGGGTGGTCCTGTTCCCCCAACGTCCATACCCTCCAAGGCGTGAGGTTCTGAGGAATAAAAATGACTTACTGACTTTAAGTCTATGATACACCCCCATAGTCTTCCCTCATGATACACTGACAGTTGCAAAGTAATACACTTCACCTTTTGTTTTTTTATTGGCCCTTTGGGACTGGGGATCTGGGCAGCTAATGACGCCAAAGTCGACAAAGGCGTGTGGTCCCGTTCCTGTTGCCCCAACGTCCATGCTCTCTAGGGCGTGAGGTTCTGAGGACTCAACTTCTCCATCCTCGCGCACACCTGAGCCCTCAGCCCTACTTGCTCTGTCAAAATGAACTTATAAGCAAGAGAGACATAATAAGTGTTATACGTGAAATAAGTGCTCTATATAAGTGTAATATACACCATTCCAAATTACAGCTGAACATGAGAGTTTTTCCAGGGATATGATGGGTGTGTCCTGGTCCGACCATGTCATGGATCTTTCTGTTCATAATACATGCAGACCCCTAAATAATTTTAAAATCCCCCAAGCAGAAGTTGGATACGCTTTATTAAACGAAGAGCTACCGTCTCATCCAAAGATATTCCTTCTCAATGTGAGTTCTTAAGAGAGCACTAACTTGGACGCTACAATAACATTGCAACAGTCTGACAGCGAAGAGCAGGCAGCCTTGCACAGAGCAAGCACAAACAGAGCTAGCCATCAATATAACGGAGAAAATGTCGAAAGGTAAACGATCAAAAGTGTGGCTGTATTTCGCACAAAAAGATTCAAACAACGCGACGCGCAGCATATGCAACAACAAAATTGCGTGTAAATGGGGGAGAGAACTCAAGAGGCCCTGAAGCTAAACTTTTAAAGGGGCAGTACACATTCACGAAACCAGTGGGTTTAAATAAATGCAAACTAATTAATATTTGTTTTACTCTGAAGGCAAACATGCTCATATTTCTGCAAAAGTATTACTGAAGTGTGAAGTGTGTGTACAGAGTTTGTTATGTATTTATTTATATTTATTTAAGTATACTGTAAACAGTTGTTATAAGTTAATATATTGTTCATAGTTTGAAGTTAAAAGGTTTGAAGCCAAGTGTTTTGTATTTATTTTTATTTATAGTATACCTTAAACAGTTAATATATTGTTAAATTTGAAGAAAACTATTTGCCTTGGCAATAAATAAGCCTAATGTCTTTAATTAAAAAAAAAAAAAAGTATCGGTTCTGGCACCGTTTAGGCACCGGTATCGTTTTAAAAGTATCGGTTATGTACCGGTATCGGAAAAAACCCAAACGATACCCATCCCTACTCCTAACATGATCAGACATCAAGCATATTCATGGTACCTCAGCTTTGTAAGAAGAATCATTTAGACGAGGAAAGAACATGTCCTCGTTCTCCCTAGGAGCTGTTGACCACTCAAAGTGGATATTTATGTCAAGCGGACTAAACTTCTTTCCATCATTCTGCTCAGCATTTCTCCTGGTGGGACCATGGCTGGATGTCGGGGATAAACCCAGAATCTGGGTGACGCTACAGGGAAGTGCTGGAGAGCAGAAGAGCACAGCCTGTGGGACAATCAGGACCTTGAAGTCCTGAGTCTGCCTTTTGCTGGCCATGACACGGTGAGGCTTAGCTTGTTTCTTTCTCCGACCTTTGCTGTCACAGTCCCCAACATGACCACTGGTGGTACTTGGAAGGACATTGACTACAGAATGGGAGATGCCATGGAGCTCCTCTAGGCTCCTTCCTTGAATGAAAGGAGTCTCCTGGGACAGTGGTCCAGCCTGGGGTACTGTGTTGTGCAGTTGGACATGTTGTCCAAAGTCAAGTAAGATGGTAGCTATCTCAAGGGTCTCCTTCAAAGGGGCCTTAAACACCCCAAATGTATCCTGGTGAACCAGTTCACCATCTCCTCTGTCTGCAGCCTACAATGAAAAGGAAAATGATAAATTAGCTGAAATACATAATTCATTCATATTAATTGAATTTCATTCAATTGAAGGACACCAGCCTACCTGTACAGTACAAGTCTGCTCCTCACTTGACACCGAATGGCAGGGCTGGGTTTGCTTGATCCCTCTATCAGTGCCCTCATATCCCTCTTGTGTGGAGGGACAAACAGGCTCTGAGAAGGACCTACAGAGGCCACCATCTCCACCCTGGAGAGCCCCTTGGAGTTCAGGGGTTTTAAGGGGGAGGACCAATGAGCAACCATGACTGCCATAGGTACCATCAGAGATGGGCAGAGGGAGAAGAGCCTGTGAAGTAGAGCTGTGCCCATTCACACCAGTGTTCCTGGTTCGACGACACCTCTTTTAAGACAGGCTCACTCCTTCTACATAGTAATCTTCAAAGCGCTTGGATGGGACAATGTTCCTTCTAAGGCCATAGCGGCCATTGACAGAACGATTAACACTTCCCTGTAAGAGAAATAAACAAAGTAAAAAAAATGCTTAGAAATTTCATAAAAGTAAAAGAACAACACACAACAATTGGTCACCATTATAAAATTGTCTTACCTTTTCCATATTAGTTGAAGAATTTGACAGGGAAATATCAAAAATATTTCTTTTGCAAGGAGAAACTGGCTTTCGCATGTGTTAAATTTCATCCAAAGTTGAAATTCTAATCTTTGTTTGGGGATGGTTGCCAATGGCAAATGGCAAAGTAGAATTTAGAATGTTCATGATGTAATTTAGAACTCAAGTTATGGCCTATAGACCCTTTTATGACCTACGTCATAAACGTTAAGCGCACACATTCTGGAGGCAAAAAAGCGGCAATTTTAACCATAGTTAGTGACAGTGCAAGAGGATTTTGGAGAGATAAAGCTAAGGATTTCTTCGTCTCGGTTTCTTCGCTAAAAAAATGCCATCTTGTTGTGTTGTGGGATGCCAAAACAGGTCAACTAAAAAGAAAAAGGTCTCAATTTCTACCGCATTCCTTCGGGGAAAAGACTGTTTAATGCAAACAGGCGTAGATTGTGGCTTCAAGCTATAAAACGAGTGGACTGGACTGAAGACATCATTAAAAATGCACGCATATGTGGGTCACATTTGATATCCGGCAAGTGAATTTTGTTTATGTTAGCTGACTTGAAATTGTGTTAGTTAAATCTGAGATAACTTAGTTGGCCAAAACAGCTCCCTAGAAAGCTAATGTTATCCATATCTAACTTATATTAGCCTTGCAATTTTAGGTTAACTTAACGTTAACGATATCTAACCATTAACGTTAGCTAACCGTTAATGTTAGCAAGTTCATAGTACATTCATCTATTCATTTCATACAATGATACAATGCATACAATGATCGCAATGTAGAAAAGTTTACTGAAATACTGAAGATCACCTACTGATTGTGCTTATGAAACTTAGATTGGGTCTCACTAACACTGACATAGCATTTAGGTTTAAAGTATCGAACAGCACAATATCATGCATTTTGAGAACCTGGTTACCTATGGCTAAAGTGTTGAAACCACTTATAAAGTGGCCAAGACAGACTGCTGTTTTAAAGAACATGCCCAAAAGTGGCTTCTCACCCCTCATTCGCTAACATTACAGTTGTGTCTCCTGGTTGCAATTGTTAGGTAGTTCCTACACGTAAACCTTGACGATGAAACGTTTATGATAAGGTCGACTTACTCTGCCATGCATGTGCAATTTAACGTGAAGCGGTAGCGTTGGTGGGTTGTTGATAAAAACACATGGTTTATACATTATTGTCTTTGTTCCTTGTCATTGGCTTGGTAGCACCTTAGATTTTAGGACGCAGAAATCATCATTGAGGTCGCAGTACTTAATATCCTGGAGTGGACATGCCCGCAGACAACGTTATAGGCATCGAGTGACTTGAATGATCGTAATGTATCTTTTGAGTAAACACTGGGTTTTTCTATTAAGTATGTATAAATATCTGTCCATTTTGATGGGTCAACTATCCAATCCGTGATCGAATATGGATCGGGAAGTTGGATTCCATAACTAAATGTCAATTTATTAACGTAACTTCCGAGATCATTAGGATGAAGCGAACGCAGGTATGAACTTAAGCCATTTCTTTTGCCCCCAGAATGCGTGCGCAACCTAGAACGCTGAGCATTGTTTACCAACGGCGAAAGGGTCTATTGGAGTGCCATGTCCAAGTCCATTTTTCAAATAATAACTATTACGTTTGTATAGCACCTTTCTGATTATAGCCTAAAGTGCTTTACTGAATTATTACAGAAAATAACAAATACAACAAAGCATAACAAATTAATTTACAAACAGGTACACAAGAAAACTACAAAAGTTAATATAATTTAGAGAAAGTTAACAAAATGTACTCCTTAAAGTAACACAACACTAACCAATAATACCCATCAGGCAATAGGAAGGAAAGTTCATAAAATTAATTTTAAGAGGACATGTGACAGGTGTCCTAAGAGGGAAGCAGTTTGCTGTATGGAGTATTCTGGCTCGTATAGACCTTACCCTTTCACGGTTTTACATCAAGTACTTAAAAGTTTATTAAGAATAACAAAGACCAATTTATTTTTAAAAAGTCAATAAAGAGGCTGTTTAAAAGAGACTTCAACTTTATTTAACTGTTTTAAATTAAACTTAGACTACATTATTGTGTTTGGGTTTTGTACAATTTAAGTCCAGAGCAAATATCCACACATGTATCATTTAGCCAGTATTATCAGTCAAAAATGGTAAATTTCAAGGCGATGTATCCAAATATCCACATCACAGGTATGCACACGGGGGAGCACGTCTGTCCTCACAGCCACCATCATGAAGAGTCAGCCCTTTATTCAAGGTTCTCTTTAAGGCGAGGTGAAGTGATCAAGAAAAACACACCAACAGGAGCCATCATGAAGGATGGGCCGTAACGGACACTGAGATGGAAGCTTGGACACACTGTCACCCCCTGCTGGAGAACATACTGCTCTAAACCCTGAGTTGTGGCAGCCTGTCACCACCCGTACATTAAGGAAGTGGACACCAGAGGCCAAAGAAGCTTTGCGGGCCTGCTATGAATGCACAGACTGGGATGTACTGCAAGACACAGAGGAAAATAGGGGAGTCATGGAAGTTGACAGGAGGGTTGACTGCTACACTGGCTACATGACATTCTGCAGGGACATGATTGTACCAGCGAGGACTGTGTGCTGTTTTCCAACCAATAAACCCTGGATCTCTTGTGACATCAAGAGGCTCCTAAGACCGAAAAAGGCAGCATACAGAGAGGGTGACAGGGAGAATAGAAATAGAATAGAATAGAAAAGCCTTTATTGTCATTGTATTTACATACAACGAAATTTGGAGTGCTTCTCCTGTTGGTGCGACAAGGGACAACATACAACACAACAACAACATATAACACAACAATACTACATATCTAAAAACAGTAGGAATAGCATAATAATAATAATTATTATAATTCATATTTATATAGCGCTTTTCTATTACTGAAAGACGCTTGACATGTGGAAAGCAAACAAGACAACACAACACAACTGAAAAATAAGAAAGACAACAGATCAAAACAAAAAACAAACAGACAACAACAAGTTAGAAAAAAGAAAACTGAACATGTGAGTCAAGTAGAGGAGGGGAGGGAGCAGGGGAATTATCAGGTGAAGGCGAGGTTGAAAAGTTTTGAGGGACTGTTTGAAAAGTGTTATGTTGGGGGCCTGACGGATGTGGATGGGGAGGTCATTCCAGAGGAGGGAGCAGCAGCAGAGAAAGCCCTGTCACCCCAGGTCCAGCGCTTAGTCCTGATGGTCTTGAGAGTGGTTGCGCTGGCGGGCCTGAGGCAACGGGTAGGGTTGTGGAGGGGGAGGAGGTCAGAGAGGTAGGGAGGGGCCAGGTTATTTAGGGCTTTGAAGGTGGTGAGCAGTATTTTGAAATTGATCCTGTGTTTGACCGGGAGCCAGTGAAGGTTTCGGAGGACCGGGGTGATGTGTTCGTAACGGCGGGTGGAGGTAAGCAGACGAGCGGCAGAGTTCTGAACATATTGAAGTTTATTGAGGACAGAGGTTAGGGAGCCGTAAAGGATGCTGTTGCAGTAGTCCAGTCTGGAGGTTATGAGGACATGAATAAGAAATTGGGTGGTGGCAAAGGACAGGGAGGGCCGGAGGCGTGCAATGTTCTTGAGGTGGAAGAAGGCGGTTTTGGTGATGTGATTGGCGTGGGGTAAGAAAGAGAAGGTGGGATTTAGGATGACACCAAGGTTACGGACCTGTGTGGAGGGGGAGATGGTGGAGCCGTCAATGACAGATGGTGAGAGTGGAGTGAGTGACTGGGGTGAAGCTGGGTGTCATCAGCATAACGGTCTTTTACAAACCTCAGCCAGGCAAAGTACAACGTTGTCCCGGAAGAAAAACTTGCTTCCTTTAGCTCTGACAATGTTCCCCAACTCTGAGAAATGTTTTTTCCAGCAGGGCAATGCTCCATGCCACACAGCCAGGCCAGTAAAGGTGTGGATGGAGTACCACCAGATCAGGACCCTGTCATGGCCAGCCCAATTTCGAGACCTGAATCCCATCAAAAACCTCTGAAATGTGATCAAGAGGAAGATGGATGGTCACAAGCCATGAAAAGAAGCCGAGCTGCTTGAATTCTTGCGCCAGGAGTAGCATAAAGTCACCCAACGGCAATGTGAAAGACTGGTGGAGAGCATGCCAAGACACATGAAAGTTGTGATTTTAAATCAAGGTTATTCCACCAAATATTGATTTCTGAACTCTTCCTAAGTGTAAGCATTAGTATTGTGTAGTTTAAAAATGAATATGAGCTTGTTTTCTTTGCATTATTCGAGATCTGAAGACACTGCATCTTTTTTGCTATTTTGACCAATTGTCATTTTTCTGCAAATAAATGATCTAAATGACAATATTTTTATTTGAAATTTGGTAGGAATGTTGCCAGTAGGTTATAGAATAAAACAAAAATGTACATTTTACTTTAACACATACCAATAAATAGTAAAACCAGAGAAACTGATAATTTTGAAGTGGTCTCTTAATTTTTTCCGCGGCTGTATATGTATATATATATTTACATACAATATATAGCTCTGGCTCTACAATATCTAGCTCTGGCTCATGTCAATCAATACTTCTGTCTCTCGCCACCCGCCACTGAAAGCGGATTGTATGGTGTCGCGGGGCAACTGATTTGTCACTCACAAGACAAGTGAAATTGTCGCTAGATTGAGCCAGATTGAGCCAGATTGAGCCTGAAAGTCGCTAAATCGCTAGTGTGAGGGACCGGACGGTCACCCCACGTTCTTTTTGGGATGTGGCGACTGGACTGGGTGAAGGGGTTGGGAAAAAACACTGCACAGGAGATGGTGGCTTTTGTATACAAAATATATCTATTTATTAACAGAGGAAATATATTCCCCAACATATGTGCCCAAGGAATGAAACATAAAAAATAAACGTACAGGCCGTACTCAAAGGCTTTTGAAGTCACCTGCACTTGGGTACCTGCTTGTCCTAATGGAGACCTAATCGCAGGAACCTCCTCGACCAAAGCCAGGCCCCGAAGCATACACAGTGACTTAGCCGGAAGCTAAGTACATACACAGGCCTTACAGAAAACACACATACACTAGGCACACAGACAAGGCAAATAGACCAAACACAGAACAGAGGCACAACAGACACAAAACAAGGCCAACAGTAACCACACAACTAGCTACAAAACACTTCTCCTCACAACAGGGAAGTGTTTTACCTTATGCCTCAATACAAGTCCTCGTTCTCAGTCTCTCTCAGCCAGTCTCTTGTTTATAAATGAGGCACCCTTTAAATAGGGCACAGCCACGTTGGCTTAATTGGCTCCAACATTGGAAGCAGGTGAGCCCAGCCACAATCATTCTGGGGGTGGAGTCCAAAAGTCTTAAAGGGCCGCATTCCTTTTTGCCACGGTGAGGAGGGGGAGAATTCACCTTCTCACAGCTAGATTATTTTTTTTTTCGCCAGAGGTGTCCAAAAGTCGCTAAATCTAGCGACAAAGTCGCTAAATTGGCAACACTGGTTACAACGTTGACGTGATGACGTCATCAGTACATGAAACATACCTTAGGTACGGATAAAATAAAAAATAAAACGTAAGCTGAGTTAACCTGGCCCCCCCACCACTATGCAACCTAGTCAAGTTTAGAACATCAGCAACCAGTGCTACTCGAGGGGCAGCAAGAGGAGACTGTGATATTCCTTTAAAAAAAAGGGTATTTGGACAGTCGGTTTTCTCAGTTAGGTCAGCCCAGGAATGGAACCATCTCCCACAGAACATTAGAGAATCAACCTCATTTAACAGCTTTAAAATAAATCTTAAAAAATGGTTAATAAATAACCAAAAATGTGAGCATTAGTGGGTCACTAGAACTTATATATTGGTCACTAGAACTTATATATTGGTATTTAATTAAATTTCATTTTTTATTTCATTTTTATTTTGTCATTGTTATGTTTGTATATATATGTATATGTGTATATATATAGTTAATGCCTTTTTTAAAGTTGTTTAGCCATTAACACTCTGGCAGGGGGACTGCCAATGGAAACTAGCCTTTTGGCTACAATTGGGTGCATTTACATTTTAATGTTTATTAAAGTACACTGTCCCTCTTCAACAAATAAACAAACTGAAACTGAAACTGAAGTAAACTAAAAAAGTGGAGGCCAACTTAGATTGGAGATAAAGTTATTATTTGAAATGTATATACAGTATCCATGGCGATTATAGCTTATTATCGAGATACTAAGTAACATGGAGACAAACCTTGTTCTGCTACTTCACGTAGATCATAAACCTCTGAATATAAAAAGGACTCAGTGAATTCGGGTGAGAAATGTACAAGCTATAGTGCTTTTTATTCAGAAAAAAACACAGCTCCTGCATTTACTTGTTAAAGGCCATTCTTCACCTGTCCAAAATGACGGCGACGCATGCAAGTTGCAGCAGCCGTATACGTGTTATGATTGCATTTTTAACGAGAAATCAATGTTAAATTCTAAGAATATAACAGAAAAACAGTATTTCATGAAGCAGAACACAAGTAATGTCACATATTTTGATACAATGTAACTGAGGACGTCACCCCATTCAAAATGAACTGGGGATCTGCGCTCCACAAAATACAGGCTACTTCATGAAGTCTAACGATGTAAAATGAACATGTTATGATTGCATTTTTAACGTGAAATCAATATTAAATTGTAAGAATATAACAGAAAAACTTTATTTCATGAAGCAGAACACAAGTTATTTCAAACCTTTTGCTACAATGAAAAAAAAAATCCAATATGGCTGAGAAAGACGTTGCCTCACGTTGTGTTATGCGCTTGGTTAATGATGTCATGCCAACATTTCCCTTGCTTAATTAGGTTGTGTACGAACTAGTATGTTCAAGATTTTCGTAATCAAATTAACGTCGGCTGATTGAGACCAGGCTGGTTTTTCAGCATCTGAGCATTCAGATTGTGTTACGATATCATCTTTAAAATGTCTGTGGTTGAGAATTTTTGGATGTGACGAACCATTATGTTCGAACCATTATGTTCGTCCGCTTTCCCTGGTGTCCTGTGTTGTGTGGGTGTTCTGTTTGTCTGCATGGCTGTGTGTCATCCCAGGTGCTGATTAGCTGCGTGGGGGTGTGTCCGCGTGCTTCAAAAGACCTGCTCTTCCGCACACCGGAAAGAACGGACATGCAGCTCACTTTGTCCATCGTGTATTTGAACTTCGTTAATACATACTCGTAACTTCAAAGCTGTGGTTGTCTCGTTCCTTGTAACAATCTTGAGCCGGTTGTTACAAGTGGGGGTTCGTCCAAAACAGCCTATTATTATTATTTTGGTAACTTCGGAAACTTAAGATCCGCCTTTTTGCGCCTGTGTTTGTTCTCTCATTAAGAAGCCTTCTTGGTCTCGTTGAGGAGCTTTGGAGAAATTGGTAACTGCTAATTATATTCCTGATTTTTTTTTCTTTGTTCTCCTCCGCTATAACTTCTGAGCTTCTGTAAAGACCGTCGGGTCAGTAAAGTAGTTGAACTTTTGTTGTTGGTTTCGTTTCGATACGCATTTTCCGCGTTGGCATTTAAGCCTAAATTAGTTGTGTTTGTTACTAGAGATTTTGGTTTCATTGGCCTGTGGGCCTACAAGCATTTCTCGTTGGTCTCTATTTTTCATTCATTGAAGTGAGCGTATAGCTGCGCTGTTCTCTTTCTAGGTAAGTGGCCTTTTTGTATCTCAAACAAACGCTTTCCCTGTGAGGTATAAGTCGTTTATTTTTTTTGCGAATTAAATTACTTTGCGTGTCTTAGTTTGCTTAACGTCTTCGCAGTCACGGGGAACGTGGATAGAGCAGTGGTCTCGGGGGCACATTCCAAAGTTTGGCCTGTCTCAGATTGGGGCTTTTCGAACTTGTGGGCTATTGTTGCGTGCATTAAGTACCCGCCACGGCACCCGTGTGAAGCAAGGGTCTACGATTTATATAACCTGTGTTTTCATATAAGGGAAAAAAAATTGTTTGTGATTCATTTCGGCTACATCCTGCTGTGTTTAACATTTCACTTCCTCCTGTTTGACGCTAGTGTGCGCGCTCTCTCTCTTGTGCGTGTGTGTGCGCGCGGTCTTGTTCTATAATTTCGGGAATACGTCTTCTGTGAGTCGTGATTCATTGTTGGATAAATTCTCATCGTCCTATTGGTGTGTTGCTAACATGGCCTCTAGTTGGGATAAATTTGTTGATGGCCCGTCAGATGAGATTTTTGATAATCTCTCAAAGGTGCAGTTGCTTAAGCTTGCAGAATCTTATAAAATTGATATTTCTGCTGCTGACAGAAAGTGGAAAGGCACTATTAAGGCATCTTTGAGAGCATCCATGGTTGAGAAGGGTATCTTATCTGAATTAGAATCAGAGGTACAGAAACCTTCTGTAACTGCTGCTACCTCTAGTACTTTTTCGTTTGAGCAGCAGCAGGAGTTACTCTCCCTGCAGTTAGAGTCCAAAAAGCTGGAGACTGAACTTGAGATGGCTAAATTGGAGATTGAGGGGAAACGTTTGCAATTAATATCAGAAGGGAAACTTGTCCCGCAAACTGTGTCGCATGAAGCCCCTAAATTTCATATGGCCTCTAATTTAAAGTTGGTTCCACCTTTTAATGAGCGAGACTTGGATTCTTTCTTTGCCCTGTTTGAGAGAGTGGCTGATTCACAGGCCTGGCTGAATACTGAGCGCACTCTTATGCTGCAGTGTGTTTTTAAGGGTAAGGCCCAGCGGGTCTACTCTGCTATGTCCCTTGAGGACAGCCGTGATTACCACAAGGTGAAGACGGCTATTCTCAAGGCTTATTCCCTTGTGCCTGAGGCCTACAGGCAACGCTTTAGAAACCTGAGGAGACGTTCTGACCAGACATATGTTGAGTTTGCCCAAGAGTTAAAGTTGCAGTGCCAACGTTGGTGTTCTGCCTCTGAAGTTGAAGGTTATGAGGAGCTTTTCAATCTGATGTTGCTAGAGCAGTTTACGAATACTCTACCTGTTCAGTTGGCGACATACATCATGGAGCATGATATGACCACTGTTTCAGAAGCGGCTGTTCTTGCAGACGACTATGAGTTCACACCAGTGGAGGCTTCTCCATTGAGGAGAGGGAGGAAGATCCTCCTTAACATTTTGAGAATAAAAAGTGTACTTTGCCCAGACTACTGTGATTAATTAAAACCCTTAAATAGGACTACTTTAATACCTTTGTATATGTAATGTTAGTTTCCCTGGGTAAAGATGACATTAGCACCCCCTATCGCTATCGAAAATTACTGCCGGAGGACCTTCCTCCCTCTACCCTCCATTGACTCCCATTCATTTCTCTGCCTGCGCTGGCGGCTCGTGGAATGCGTTGACTTCAATGGCAGAGAGGAGGACGATCCTCCTCTGAGAGGGTGTGACTAGTTTAGGGGTCTGGATAGCGCTAAAATCTATTAACGAATAGGCTGGAGTCACGTCTGCGCTATAAACCAATAAGCAGAGGCCCTGGATATGGTGGGTGGGGTTATCCCCTCAAATCTAGGCTACGAAAGATAATCTGCTCAGTCTAAGAGACACAGTTAAGCAAGAATATCTGACCATTTTAATAATGAGAACACATTAGCAAATTAGCAAATAAAGTAAACTATGGAAACCGAGGACATTGTTCATGTTTTATTACAGAAACCATTCCATGGGGTGAGTTACAATGACAAGTTGGCCATTAAAGCAACAGGTAGACCAATTCCAAAGATTGAAATCACCAAAAGCAACGGCAGAGTCAGTGTCGTGAGTGCTACATGGTTTGCTAGGTAGGCTACTCGTGGGTGACTGGTAGCATTACAAACAATCGGTTATATTGCTGGCCCTGTTTACTAATGAATGTCAACTCTCCAACGTGGTCTTTTCATGGATTTACTGATAAAAAAAATATTGACAGGGCAACCAAGCGCCACGACAAATGTCAAGACCACGTTGGTGCTGCTATCCGCCTTTCATTGCTAGGCGGCACCATGCCTATAGAGCGGTTAGTGGATGAGGGTGTGCGGCTGCAAATTCAACAGCACAACGCTAAAGTGCGTGGCAATAGGGAGGTGGTAAAACGTCTGTTAGATGCAACGGCTTACCTAGGCATGCTAGAGTTGTCTTTCAGGGGGCATAACGAAGGGGAAAATTCTGACAACAAGGGCAATTACAGGGAACTTGCGGAGGTGATAGCGAAGTATGACCGTGTTCTGGCAGAACATCTGGAAAGCTCCACCGTCTTCTCACAGGCATGTCAAAAACAATCCAGAACGATCTAATTGCAGCCATTCACCATTCGATTGAAACAGAGCTAGAAAAGGAACTTAACAGGGCACACTTCTTTTCCTGGCAAATTGACGAGACCACAGACATTAGCTGTCATTCTCAGCTGTCTGTCATCTTGCGCTATGTTGATGACCACGGTACAATTCAGGAACGCCGTTTTTCTAGCCAATAATTTTTGAGAAAAAGGATGTAAGTGAATGATTCAGAGCATGATGCATTTGAAATGGCATCAATTATGGTCTTGTGTCTTCATTCTTCTTAAAACAATTGTAGCTGAAAATAATCAGACATATTACAACCAATAGCTTCAGTCATTGAGTGGAAAAAATAGGCCCAATGATTGGCCCAGAATCTTTTATTTAGTTTTACAAATCAAGAGTAGTCCTGATTTGACTAATTGCCTTTGCATCCTTTCCTTCTGGCCTGGACTAGTCCATCAAAGACATGCTGCCCACCAGCTTTCAAAGTACAATGCTGCCACTGGTGAATTTATCAATTTTATTCACAAAATTATCCCTCCCGGCTATTTTGTGCTGTAGTTCACCAAAACACCCTGAAACAACTTGAGTCTCACATACTTATGCCACCAACAGTACAAATGGGCCAATGGCAACCAAGCGCGCAGTCCTTCCTCCCTCACTTTAAAAACCACCAGCCGCCACTGGTTCACACATAAGGCTCGGGCATTTCCTCACGGTAGGTCTGACTGGCATCAGAGGGGTGCAGGTGGCCCTGTGCCATTTCCACATACTGTTTACCCACCTCCTGAAAATGTGGGGCGGCCTTTCAGCAGACGAGAGCCTACTGCCCAGTCAGATTCAGGCAAGAGGTGTCATTACTGTCTAGGTAGTGGGCACTGGAAACCTGATTGCCTACTTTTGAAGCAAAGGGCTAAGCCTCGTGCTGGGCCTGAGAAGTCCTCTCGTCCAGGTCAATTCTTAAGTGTTTGTTCACAGTCTGATGAGGACTATTTTACTCAGACCCATTACTCGCCCTTCATTTCTTATGGTGTTGTTTCCCTTCCAGGACATACAGAGGCAGTTCCTGTTAAAATCTTGAGGGATACTGGTTCCTCTGAGTCGTTCATCTTGCAGTCTGTGCTACCCTTTGATATCCATTCCGACACAGGAAATAGTGTCTTGGTTCGTGGTTTTGGTCCAGGCACCTTCGCTGTCCCGTTACACCACGTGAACTTACGGTCACAGCTAGTGCAGGGGGACGTATGTTTGGGGGTGTGTTCGTCTCTGCCTGTACATGGCGTCGCCGTCGTGATTGGTAATAATTTGGCCGGTTGCCATGTTTGGGCAGAGTCTGCTTTGCCCCTGGTGACCTCGGTAACACCCTCTCTTTCAGGGGTGTCTGGTATTCATGCACAAACCCTCCCCAATTTGGCTATAAGCCAAACCCTCCCCAATGTCACCTCTGCTGGTGTGGTTACTCGCGCTGCTCGCCGTGCCGCCGAAGAGCAGGGTGTTGATGGGGAGGCTGGTTACACCCCGGAGCCCTGGCTCTTGTGGGAAAACCTTCCCACATCGGTGTCGCGGGGAGAGCTAGCGAAGGAGCAGAGACGAGACCCTTCCTTAGAACCCCTGTTTAGCCGGGTTAACTCAAAAGAAAAGAGTGACCATGTGTCCACTGGCTACTTTGTGCATGATGGTGTCTTGGTGAGAAAGTGGACTTCACACACGGGTGAGAAAAGTGGCGAACTCCTGGTGCAGGTTGTTATTCCGGAAAGACTTCGTCTACTTGTTTTGAAAACTGCACATGATACTATGGGCCACGTGGGGGTTAAGAAAACGTATGATTATTTGATGCGCTACTTTTACTGGCCACGGGTCAAGCGAGATGTGTCCAAGTATATCAAGTCCTGTCACACCTGCCAAATGACAGGGAAACCCAACCAGATTATCAAACCTGCGCCTTTGTTGCCCATTTCGGTTGCGGCCAGCCCGTTTGACCATCTCCTCACTGACTGTGTGGGACCTCTGCCTAGGTCTAGCTCGGGTCATGAGTACCTCCTCACAGTGATGTGTCAGACCACTCGCTATCCTGCCGCTTATCCCCTCCGTTCAATTAAGGCTAAGTCCATTGTGAAGGCGTTGTCTCAGTTTATTTCAATTTTTGGGATACCAAAGGTAATCCAGTCAGATCGTGGCTCGAACTTTTCTTCGCGTGTTTTCGCAGAGGTTTTACGCCTACTCCGAGTGAAGCACAGCCTCTCTACTGCTTACCATCCCCAGAGCCAGGGAGCATTAGAGCGGTTCCATCAAACATTGAAGTCCCTTCTTCGTGCCTATTGCGTGGAGCTGGCTCGGGATTGGGAGGATGGTCTGCCGTGGCTGTTGCTGGCTGCGAGAGAGGTCACCCAGGAGAGTACCGGGTTTAGTCCAAATGCCCTAGTGTTTGGTCACTCTGTACGAGGGCCTCTTGCTGTTTTGCAGAGTCAGTGGGATGTGTCGGCGCCTCCAAAGAATCTGACGGATTATGTAAATGGTTTTAAGCGGAGGTTGTCTGAGGCTTGGCGGGTAGCTCGGGTGAATTTGGAAAAGGCACAAGGCAGAATGAAACGGCTCTATGACCGTCGCTCTGAGCAGCGGGTATTTCGGGAAGGGGACCGTGTCCTGGCGTTACTCCCTGTCACGGGTTCACCGTTCCATGCTAAGTTTGGTGGCCCCTACCTGGTGGTGAAACAGGTGTCTAGTGAGAATTACTTAATTGCAACTCCGAATAGACGCAAGTCCACACAGCTAGTTCATATTAACTTATTAAAAGCCTATCATGTACCTGATATGGTGAAGCCTGTTCTTTTGGTTAGTGCCCCGGGGTCTGCTGATATCTCTCCTGGCAGCTTGCATTCCTTTAAAGGGGGGGATGAGCTGCTTGGGCCAGATGATGCTGTTTTAAGTGCAAGGTTGCAAAACTCGGAGTCACTAAAAAACTTGGAGCAAATCCTCAGTCACCTGCCAGAGACAAGGCGGTCGGAGTTGATTGCTCTTGTTCAGGAATATAAGTGTTTGTTTTCAGACCGTCCATCTCAAACTCACGTCATTAGCCATGACATTGAGGTGGGGAATTCAGACCCTATTAAACAGCGCTTCTACAGGGTCTCTGTGGATAGACAGAGGCAGCAAGAGACAGAGGTGCAGTATCTGTTAGATAATGACCTTGCAGAGCCCTCTACCTCCAGCTGGGCTTCTCCGTGCATTTTGGTGAACAAGCCTGACGGTACGTTCCGGTTTTGCACGGATTACCGTAAGGTCAACGCCATCACCAAGCTGGACTCTTTCCCGCTACCTAGGATTGAGGACTGTGTGGATCAGGTGGGAGGCGCTCGCTTTGTGAGCAAGTTCGATCTACTCAAGGGATACTGGCAAGTCCCTCTCACAGAGCGAGCACAGGAGATCTCCGCCTTTGTCACACCTAAAGGCCTCTACTCTTATAAGGTAATGAGTTTTGGTCTCCGTAATGCCCCAGCCACATTCCAGCGGCTAATGAACCGAGTGGTCTCTGGTCTGGATGGGTGTTCGGTTTATTTGGATGATGTAGTTTGTTTTAGTGACACTTGGGAGGGTCATTTGGTTCACATTCGGGCTCTGTTTCAGCGTTTGGCAGAGGCCAACTTGACGGTGAACCTCGCTAAATGTGAATTTGCCAAAGCCACAGTGACCTACCTGGGAAAGGTTGTTGGCCAGGGCCAGGTGCGCCCAGTACGGGCTAAGGTGGAGGCGATTGATCGCTTCCCTCCTCCAACCACAAAGAAAGAGCTCATGAGGTTTTTGGGTATCGTGGGGTTCTACAGGTGTTTTTGTAAGGCTTTCTCCACAGTGGTAGAGCCTCTCACTTCGTTACTGAGGTCTTCTGCCAAGTTTGTGTGGTCTCAGTCCTGTCAGGCCGCGTTTGAAGCTGTCAAACGCCTTCTGACAACAACCCCTGTTTTAGCTGCGCCTCAGTTCACTAGGCCTTTCAAGCTTGAGGTGGATGCGAGCAATGTTGGAGCTGGAGCGGTGCTCCTACAAGAGGATGACAACGGCCTTAATCGGCCTGTGTGTTATTTCTCAAGGAAGTTCACGTCTTATCAGTTTAATTATCCAGTGATTGAAAAAGAGGCTCTTGCCCTCATCTGGGCGTTGCAGCACTTTGAGGTATATGTTGGGGGATGTGCGTCTACACTGGTGGTATACTGCGATCACAATCCCCTGACGTTCCTGAATTCCCTCCAAAACCCCAACCAACGGCTAATGCGTTGGTCATTGTTTCTGCAGCCTTACCATCTGGACATTAGACATATTAAAGGCTCAAATAATGTCATTGCGGATGCGCTCTCCCGCGCTCCAGTGTAATGTCTTGTCTGTATACCCTTATAACTTTTGTGTCGTCTGCCTTTAGCCTCCCAGGGCCCGGGTTGGGCTGTTGTTGCAGAGGGGACAAGGGTTAGGGGGGTTAAAGATAAGTATAAAATGTATAATATTTAATGTTAAAGAAGGTAAGGTAAGATTGTTAGTATTGGTCACGTGGTGTAACATGTGGGTGCTTATGGTTGTCACTATAGGCTGGCTATTCTGGCCATGAGTATGTAGTAGTTGTTTATGCAGGCCTGCATTCTGTGTGCATTCGGTGTTCTGTGTTATTCTCTGCATTCTGTGTTGATTATTGGTGTTGTTGTACATTGACCCGTTACGATCAACTTTTCTAAGGGGGAGGGTGTGACGAACCATTATGTTCGTCCGCTTTCCCTGGTGTCCTGTGTTGTGTGGGTGTTCTGTTTGTCTGCATGGCTGTGTGTCATCCCAGGTGCTGATTAGCTGCGTGGGGGCGTGTCCGCGTGCTTCAAAAGACCTGCTCTTCCGCACACCGGAAAGAACGGACATGCAGCTCACTTTGTCCATCGTGTATTTGAACTTAGTTAATAAATACTCGTAACTTCAAAGCTGTGGTTGTCTCGTTCCTTGTAACAATCTTGAGCCGGTTGTTACAATGAGGAGAAAACATTTGAGTATTGTAGAACAGCTTAGTGGGTATACAGTGCGCTCGTAAGGTTACTATTACAAGAAATAGTAGTTCAGAAATGAAACAGAAAACGATGGTGGCAATGATTGACATTACAGGTAAATAGGCTAGCACAGAGTATGTAGATGCATCATGAGCGGGTTGAATTCATTCATGACAGTGTGGTAGGGATGGGTAGGTGTAGGCAGATAGTTTCTGCAAGTAGATCAGGTGGAGACATTATATGTGTTTAGTTTTGATGAGTTATGTTCAGTTATGTTGGCTGAAATGGTGAAAGGGAATTCATGAATTATTCATGAATATACGATGCACTGAAGAGGAATGTCTTTAATCTCGTTTTAAAGATTGAGAGGAGGTGGCAGGAAGATCAATCCACAGGCTCCGCCTTCTGTGGTGTTTTTTGATATCCTTGGAATTACAAGGAAACTTGCCTTGAGATAATTTGGAGCTAAGCTATTTAGAGCTTTTTTGAGTTAGAAGGAGTACTTTGAAATCGGTTCTACTTTTGACAGGGAGCCAGTGCCGCGAGGCAAGTGCATATGCAAGTGATATGTTCATATTTTTCAGTTCAAGTTAGTGTGTGAGCGGCAGCGTCCTGTTTTAGTTGGAAGCTTTTTATTGAGTTGTTGTTACATCTGGACAGTAGAACATTGCAGTAGTCTAGTCCTGACGTAATAAGAGCATGGTTGGTGTTTCTGCATTCTGCACTGATCTGAGTGTCATCCAAGCACACAGCCTTGATGACTTCCTCTGATGCGACTGGGTGGCTCATGGTGGAGCTGGACAAATTGAAGACTGTTTAAAAAGGTAAGATCTAAACCAGGATGAGACACAGCCTTTGATAAGGAAGTTGGGTATAGGCCTTTAGTTAGCCAAGTTATCAGGATCAAGGTTTGCTTTTTAAGAGATGGTGTGTTTTATGATATTTTGAATGATTGGAATGTATCCTGTAATCAGTGAATTGTCCTAGGGTTAGGGTTAGGGTACATGTATAAGTAGTTTTGTAGGGATGGGGTCTAGTAGGCAGGTTGATGATCTAGATGAGGATATCAGGAAAGTGAGTTCAGGGAGGTCAGTGGGTGTAGGAATGGGATTCTAAGACTAAACCAGGTTGTGGGGGTCATACAATAGTTTCTGCTGTAGGTTATAGGAACAGAGTGTTGGATTACATTGTGTTGTTTTGCTAGACTAGAAATGGTGTTAAAGAAAAACCTTGGATTGTTTTTATTGTTTTCAATCAATGAAGAATTATAGGCTGCTTTCGCATCAGAAACTGATTTTTATAGATAACAAGGCCATCCCTCCATGCCAGGTGAAAAACCTAAAGTTTGGTGGAGTACCATTTTCAAGTGCATGAGTCTGGTCAGGTCCGGTCACCACTGGCTGGAGGCAGCCGCAACACCACGTGTAGCACCTGGGATCCGTAAAGGCACTCCTTCACAGTGCAACAGGTGCTGTCTATAGCCCACAAGTGCTAAGCACAACAACATGGCTACCCAACCATAACATCTGAGCAGCAGGATATAACAACAACAACAAAGCTGCCTTTGTGAGCATTCCACTGGGTTTCAAACAGGCACCTTTCTTCATCAGTGGTTCGTTGCACGACAGCTCCGAAAGGCTCAACTCAGTGTTTCTATTGTTTGCTAATTATATACCAGCTCATATATGGAGTGATAGGTGAAAATTCACCCCAGTTATCTCAGTACTCCGGAGCTTCATATAAGTATATTTATTTATTTGATTATTATATTCTTAAGTCATTAACAGTGTTTGGAAATAATCTCACTCATGGAGTTTGGTATACGCTGTTAGTGTAGGCTAAATAAATGCTTACGTTACGTTACGTTAACGTTGGTTGCTTCGGTCTTGCACCACTAGCATTTGTGAATAACGTAATTATAAAAACTTTTTTTTTTTTGTATTAGTTTTAGTTTTACTCGTTTTCATCAATAAACCTGGAACTTCGAGGCTACATCCTGACTTTGCGTCTTTCATGAAAGGAGTTAGGCTGGCTGTCTATATGTGTTAGGAGGATACAATCTTGGAAGATACTACAATAAGCTTGACACATTTTTCTTTTAACAACCCGACGGAGTAGGCTTATAATCACATGCATCCTTACCAAAAGAATAATAATGATTCATTATCAACATAGTAAGTGATTAATCAGTACCCACATACTGTACATACATATACATACACACATACCTCTGTCCCAGTTCTCCCTCAGACCAATTATACAGTAACTGAAACAGTTTGCATATGCACGTACACATCCTGTGAAGTCTGGTCCACATATATAGTATACAGTATGTGTTGATTATACAGTAAGTGATATGATTTTATTCAACATTTGCTAATTTAATTTTGACAACCTGAGAGCAAACAAAGCCTTGCGCACCTCCTGGGATATTTGCCGAACCCTTAGGTTGAGAACCAGAGCCCTCAGGAAAAAGTCTATGGAGAAAGATTATTTCAATCATGTTGACCGAAGCTCTCCTAATTATAGCCTCTATAGATGGACCTCACCATAACTGACCTGTCTATGGACCTTATGTGCTTATCCTGATTCTGACTATTCTATTTCACATTTCATAGTTGTCTTTGATAAATAGTGACATTTAGAACTGCTGGGAGGTGTTATCTGATCAGATGTTGCTGACTGACCGAAGGCTCATCTCTTCTCCTTGTCCTTGCTGTTGGCCTTGGGGCTGTTGGCCTTGGGGCTGACGGCGAGTAAAATCCCTCACGAACCCTCGCAAGCGTCTTCCTGTTAAAATAAAACATCTTTATTAATACACATCCTGTTTATACTAAGTCTTGTGTCGTACTTGTTCAAATCTTTTGGTCTAAAACTAGTGAGCTAAATAAAAGGTATGTAAAACAGCCCAGTTGGCATTGATTATGGCCAGCCATTATGCCAAATGGAGCCTTTTGGCAATATTGTTGGCAAAAAAGTTGGCAGGGTGTTCCGTCCCGGACCATAGAACTACACATGCACAGCCTCGACAGCAAGTGGGAACAGCAGGTGTATTCATCTTTTCCTCACATGACATACTATTGAGATGATTTCGAAGGTATCAAAAGCAGTTGCTTATAAAAACATACCTCAAAAGGGGTAAATTGTTGCATAGTTATGCATTTATTATTATCACAACAAGTTGTTTTATCTACCACATCCTCTGCCTTGTAAAGGAAAACCTCAACTCTATGTATTTAAACAACTAAACAGAGAAAACCACTGGCAATTGCTCTGCATCACTACAGTGTCATTTTAGAAACTGTAGTAAAAGCTTAAATAGCAAGTGGGTAGGATAAGATGTCATGTTCTGTTTTAGTGTTAAAAGATTAGGAAAATAAAGTTATGTAGATCTGCCACTCAGAATATTGTAATGTAGCATTGTCACATTTAAACTTGGAGCTATAGGAAATCTTCCACAAAGGTAAATGTAAAATAGCCAAAGACAACCCTGATATCATCAGTCACGGCTACTAGATTATTGAAAACTTTGCACACTGTCAATTCATTTCTACTGGGTGTTTGATATGAGCATGATCGCTACATTACCCCTCCCTGGTCTGCTAGGAGGAGTTGTTGGTATCTTGAAGTCTTGGCTCCCAGGATCCTCATGGATAATGCCCAGGCAGGTGTTCCATTTGTTCCAGTTGACCTCCTCCACTCTGAAAAAACAACAACACACGCTCCAATTAGCCATTGTTAGCGACTCCAGTCAATAAGTTCCAAGTTTACAATGTCAATAATAATAATAATAATAATACATTTTATTTATAGGGCGCCTTTCAAGAAACCCAAGGTCGCCTTACAACAGTGAATAAAACATTGAACAATACATAATACAGCAACAACTTTACAGCTTATAGGCTTGCTTAAACAGGTGTGTTTTGATTTGTGTTTTAAAAAGAGCGATTGAGTTAGGGTCCATGTTTCTGATGTCAGGGGGGAGGAAGTTCCAGAGGTGAGGGGCAGAGCGGCTGAAGGCTTTGGATCCCATGGTGGACAGATGGGCTTGGGGGACGGTCAGGGTAATGGAGGAGGCAGACCTGAGAGACCGGGTAGGGACATTGATGTGGAGGAGGTCAGAGAGGAATGGAGGGGCGAGGTTATGGATTGCCTTAAATGTGTGGAGGAGGATTTTGTAGTTAATGCGGTGTTTAATGGGAAGCCAGTGGAGTTGATGTAGAAAGGGGGTGATTTGACTGATGGATGGCGTCCTAGTGACGATACGGGCAGCAGCATTTTGTACCAGTTGAAGTTTATGGAGGAGTTTGTGTGGGAGACCAAAGAGAAGGGAATTGCAGTAGTCCAGGCGGGAAGTGACAAGGGAGTGAACCAGGATTGCGGCGGTGTTGGGAGTGAGTGAGGGGCAGAGGCGGTTGATATTGCGGATGTGAAAATAGGCAGATGGTGTTGTTGATGTGGGTATGGAATGATAGGGTGCTGTCGAGGACGATACCCAGGCTTTTAACCTGAGGAGAGGGGGTAACCAAGGAGTTATCTATGGTGAGGGTGAAACTGGGGTGTTTGGTGAGGGTGTGTTTGGAGCCAATGAGGACTGCTTCAGTTTTTTCACTGTTAAGCTTTAGGAAATTGGAAGAAAACCAGGATTTGATTTCCTGTAAACAGGCACAGAGGGAGGAGGGTGGGAAGGTGGAAGTGGGTTTGGTGGAAAAGTAGAACTGGGTGTCATCCGCATAACAGTGGAAATGAATATTGTATTTACGGAAAATCAGTCCAAGTGGGAGGAGGTATATGATGAATAGGATAGGGCCAAGGACAGAGCCCTGGGGAATTTCCGGATGGCATCTGATAACTCGGCGGCAGAGGGGAGTTGGAAGCATGAAAGTGGTACAGAGATGGGGGAGTGGAGAACTAGAGGGGGTGGACAACTAGACATGTGAGGGGTTAGTTGCTGGTGGATGGTGGCTATTCTTGTGTTGAAAAATGACATCAGGGTGTTACAGTGGTCAGTGGAGTAGAAGTGTGGGGGAAGGGAATCTGGGGGGCGCAGTGTGCTGTTCACCACTGAGAACAGGGCCCTAGTGTTCCCAGCACCAGCAGTGATTCGGTCATGCAGGGACATATCAGACTTCGGCTTTGCCGTATCAACCTCGCTAACGCTTGGTAGATACGTTACAGCCTCAGTCTGATATGTCCCTGCATGACCTCACTCTCGGTTAGTAAGTAGTTATTATTGACATTGTTTCTACATTTGAACCGTTGTACATTTTCAATAACATTACATCCATTAGTTAAACCTGGATATTTTATCAACATTTTTTATTTCATTTGATAAGAGCTCTTGTTTATAACAGATCAAATCTGGCTGGGTCAAATGTGGCTTTATGATTAGCTGTGTAATATAAGTACAAAGTCGGCAATACACTATAGGTTAGTTACAGGCTACTAAGCAGTAAGAGTACTGCCATTTGGTGTTACCAGGCCCCCACCTGGGGGGGGCACCCAGCCCCGCCATGCCCCACACTTTAGAAAGCACTGAAGTGCAGTATGTGTCACCTGAAGCACCAGCGAAGGTCCTCTCCATCCCCCTTGCCCAGGTTTTTCTCTACTCCAGAACGAAGTCTGCGCCTCAAACACTGTGGTAGACGTCTTTCTGTATCTAGGATGGTAATGGCTCGCTGGAAACGTATGAAAACATAGGTACAAACATGAAAGACCATGCTCAATGATCTCCCCTCGGATGGTCTACCAGAAAAACAGCTGTGTACATTCAGTCACTTTACCTGTAGTCTCCAGATGCTGGTGCTCTCCTCTGAGATCTTCTCCACAGTTTTGTTCATGAGGGCGATGAGCATGTTGAGGAGCAGAATGTAGGTGAGGACGATGTAGGAGATGAGAAGCACATAGAACACCTCCTTGTAGCGGTACTGCTCAGTGAACTCCAGGTCCCCCATGCCTATGGTGAACTTGAACAGCTCCAGAGTAGTGAAGTAGAAGTTCTTGTAAGTTGGCTTTGTGCATTTGTTCGAATCTTCAATAAACATAGAACGTGATTTGGTCTTTGGTTCATCCAGAAGAGTGACTACCGCTAAAAGACAATGAAAAAAATGAAGATGGTTTATACAAAGGTAGGTATACAATAGGTGCCTATGGCTTTTGAAACAGCATTCAGAGATGATATTAGCTTTGGATTAACTCTCTAACAGTTATGTTTTGTATGTTTACATGTTTACATTTCAAATACTTATTTACTAATATTATATTTCCAAACAACTATTTATCAGTATTTAGGAGGGAATCCATGTACCTGATGAAAATCCAAAGAGGAAAACCATGTAAACAAAAAGAAAACGTAAAATGTCTCCAAGAATCATCTAGAATGACATAAAAATATGTGTGATTATCTACGAAGAACTTCAGGCTGTCAGGAGATGACAACAAATGGCATCCAAAGGTGGGCAGCGTAGCATATGGCAGACACCTTCTGTATCATGACGCTGTAGATGCCCATGTGTTTGGATCCTCTGGAGAAGTAGAGGAGGTTCATCCAGCTGAGAGCCAGACAGAATACCATCAACCCAAGGTACTCCATCCTGCCACAAAAGTACAGCAACACAGACGCCAGGAAGAGAACTCCCTGGAAGAAACTAGGGCCCGGGACACAGAAAATAAGATCAAAAAGACATTTTTGATTGTGTATCTATTTTTTAAACTACCAAAAGCACACAAAGAGAGGATTTTTTGTCTCCATGTGACTTACAAAAGGAGTTCACAGAAGCCATCTATTAACAAAGTTCCCAGTTTTGGACGTTTCCTTCTGAAATCCGAAAACTTGAGAGAGAACAGTATTAGTCATATAAGCCCCCCCCCCCCAATGGGATGGTAGCAATGGTTTTCCATTCTAACAGTGATACATACCCCTTTTAAGAAGAAGTAAAGAGAAGCCAAGAGAAGTAGGAGTTGCCCTGCCAGGAGAAAGTAATCCTCTATCGTATACTCCAAAGGATATGGTGGCTGGGAGGAATGAATGCAGTGGGGCAGTTCAAACCCAATGCTATCACAGAGCAATCAATCATTGGAAAACATTTGGTAAAAACAACTAAAGTGAATGACTGACCAGACCAGCTGATCCGTCTTTCCTGAAATAGGCCACAGTGGAGAATACGGAGAGGTACATCACATAAACTACAAAATTGAAGAGAAATATTGGATAACCAAATCTCTTCCACTTCTCCTCCAGCAGCTGATTGAGTGGTTCCACCTGAAGCATCTCCAGACGATTCTGAAATCACAGTTTAGCCTACCTCAGTACTCAGGAGTCTATCATATCAATTCCTACCTCAGTACTGCCACAATCTGGAGGCTATCATATCAATTCCTACCTCAGTACTGCCACAATCTGGAGTCTATCATATCAATTCCTACCTCAGTACTGCCACAAGCTGGAGTCTATCATATCAATTCCTACCTCAGTACTGCCACAATCTGGAGTCTATCATATCAATTCCTACCTCAGTACTGCCACAATCTGGAGGCTATCAATTCCTACCTCAGTACTGCCACAATCTGGAGTCTATCAATTCCTACCTCAGTACTGCCACAATCTGGAGGCTATCATATCAATTCCTACCTCAGTACTGCCACAATCTGGAGTCTATCATATCAATTCCTACCTCAGTACTGCCACAATCTGGAGGCTATCATATCAATTCCTACCTCAGTACTGCCACAATCTGGAGTCTGTCATATCTATATGGAGTGATCTTACATTATCACATCATTAGAGTGGATGATACATTTTTAGTACCACTCATTATTTGGCCACACTTCCACACTAAACTGATGACTTTGGTACACTAAATAAGGTTTTAGTTTATTACTGTACAGACTCTTGATACCTTGATTAACTCACTAATCTTATTTCAGTCAAATAAGATTAGTGAGTTAATGGTACAGTGTTTTATATACTGTATTATAAATATACATATATATTGTACGTATATTGTAAGGTACCAGGCTTAAACTGCCTACACTGCCAAATAAATCATTAATTTGAACATTTGTAAACCAATATGATATTTATATTTCAATCGTAATGATACAAAACCTGCACAAACGCTTATGGCTTACTGGGATTTCAGTTCCGTAAACGACTATCTCCAGGACAGATTTTTTCTCACAGGTGTCAAGTGATGACAGGTCGTACAGTGAGGAATAGACAGGCCCATAGGCCCACTCCGTGAACTTCCTGGAAAGGTGTCTGGTCTCTTTATCCTGGAACTCTCGATGTAACATATGTTTCAACAGCTTCAGAAAAACACATAAACAAGAAGGAGTAAAAATGTAATTATGCAATGAGCTTAGGAGAAACAAATCACATAGTATCAAAAATAATACAGCCTTACCGTGTGAATCCATACCAGCGATATGAGCGACGCGATTTCTAAACCCCATGCATTTCAACGGGAGCCAGTCCATTGTGACGTAGACCAGCGATCTGGGCGACGCGACCGATGAAAATTCGAACATGTTAAAATGTATGCAGATGAGGAGCGATTTTTCCTGGCGGCGACCAATGAGATTGTTTGGTGTCGTCTTTGAAAATTGAAAATTGTAGGACTGTATGTTATTTCCACACGCTACACCACGCCTCCTCAAAGCGATAGAAGCGATGGAATTTGGTCGCGTCACTGGTATGGATTTGCGTTACACATGCCAGAAATAATGTAATCTAATATAATCAAATATAATCTCACCTCAATCTTGCCTCTTTTGGCTGCGAGTTTAATTGGTGTGAGGCGTTGGTTGTTCTCAATCTCCTCCAGCTTGACTTTCGGGTGAAGCTGAGCCGCTTTGGCCAAGATGTGGTCATACATCTTTATAATGAACTCTGTGTTCTCCAGACTGTTATCTGCTACCAGCACAAGAGCATGGAGAACCATGTTACCCTGTGAGTCTGCCTCCCGCACATCTGCATTCTGGTACTGGTTTTCCAACAGGAAGTCAACTATGTCTCTCTGGTTGGTGCAGGCTGCCAGCGAAAGTGGTAGCTCGCCTGTAAACAGACACAACATGCTTTTCAGTGGTGTAGTCCAGGGTATACAAAGGTATACAGAGTATACCCACTTATTTTTCAGATTTCAAATTTCTCAAAACAGGGCGTTTATCCTGTGCTGTATGGGCTGATAACAAAAAAATAAGAGTATACCCACTTCTCCAGGGACCACTACACCACTGATGCTTTTGTTTAGTTACTAATACAAGGTTAAAATATAGCTGCAAGCAGCGATGGCGGTTTCCTCCTCCAAACATTGCGTACGGAAAAATTTTATTTTGTGACAATTTGTCACTGTATAGAAAAATCCATGCTGCACACTTGCCAATGGGATATTAAATTTCAAATCCAACATTTACAATGCTTTTGCCTTGAAGTTTAGACTGAGTGGAGGTTGTGTGTGTGTGCTTACCCTGTGTGTCTGTGAGAATGTATGTGTGTGACACCAAGCTGTGTGTCTGTGAGAATGTGAAAAACACATAAACAAGAAAACCAAGCCTGCGCGTGTGTTAAGGGGAGACTGAGTGTGTGAGACACGCGCGGAGGCGCAAAGTAGCAGACAGGCAGACCTTCTATTGAAAATCACCCTAGAAATTAGCCAAGCATGCATGTTTCAAATATTCACCAAAAATCTACTTTTCATCTTACAGTCAACTTTTTTTCAGATTTGTGTACTAAACATTCTCAAGTGTCTTCACATGAGCTTGTGATTGAATCAGAGTATCACTTTTTGACCTGTGGATGTGTAAAGCATTATTTTAGCGTTAACAATGCATCCAATTGGATATCAATACTTTTTCCAAGATATGAAGTTGCCTTTGCACATGGGAACATGTTGTAGTGTATTCCAGTGACATATCAAGTTTGGTTTTGATTTCTCAAAGATTTGCCAAGATATGACTTCACTTCCTGTTTGGCGACTTTTCTGCTGAATTTGAGTGGCTGTACCGGACAAACGGTTGTGAGGATCAAAATTCTGTTCGATAACTTTTGTGAGGCTAGGTTTGAAGATCATCTCTGGTGATTTTGAAGAAGATTTGCCAATTTTTTTTTTGATTTTCAAAGGTTTTTGATAAAACCGGAAATAGCGGAAAATCTCTATAACCGCAAATGAACGCCATGGGGTGGGTTTAATTTGTCTACTAATGGTACCTCATTTTTGAAAATCTGTCATACGGTTCAAAAGTTGCGTGTGTTACAAAAGTCCAACTTTGACCTGTTGGTGGCGCTAGAGTGGTGTAATGAGAGCCATGAAACTTGGTGTGAATGAAGAAGGAACTGTCCTTAATGAGTGTGCCAAATTTCACAAAAAGTTACCATATGGTTGTAGGGGCTGCCATTGACTCCCATGGTACTAACATAATAATAAGAAAGCCTACAATAACAATAGGTTACCTCCTACCAGAGGAAACCTAATTAGCATCAGCTTCAAGGTCTGACTCATTTGGTATCTCACCGAAATAGAAGCAGGAAACCTAATTAACATCAGCATCAAGGTCTGACTCATTTGGTATCTCACCGAAATAGAAGCAGGAAACCTAATTAACATCAGCATCAAGGTCTGACTCATTTGGTATCTCACCGAAATAGAAGCAGGAAACCTAATTAACATCAGCATCAAGGTCTGACTCATTTGGTATCTCACCGAAATAGAAGCAGGAAACCTAATTAACATCAGCATCAAGGTCTGACTCATTTGGTATCTCACCGAAATAGAAGCAGGAAACCTAATTAACATCAGCATCAAGGTCTGACTCATTTGGTATCTCACCGAAATAGAAGCAGGAAACCTAATTAACATCAGCATCAAGGTCTGACTCATTTGGTATCTCACCGAAATAGAAGCAGGAAACCTAATTAACATCAGCATCAAGGTCTGACTCATTTGGTATCTCACCGAAATAGAAGCAGGAAACCTAATTAACATCAGCATCAAGGTCTGACTCATTTGGTATCTCACCGAAATAGAAACAGGAAACCTAATTAACATCAGCATCAAGGTCTGACTCATTTGGTATCTCACCGAAATAGAAGCAGGAAACCTAATTAACATCAGCATCAAGGTCTGACTCATTTGGTATCTCACCGAAATAGAAACAGGAAACCTAATTAACATCAGCATCAAGGTCTGACTCATTTGGTATCTCACCGAAATAGAAGCAGGAAACCTAATTAACATCAGCATCAAGGTCTGACTCATTTGGTATCTCACCGAAATAGAAGCAGGAAACCTAATTAACATCAGCATCAAGGTCTGACTCATTTGGTATCTCACCGAAATAGAAGCAGGAAACCTAATTAACATCAGCATCAAGGTCTGACTCATTTGGTATCTCACCGAAATAGAAGCAGGAAACCTAATTAACATCAGCATCAAGGTCTGACTCATTTGGTATCTCACCGAAATAGAAGCAGGAAACCTAATTAACATCAGCATCAAGGTCTGACTCATTTGGTATCTCACCGAAATAGAAGCAGGAAACCTAATTAACATCAGCATCAAGGTCTGACTCATTTGGTATCTCACCGAAATAGAAGCAGGGTCCATCATGCTGCTGAAAGAACTTCCCACAGGCCTTGGCATGGACATCAGCACCTTTCTCAACCAGAAGCTCAACAAAGTATTTACTCCTTCTCTCAATGGCTACATGAAGGGCCGTCTGGCCTACAGAGAAGAAGAACAATCTGAATATCAGAATATCTGTCTGCATAAAACAACATCCAGGTTTTAACAATATACCGAACTCTCACCTTTGTAATAATCATCAGTATATGCCGCATTGACAAATTTCTTCAAATCACCCATCTTCTCAGTGATGCCAAGAAGGGTTTTAACAGTGTCATTTCTGCCATCTCTTAGGTTTAGGAGAGCTTTGAGTAAAGCAGTCTTGCCCTTGGACTGATCTGCACAAAGTTAGAAAGGTTATGTTTAACACTTGAAATCTGAGGATTATGTATTTACATAATAGTATAATATTACTTTGATAAGTATCTCAACAAGTCTTTGAATCATAAGGTGGGTACAGTGTCTGTCAAGGCCTGAAACAAATAAAGACATAGGCCTATATCACACAACACTGAAACTGTAAACAGGATACGATCGTCCACAAGTTAGGAGAGTGGATGTTTCTGTAACCTGATGATGTTTTCTAAAGCTTTTTTCCTGTTATTGTTCCCCGTGGGATTAAATGTCAGATGGATCCTTGAGGCGTCCTCGTGATTTAAATGTGAGAAGCTGCAAATTCTTTGATAAAGCATATTATTGTTCTGATAAAAATAACTGTGATTGGGAGTTACGGATGGATTTCTCAAGGCAGGCCCAAGCATTGAGTTTGCCATATAACCTAATACACTTGGATAGTACTCTAACTCGTCAATCAAATTACTGTTGTTTAAAAAATACCAAGATGCAAAGCACAAATACTAAACTGCTTCCATTTTTAATCGGTTGATCTTAATACTAATAATGACCGATTTAATCGAATTTACAAAAAAAGACAGAATTTTCTAACAGGGACTTCTGTAGAATTGCAGTCGCTTAATTGATATGACACCTCAGGAAATTATTATACATAGTTGATTTTTTATCACACAAGGAGAGAGGCAATATTTTACATTAACATTTTTGTCATCTTCCCCCTTACAGGCAGAGTCAGTCAGGTATTTCATAGCACGACGCAGATACTGCTCCAGTCCCTCTAGCTGGGCAACCTCTCCACTTGACACTGCTGTGAAGAGCCTTTTAATGTCGAATTTGTCTTTGTCTTGAGCAGCTTCACCTGTTATTCCTGTGATACCCCTGCATTAGAGAAGATTATATGTGAAAAACATAGCTTTGACAGCATTAGGACCATAGAATTCAAGGTTCCATAGGACTTGTTATAAATATGTAACTTCATATTCCAAACATATAAGGTGTCACTACATATAGGTGAGCCATAATACAAAATAATAGTTTACACTTTTTTATAATATATATATTTTTTAATTGTTTGGAACAGAAAAGGTTGTGGACACTTTATGAGGGTGACAATGTTTGAGTCCAATAGACAATAAAATGTATCATTTCAAACTCAATTCAATTCAATTCAATTTTATTTGTATAGCGCCATAACAATACAATTGCCTCTAGAGCCTAAACCCCCTTAGTGCATGCACAATGGCAACAGGGGCAAGGAAAAACTCCCTGTTAGGCAGGAACAGGGGCGTCGTTAGGCCTGTTTTAGGGGGGCTGAAGCCCCCCTAAAATGTTCTTCAGCCCCCCCAAAATGATTTGGCATTATTGGCTTAAAAAAAATAAATAAATAAAATAAAAATTGGTGATGATATTAAATTAAACGATTGTTTCTCACATGGACACGTTTTTTATAACTCTCAAATGCTACATATGTGCTTGCGTGCGTTCTGGTTTTTAGGTTTTCTCCCCCTTAAAATTACAATCCAATAGCAAATCATTAACTATATAAAGTATGGAAGTTTATTAGACTCTTTATTCAAATGGCAATGCATTTGTCAAATGGCAATTCAATGCGCAAAGTGACAATGCAATCCGCAATTCAAATGGCAAACCAGTTGTCAAATGGCAAACCAGTTGTCAAATGGCAATTCAATGTGCAAATGACAATGCAATCCGCAATTCAGTTTGTATTATATTGAATACAAATTTGAATGAACGCTTATTGCATTGCATTTCATATTGACACGTTTTTTTCGACTCTTTATTCAAATGAAAATGCATTTGTCAATTGGCAATTCGATGTGCAAAGTGACAATGCAAGCCGCAATTCAAATGGAAAAGCAGTTGTCAAATGGCAATTCAATGTGCAAATGACAATGCAATCCGCAATCCAGTTTGTATTATTTTGAATAACAATTTGAATGAGCGCTTATTGCATTGCATTTCATATTGACACGTCTTTTCGACTCTTTATTCAAATGGAAATTCAATGTGCAAAGTGGCAATGCAATCCGCAACATATCAATATCCACGTGATGTCAGTCACGTGATATGTTAGTGTGAACCTCAACATGGGGTCCATGTATTAAATGTCAGAAGAATCAGAATCAGCTTTTTTGGGCCAAGTAATCATCTTTTAATCAAAAATGAACATACAATTTTCTGTCACTGACATGGAAGTAATTGAGGAGGACACAAGAGCAGGCAATGGGTGGTTCATTTTTCAAACACAGAGCCGGGAGAATTGGGGCTTCGATCGCTAAACAGGACAGTTCTTCAAAACCTGCCCAGCCTTCACAGTCCCTTATCAGAAATATGTGTAACCCAAAGCTTTTCAACTTCACCTCACCTGCCACTGAACATGGATGCACACATGAAAAACATGCAGTTAATGAATTCTTACATGCTACTCCGGATTTCTTTGTAGTTGTGACTGCTGTGGTCAAGGTTGCGGGGAAGTTAAGTGTCACTGTGCTTACACATATTCCTCAAAATATACAGCATAACACAAAACAATACAACAGTGCAAAACAATATAATACAACAGTTCAAAACAATAAGTTGTTCTTTAGAAAAATGTATCGTAGAGGAACTGCCGAAGACCGAATGTAGAAGATAGCTGCTAATCCTGGCTCTCGGGAGTCTGTTAAAACTGGAAATATTTGTATGTGAATTAAGGTGTTTACACAACTTTTATAAGTCTACATCGACTCGGTTTGTTGTTAATATACTATACGAACACTGTCAGGGCAAACAGAATATTGTAGGTCTTAAATTAAGCTCTCGACCGTTATGGTTAGCTTACTGCCTAAACTTTAATTGGAGATCAATGTAGAAGATAGCTGCTAAAATGCTATAAGCGCTGCACTGCAGCCGAGCTTGCTACTTGACACTCGCTACATGACAGCCAAACATGTTTTTTTTCTGACCACGACCCCTAGGCGAAATACCGCCTGCCGATAATTCGTCCCAATGGAAATGTGGAGTTAGACTTGAAGAGAAGTGAAGAGAAAATAAGAGCTTCTTGAGAATAGCGGTATAAAACACTGCAAAACAGTGCCGTACATGGACCCCAACATGGCCGGCAAAGGTTGTTGTCATGGATATTGGTCACGTGACTAAATACGCCTAATAGGGGTAGGGACCCGCCTTGATGGGGCGACTGACAGATTGCATTTTCATTTGAATTTTGCAACAAAAAGAGCGTGATGACAAGTAAATGCTAATGCAATATACTGGGGGCGCTGTTCAGCTACTACATTGAATTTCCATTTGAATAAAGAGTCGAAAAGACCGTGTCAATATGAAATGCAATGCAATAAGCGCTCATTCAAATTGTTATTCAAAATAATACAAACTGGATTGCGGATTGCATTGTCATTTGCACATTGAATTGCCATTTGACAACTGCTTTTCCATTTGAATTGCGGATTGCATTGTCACTTGGCGCATTGAATTGCCATTTGACAAATGCATTTTCATTTGAATAAAGAGACGAAAAAAACGTGTCAATATGAAATGCAATGCAATATGCGTTCATTCAAATTTTTATTCAAAATAATACAAACTGAATTGCGGATTGCATTGTCATTTGCACATTTAATTGCCATTTGACAACTGCTTTTCCATTTGAATTGCGGATTGCATTGTCACTTGGCGCATTGAATTGCCATTTGACAAATGCATTTTCATTTGAATAAAGAGACGAAAAAAACGTGTCAATATGAAATGCAATGCAATATGCGTTCATTCAAATTTTTATTCAAAATAATACAAACTGAATTGCGGATTGCATTGTCATTTGCACATTTAATTGCCATTTCACAACTGGTTTGCCATTTGAATTGCAGATTGCATTGTCACTTTGCACATTGAATTGCCATTTGACAAATGCATTGCCAATTGAATAAAGAGTCTAATAAACTTCCATAATAAAGGGGATCTCGCGGAGGCTGCTGCACTGGTTTTTTCACTCTGCCAAGCAAGGTCTCTTCAGCGACATCCAAGATTATAGCCGAGGAGTTTAGCTCAAAGTAAGTGATGCATGGAGTGAAATGGTAAGTAAAGGTAGTTACAGAATGTGGCTATCTGTAGTTGTTAACGAATGGTAACTGCTTAAATTAAGGTTTACTTGAGGTAAATTAAAGAGAAAATTGTAGTGGGCTATGTTTACACTAAGCTAGCTAGCTAGCTATTTTGAGTGTGAACGAGCAAATTCGAAATACAAGAAATATCTATCGATACCTCTTGACTTGATTATAGTGAATGCATTGGGTGCTTTCCATTTCAGCCCACCATACATACCACCCACATTGAATGGTAATTAATTACCTGCGTGTGTTATGGCAAAGTCACGTTGTCATGTCAATCCATTGATAAACGTATGAATACTTTATCGATTGGACCTTCGTAAATGGAGTTTAGAAAAACTTCTTCTTACCTGTTGTTACTACGTTCGAGAATGAGGTAAATATCTTTACATATCGTGTATCATAGCGGGAGGGGGCGAGAGGAAGAAACAATCTCACAACCTGACCCTGTAATGGGCAGATTGACTAAAACACGGTGCTCGCCCCGCCCTTTGGAAACAGCATACCCGAACCACTTTGAGGAATAGGGGATCATGATTTTTCAACACTTAAAAAGCACATTATTTTACGTTTATAATAATCAGCGCTTGTGTCGTCGTGAGTTTGTTTCGTATTACTATTTTTATTTTTTTCAATTTTGTTGAGGGGGGGACAACTTTATGGGAGGGGGGGGGCGTGTCCTCCGGGATCTCCGCCTATGATCTGATCACTACCATATGTTTCGGTAGTGACTGTTTCAGTAGTGACAATTCTAGCTAACTTTAAGCATAAATAAAGAATTCTAGCAATCACACGGCTTGCAAACAAATCTTTGAAGAGGTGTACGTATGGAATCAGATCAATGCCATAAATATTTTGTAATCTGTAATATAGATTTTGTATCTGTAACATAGATTTAGTATCTGTGAAACCATCTACACTTTCAAAACATATCTACAGATACGGATTTAAAATACGAAATGTATCTACACTTTCAAAAACTATCTTCACTTTCAAAATCTATTTGCAGATACGCATTACGGATAGGGATACGGATTTCTGTTACGAATTACAAAATCTTTTTGGCACTGTTTTTACAGCCTGTCTAAAGAGCCAATCAGCGCTTTTGGCAGATTTTCTAAAGCGCCAATCAACACATTGTATCCTGTACTGACTAGCCAATCAGCGCTAGCTTGCTGGCAACTGTTGGCCCGCTCATTATTCAATAGTTATAACCTAAATCTGCCACCGCTCTGCCTAGGGAGAGATCTGGGGTCTCCCCTGCACGGTTTGAATACAATTCGGTGTACGAACGCCGTGGGGGAAGTTAAACAAGCATGCCTTATGTCTGGCCCAAAGGGCTGATGAACACCTGTACTATTTAGTTAATCTTAGGCTCTGGCGATTCAGAGATCGCTTGGCTGCAGAACGCATTATAACTAAGAAATTGGTCTCAGCCACATAGCAAATAGAAACTAATGAAAGTGTGGCGAGAACTCCAGCTTGCTGCCTCATATGTCTCTTCCACTGAGACGCTAGAAAACTCGCTTCCACAAAAAATACACAATAAAACGTTTTCAAGGACTTCAGAAAATGGTTACAAATAGCCTACCCCAAAGTGCCATGAAAAGAAACGAAAATGACATTGCAAGGTGGTTTTGAAATCAGGCTGGTCATTATCCAGCTGTTGAGGATGCATGCACTTAACGGTATACGCCCACCATCACTTTGCATGTGTCTGGAGAACATGACAATAGCAGTCTGTCTGCTAAATGTTCTCATTGTGATAATGGGTCATATGAATACTGTTCATGGTTAACTTAATTAAGTGTGAATAGGAGATCGGTCACGAAAATGCTAACGTTAGCTTTCGTTAGCTACCAAAGCGGATCCTAATATCTTCCATACAACGACAAGGATATTTGAAACAGGCGGAACGAAGTGTGGAGTGAAAACCACTGACTATGAATGTGCGTTTTACAATGACTTTATTAACAACTACAAATATAGGACTTCTTACTTGTGCCATTTCTCAGTCTCTGATCCAGCGCATACACCGACTGCTGCATACACCCAACTTTCCCAGCAAGCTATAGCGCTGATTGGCTAGTCAGTAAAGGATACAATGTGTTGATTGGCGCTTTAGAAAATCTGCCAAAAGCGCTGATTGGCTCTTTAGAAAGGAAGTAAAGACAGTGCCAAAAAGATTTTGTAATTCGTAACAGAAATCCGTAACTCGTACTTGAAATCCGTATCCGTTTCCGAATCCGTAATGTGTAACTGAAATCCGTACCTGAAATCCATATCTGCAGATAGATTTTGAAAGTGAAGATAGTTTTTGAAAGTGTAGATAGTTTTTGAAAGTGAGGATACATTTCGTATTTCAAATTCGTATCTGTAAATAGATTTTGAAAGTGAAGATAGGTTTTGAAAGTGTACAGATACAAAATCTATATTACAGATACAAAATCTATATAACAGATTACAAAATATTTATGGCATTGATCTGATTCCATAGGTACACACATACAAACATAAGATTTTGCATGAAACCCCAAAAGGTTTACTTAATTGAAGAAAACATGGGTTTCGGTAGTGACAATTCTTAAGGTTACACGTCGATTTTCAGACTTTGGAACACATTTATATAAAAACTATGGGATTTAGCTACTTACCATTCAACCATGAGGGACAGGGATGCAGTGTCACTGCATGGTCAAAAATGCAGGGTCGTGGCTAAAACACAGGCTCAACCAATGGACTAAAACTCTTGTGTTTCGGTAGGGACATGATTTTTTTGAGTATGGTTAATTGATTTAAAAATTAAACCCACAATAAATCTAAATATTCCAAGTTCTGTTTCAAACCAATCATAAAGATCTTTGAAATGAAATCATTGAAAAGTGTTATTTAAAGGCATTGAAATTTAGATGTCAGGGTTGGGGACAGCTACTTCCCAATAGAAAGTACCCTATACTGTAAATGATGATTTTGTATATATTTAGCTTATCACTATCTCATTTAATGCATTGGGATTATATAGACCATAACATTTTCTTAGTAAATATCTATGCCTAAATACCTAATTGTTTTGTAAATAGTTGTTATTGTTGAGGGCCTGCATATTACACGAATTCGGTAGAATGGCCCATACAAAGTGTAGTGATTATTATGAATTATGACAAACTCACTTGATGAAATTCCTGTTGATTTTGATCTGCGGAGTGGTCTCTTGTACGTCCTCTTGATATTCAGAGTCCATAGGGCTTCTGTCTTTTTCAGTTGGACCCAGTCGAAGAGCAGATGCCCAGTGATCCTTTGTTCCCAGTTCTTTGCTCTGTGCACGCTCTTCGTCAGTCCTGTCATCAACTTCCAGGATGAATGGCTCCCTCTCTTTGCCTTTTGGTGTACCCATGGTGATGTCTGAATGCAATAATACCTGGATGAGGGAAAAGCCATATTTCATGTGCAATATTTCTGAATATACGTAGATGTAATTGGTAAATGGACTGCATTCATATTGTGCTTTTTAACTCAAATTGCTTTAAACATGGATGCCTCAAACATCTCGCCATTCAAACACCAAAGGCGGAGAATACAGACTAAGTTGCCAACCTGCTCGTCGGGAGTGGTTGGGGGTTCAGCGTCCTGCTCAAGGACACTTTGGCATTTGGGGAGAAGAAATTGAAATCAAACTAGCAACCTTCCGATTGCTAAACGACTCTACCACCTGAACCACAAGCTTGGGCTTTGAATTCAGCACATCTGAACATCTAATGTAATTGCCTTAGATGTTCAGATGTGCTGAATTCAAAGCCCAAGCTTGTGGTTCAGGAGGAAGAGTCGTTTAGCAATCGGACTGGGCATGTCTGCAGATAAAGAGGTGTTTGGGGTCATCCCCAACTCATCTCTACACAGGACTGTATATGATCTATAGCCTTGCATATGAGCCATGACAGCAATACACAACACTCAGCCATACTCCAAGATCATATCATCATCGGAAGCTTAATTATATCATAGGACGCTTTGTAAATTCTAAACTTCCTATGTTATAGTCCAGTGATATACTTGTTTTAGACATGCGTGCGTCAGTAGATCCATGAACCTCTGTTGTTATTGGATGACATCTACACTGTGGTACCCCAAGCTCCCCTTAGGGTCCAACTAGAGACAATTGATGGAGAATTCAGGTCATTGGTGGCATTCATCTTGAAGATGGGGGAATTTCCTGATTGAGAGACAAGGGAGCTAACTCGCCACACCCATTGGCTCTTAATCTGCTCCCTGCCACACCCACAATCCCAGCTGAAAAAGCAATGGAGGTAAAAATACAAGAGTATTTAAAGGGGAGAAGGACGTATGTGGATCTGGAAGGATCATTCTGTGGTGGACCCCTGGTCCTTTATGTTAGAGCCTGAATTTGTTTGACTTGCTTATGTTGGATTGATGTATTTCTTTTCTGTTTGCCCAGGAATAGCTGCAAATAAACTACAAATAAACAGCAGGTTTTATTTGGACACTTATGCGCCCATTTCTGGCGTAAAATAGCGGTCGTAAACATAAAACGGTATTTACTAAGGGGGCGCATTTGAGTAGAGTCGCATATTAACGCTTTGAGGGTGTGTACCAGTGGCGGTCCGTGCATTTCACGACTAGGCCTTCAGCGATGTCCTACACGATGTTAAACTGAGTGAATCCACCTCCTAATACCATCATTATGACGCCATGGCTCTCGAACCATTATATTTATACAGAAAGGCAGTATAAGTGAGCATTGCATCACCATAACATAGTCGAGTACAACAGACTTTATTCATATTTCCGGAGCATTTAAAATCAATACGTATTAACAATACATTACGAGTAGTAAACTCTCAGTTATATGATCGCTTGAATATAACTGTCACAACTTAAAAATAAAAGGCGATTTTCAGGGATTAGTCTACAAAGTTGTATTAAGTCCACCGAAAGTAGCCTTTGTGAGCTTTAACAAGTTTGTCCACTAAACATCGCATTGTCCCACCTGCAAAGCAGTTTCATTAAACTTCCCATCCTCACGATATCCAGTTTTTCTTGAAAGTTCCGTCAGGTTTTGTTTGGACACTTAGTCCATGGGCCAGACAACATATTAGTACCATCTGAAGGTGCAACACTTTACCTATACTTAGTTGTTTGTAGGACTGATATAAGTATATTAATATATGATAACCCTTGCAAAAAAGCAGCTTTTCATATTTTTGGGCTATATTACAGTTTTCACAAATGTCCCCAAATCGCACATGTGCTAATATCATCTTGACGGTTATATAATTTTGGTAGAGCTGCTGTAGGGAGAGAGCTGGAGAAAAGCGTTGCCCCTGAAGACGTTATCCCAGAACCATCAACAACCATCATCCATGGGATGAGCTTGGTGTAGCAGAGGAAAGGGGATGACAAGAATTTCACACAGCTGGCAGAATCAGCCCCAGCAAAGGTCCTCCATGATGGAGCCAAGAAACAACTCATTGATGTTGTCTATGATGTCTACAACATCTAACAGCTAACAATGGAGGAAACTGCTCTGGCAGAATCAGCCCCAGCCAAGGCCCATCTTACATCTAACTATGCTCTGCAGTTCCTCCATCAAAGCAAGTCTAATCCAATTATTGGTCGATGAATGGAAGGAACCCAAACACAGAGAAAAACGCCAGAACAAGGCGTTGAATGTCATGTGATGAAGTCTGCTTCAAACTCAACAAAGAAATAATGGAGGAGGCAACAGAGCTCAAATCTTCCCAGGAAGAAGCTGACCCTCGCATGCTGTTACATGCTGTCCATGCAGCAGAGTCTGGCTACAAAGAAGTTGTCTTCACTGCTGAGGACACATATATGTGTTGGTCCTATGCTTAGGATTCAACAAGAACATTCCCTGTCCTATCTATCAGAAATGCGGAACTCAAAATAGAACCAGGTTCCTGTACATAGCGAAGCTAGGCCAATAGCTAACTGTAAAAAGTGGTTTTCTGCCAATTTGTTGAGCCTGCACTCTCACAACACAAACAGGTTAATGCTGATCTGAGTTGTATGACTCACTGCAGGTATTCCACATGAATCAACACCTGCTTTATTGCACCTTAAGCCCGCTAAGTAAATTTGCCTCTTTCGTGTTTCAGTCAGAGACATTAAGGTTGATTTTACGAGGAGCAGATAACTGAGATGTAATATGCTTTTGGTTTTATGGATAATGGTTTTGATTCCAGCTTACATCATAATATATTTAGTGATTGCCCTTCTCTTGACTGCTGTTATATTTGCAAAACAAATGAACACTGCTCCCAGGATATTTGGGGTGATGTTGAATGATTACAATTGTTGGTGCGGCTTCACAGTCTGAGAATCAGTCTTGGTTACCCCATGTGCTTAGTCTTGTGATGTTAACCACAGAGCACAGACAAAGCATTTATTCAAAGTGTCTTTCTCCTGCAATAACAGTCTCTAGTGTCAGCCTGTCAAAACCATAACGTTTCACCGAAGGTTCAACAAAAATCACATGGGAATGATGTGTCATTACAGATGGCTTGGGCAAAGGGAAGAAGTGGCCAGTGATTCAAGCTTGCCACTCTCCTAGGGGATCTCGTGACAAGTCATGCCTACACATGATCAGACAATTGGGGAAGGTGGCTGACAAGCTATTATTTCTAATAATGTTTTTTCTAAATTATGGCTATGGGTGGTCTGTTATACCATTTAGGTGCTGTTGAACAAACCAAAACAATGCGTGTTTACCACGTTTCATTAACAACCAAGCATAACACACTACCCCTTGCCTTAACCAAACAGTCTGACATTACAGAACAGAAACCTTAACCATGCCTACATGAGGAAATGAGAGCCAGGGTATTAATAGACAATGACCACTTGGAGGTTTAGTGTTGCTGAGAAACTTGAGAAACAGACTTATTGATGGAGTATTTTTTCTCACTTGATTATCTTGTTCCTACATTCTTATTGATTTTTATAAGACCGTAATTCCATGGAACATTCACATGGACATCTCAAGGACTGCCATCTCTTGAATAGAATTTCAGTGTACCACAATGCATATATCAGTAAATCAGTTCATGTACAACTTGTAACAAAGTAGTGTTCATTTCCCTGTGGTGCACCATATTCCTTTGACACATTTCTATCTTGCCCTTCTAATGGACTGAATTGTATTATCTTGGTTTCAAAAAGCAAATAGCCCAAATAATCAGATTCTGGTCTTTTAGGCAGAATAATCATATCAAATTCTGGTCTTCCTCACTTGCTATTCCAGATGACAGTGACGTTATCAGTTTTACGTTACACACAACCTTTCTGAAATGTGTCTGCTGCCCACAACACAGATTAATTTAAGCAGGTTTGACAGGGTATTTACAACTATTGTGGAAAATTTGCTTTCAAAATGTATCAGATGCTAAATGAAAATAACACCACAAAACTACTTCAAATTATTGCAATTGTAATGTATTTACATATTGAGTCAGAAAGAAATATGGAGGTACTTACGCACACAAAAAATATATAAAAAGGGGTTACTTCAAACCATTCTCAATATCCATACAATGCTCATGGTGCCTCCTAACACAAAGGACTAGACGCTTAAGGACAACAGGCTTTAGACACTGAGGAGAAATTAGGCTAATGGTGATATGGAGAGTTATCTCCAGAGATGACTAAAAGCCTGTAAGTATGTGCTGTATTGATCTCTACCGCCGATGACGCTTCAGCACTTTGAAGACACAAACCATGCTATTCATGCACTCTCAAGTACTTAAATATTCAAAGACCAGCTGTATTATGTTTGTTTATTCCAGTTACTGCAAGACAAACTGCAATTGGGCTTGTCTGTGAATGTATGTATTGCCAAATCATATGGTTCTCTTTTATCAGGTTCTTGCGCGCTTTGTGAAGTCTAATAAAAACATCATCAGACCTTACCAACAAAAAAACCCTTGCATTGTCAACATGAACATATTACAATTCAAATTTATTTAGCATATCAATGTTGAAGTCTTACCTGAGGTGAGGAGAACCTGGTTCCTGTGATTTAACTGTTCCTAGTTATCTTAGTTAGATGTAACAGAGTCTTGCTTAAATGAGTTTCCTTTTGCAGATGTTCTCTTTTTATATCCTCATATTGTTGGAGCTTCCTGTCTGATGATTCACAGGGCTCATTGCTGGTCATGAAGCTGTCTCCGATGCATTTGAAGGTGCATGCCTGTATGCCAGTGTGCACATGCAGAAATGAAAGTAGCACCGCCCATGCCATTGTAAAGGCTTTGTTGATCAAATGTGGTGAAGTAATTTTGTTTTTGCTGTAACATTTGTACCGATCACACATCTAAATATAATATTGTGCAAGACTTAGTCTATGATTGAGTTATATGTTCATTGAGTTTATACATCAGTAAAGCATTTTACACTGTACATTGTAATCCCATTACACGTGATATAATATATTGCCGTATCACTATGTGATTGGTGCTGTGATAGTCACATAGACTATTGAGACATCATGGGCATGCCTATATTTAAGTTAAAATAATGTTTGTTTAAATATGAAATTAAGCTATAATCATATAAAAACATTTTATGCAATTATCATAAACACATATAAAACTAATTGGTGCTTACTCAATTCAACTTAACTTCTTAGAACATAAAATACTAATTTAAAATCTGTTAAGGAAACCTGATCAGTTAAAAAAAAAAAAGTACAACCCTACAGAATTAGCTTTCTTACTTCTTACTGCTTAATTACAATTGTCAAAATGTCAAATGTGAATGTAGCTTCTGCTAGTTATTGTTTCCTACTCAAACCGTCACTGCAGAGCATAGCAACTCCAACTGCTGAGTCTACATCTTTCCCGTAGACAACTGGCAGGGGGAAAGCCTTCTCAACTTCCTGCTTTAACACTTCATTCCAACCAAGGGCGCTCCCACTAGCCACAACCCTCTCCACTCCCGCCTCCAGCAACTTCTGCAAAGGCATCATGCTTATGAGATTGTCCAAGATTCCCCGGCACAGGGCTGGGGTCACGTGACCCAGCGAGAGGTTCCAGGGGGAGATGTTGGACCCCTGGCCCTGGGAGGAGGCTGCGTGCCGCTCACCCAGCACGGTGGGGATGACTCTCAGGTCTGTGTTCAGCTGGGCCTGGGCAGCCTGGATGAGCTGAGGGTAGATCGTAGACTCCTCACTGATCTCAACCCCTGGATGAAGGACATTTCAAAAGCAGAGATGATGATGCAGGAGAAACTGGACCCGCCCCCGCCCCCCCCCCCCCCCCCCCCCCCCTAGAATAACTGAGGTTTATGAACAGCATCAACCCTGTAATAGTGAGTTGTCTCATAATATCACTAAGTGCTAAAGGTTTCAGTGAATGTATTTACCACGCTCCTTCATCCAGGCAGTCAGCATTCCAACAAAGGTTGCCATCACATTGCCTCCATTCAGTAAAGCTGCCACTGCCAAATAGGAGCCACTGAAGTAAGGGAAGTAGGAGTTGGGTGACAACGCATCAGGCACACAGGCAGGTATGAAACCAGCAGGCATGGCAAAGGCTAATTGAGCTGAAGTGCTAATGTTGAGTACTGTGGATGATATTAGTGGGGTTGTTAGTGGTTGTTTGTTTTTCATTCAAAAATGGATGCCTGTTGCCTCAATCTGAAATTCATGTCATGGGAGTGATGATGTTTTATGCTTTCTGCTTTGTACGATAATTCAGATCATGGGAATAATGGCTGTTAACATATCATTTTTGTCTCAATTTAAAGTTAGGTTCTTGCGTGTAACGTTCTGTTATATATGTTTTCTTATGGCGTTTGTATTGTATACAGTTTGCATACCTGTTTCTTTCATGCTCCAACCTCTTTGCCTTGTTCCTTTCATAATACTTTTGCTGCTTTGAAACTGTGTTTTTCTCCCCCTTCTCGACAATTTGTTTTGTTCTTTCACAAATATTCTACGTCTGTAGATTTTGCTACGTTTACTAAGTAAATTCAGTGAAACAGCTGACGCTTGATACTCTCCAGTCTCAAGATGCTGTACATTTGCACCAAGGGAGTTTGGCTGTTGTCTATGGTTTTCAGATGTGAACAATAATGGCATGAGCTCATATACCCATTCATCAGCAGCTGATTCCACCAGGGCCCAGAATACAAGCAGTCGACCAATCATATCACTCAAGTTAGCAAAGGTCAACATCACAGCAGTGCCATACTCAGCATGGAATCCATCAGGTGTTCTAGAATGGGGATCAAAAAAGCCATATCTACCACTGTTGTCCCTAAATACAGCAATTGTAAGGCTACCTATGGTTAGCAATGCATGGCTTACATCAGAAGACAGACAAAGCAGTCTTTCGGAGAGCTTAAGGAAGTCTGTGCCATCAGGTCCAACTTGTCTCAGATATCCATATCGTGGCAGGTTCTTAACAACATGATAGGTCTGTCCAGAGATTTCTACATTGTCTGGAAGCTCATCAAAAGCTAAGTGAGCTGGTGCAATGCGGTCCCCACTGCTCAACCTTTCCTGTACACTACTATACATCAAGTTACCTTTTTGCAAGATGTAGTCAAGATCAGTGGTGGTCAGCACAGTTTGGTCATGAAGTACAGCAAGAAATGTCAGTGAATTGCAAGTGCACTGCTTGTTCCTGTTACACCCATACCTCGCATCACCTTGGCTATGAGATGCTTGAACACAGCTGATGCCGTTCTCACTACGCTCCATCTCCATGCGGGCTGCACAAGGTACCTCATCTACCTGCATTTGTGTCTCACTCAACTCATCCTGGGTAAACGAAGGCTGACTTGGTGTTTCAACTTCAGAGAGGTCCAACTACCGCCAGCGTCGTTTCTGTGCTTCAGAACGCTTTTCCTTTCGACCCATTCTTTCAAACTTTAATGACAACTTCTGCAACTAAATGTATTTGATAACACTGAATGTATTATATGTAGTTTATTGCTTGCAGTAGAATAATATACAGTATGATTATTTACAGTCTACTTAAAAATGTAGTGAACTTCTCAACTTCAGAATATATGTAACTCTGTTCAGAAAATGTATGTCACACTGTTGAACACAGACAATATGAATAGCAATGAGAACTGATTTATATCAATGGTAATGCAGAATGATAATGCAGAATAAGAGGTCGCCAAGCTACAATTGAGGTCGCCAATTTACAATATGAGGTCGCCAAGACACACAAAAGGTCGCCAACACATAAAACAGTCTTGCTGTGGGAAGTCTTGATAAAGGAGATCTTGAAAAAGGAGGTCTTCTTTTTTCTGTGAAAACATAAATACATGGGACAAAAATACATATTTATGTGGCAAGTTACTTGAAATGCAAATCTGCAAAACCTCATTCCAAAAATGTGGTGCACATCCTTAGTTTGACTAAAATATCTCAATTAACAAGCAACATGTTCATGACAAAGCATTACCCACACACACAGATGTTCAGGGATGGAAATTAGCACCCGCTACTCGCCAAATGCCAGGTGAATTTGCAAATTTGATCAACCTACCCCTCCAAAATGGCAGGTAAACAAAGGGGGAAATTAACAAACATAATTGACCCTATTCAATCGTTCAGTGGAAAGTGTTCACAGTTCAAATGGTTAGGACAAAAAAATGTACTTTCAAGTTATTAAACTTAACGAGCTTGGAAACGAGATACATGCATTTACTGTAGGCGAATATCTTCAATTAACAGCTGGGTGTTCACACTTACATTAGCTGTAGTATATTTACTTTGGTAAGTATAGCTTATTACGGTGTGTGTATGCCTTGTTGACTTACACTTAATTCTCAGGGAAAACTTTTTTGCACAGAGGCTGCAATACAATTAGCCTGGAACAGGCCTAATAGGCAGAACAGAACAAATACAATATCAGTTTCAAACACTTTGTAAAACAAGCAATGGCTATAAATGTTCATAAGCATTTAATGTACAAAACATTATATAGTAAACTAGACAAAGAGCTAACTTGTCCAGACCAACATGAATCTCCAAGCAAATCGAGCTAGAACAGGACAAAATATTGGGAGCGTTAATGTACAATAATAAAATAAATGAACATCCCTTATAGACAAAAAAAGCTTATTGATACTAAGGGCCTGATTTACTAATATGCGAGCGCTGCTTAATCTGCGTTCGCATATTAACGCACAGTGTTTTTGCGCATTTTCCATGGTATTTATCAAGCCAGATCTGCGCTGGGCAAACTGTGCTTACTCCGCCCTTTAAAGAGCCTGATTTACTAACATTGATTTGCGAACGCATCTTAATCTGCGCCTTTGCCAGGCGCACATTAACGCACAGTGATTCCCCGCATTTTCCGTGATATTTATCAAGCCAGATACGCGCTGGGCAATCATTATTTAGCGCACCGTTAAAAGACTGGAGAACTTGCCAGCAAGTTACTGTCACCATGGAGAGTCGAGGAAGAAAAATCTAAGGTTCAGCGAATAGATAGCGAGATAGATATATTGGTTCACGTTCGCTCAATCACTGAACCTGATTCAATGGGTTATATTGTTGTTTTGCCTGCCATCACCTACAGCGAGATGTTTAAAAGAATACGATTACAAATAATATGCTATTGGTGGCATTAATGCATAAACTGTCTATTATAACAATATAGATGTGTACATGGCGAGATTAATACGTTCTACAAGGGACATGGGTTCACTACAATATATCCCCACTGAAACAAATACATTTACCAAGTAGCCAGGCCTCTCCAATCATGGATAGATGGCACTATTCCGGAAGATAAAACTGTCATGGACAGACCACTACCACGTAAGTAATGGTCATGTTGGCATCACATATGACCTGGACATTCATTGAATATGTGTGCTTTCTGTTTCGGTAAACGTGTTCGTGGATTGAAGGTGGGACTGTTTGCATGTGGGTGCGATCAATTTCTCCAATTATGTTCGGAAAGTTTAATTTCATATATATGAATATATGAATTATACGAGTTGAAAAAAATATTTCTGTTCGCTGTCTCGGTCTATAGCTTTGCCTTGCTGCTGCCATATCAACGTTTTCAGACTCAGTGGAACTGCACTTCCTGGTTAAGACGTGCTTTTATGAGGCGGAGAATTAGCCTGCAAATCAGAGATGTGCGCTCGCCGGGCAGTTTAGTAAATACCACGCAGTTCATCATTAGGCGCACTCCTCCCATTAAATAGCGCTTCACGCCTACGTTACCACCCACGTTTCCGAACCATCCCACCTGTTTGCAGGTACACACCCTCAAAGCGTTAATATGCGACTCTACTCAAATGCGCCCCCTTAGTAAATACCTTTTTATGTTTACGACCGCTATTTTACGCCAGAAATGGGCGCAATCCTGTTAGTAAATCAGGCCCTAAGTGATCAGAGTATCACAGATGACCAATACTGTGTCATTTAATGCACCGTTTATTATTTCAAGCATATCTGCTGTTGATCGTTGGTGTCCACATGTGTAAGCGCATCAAAATTGCCCTTCTACAGAGTTGCAGCTGATATGAAAATGTGATCATAGAAAATGTTACAGGTTCAGTAATGACCACTACTGACCAAATTAAAACATAAACAATTGTATGCATACAGTAGGAGTAAATATTGATATGGCATTACAAATGTGTATTGCCATCAAAAATACCCAACATACAATATTTTATCAAGTACTCATTTCAAGTAACACAGGATTGTGAAACAACGGCAAACATACCAAGGTGTGTATGCATTCTTGATACAGTACACCACATTACTTACTTTCTTAGGAAGGAAGGACGTCTCTTCTCTTTTCTGTGAATAAGGGACAAAGATACATGGCAAGTTACATGAAATGCAAATCTGCCAAACCGCATTAAAAAAAAAATTGGTGCACATCCTTAGGTAGACTAAAATCTCTCAATTAACTAGCAACATGTTCAGATCAAAGCATTACCCACACAGACAGATATACTCTTATCTGTACACCATTACAAGATCTTAATGAAAAACATCAACCATGTTATATAACCAGTCAGGGATGGAAATTAGCCCCTGCTACTGGTCAAATGTAGGTGAATTTGCTAATTTGATCAACCTACTTCTCTAAAATGGCGTGTAAACAAAGGGGGACATTAAGAAACATAATTGATGCCATTCAATCGTTCCGTGGAATGTGTTCACAGATCAAATGGTCAGGACATGAAAGGGTATTTTCAAGTTATTAAACTTTACGAGCTTTGAATGCATAAATACATAGATTTAATGTAGGCTAATGTCTTTATTTAATTAACAATAGCAAGGCTATTTGTTTAAATTATTTGTTGTAGCCTATACGTTCATTTCGCAAAGAGTTCATTTGTGCCGACTACTTTTAACAAAATGCATTTGTTTGATGAATAGCATTTTGTTTTGAGTTCTATTGCTGTTTAGAAACTAGATCATTATATGGCTGTTCTGTTCTATGGCTGTTCTAAACATAAAACCTAAGACATTGCTAATATCTAATGCACAGTAGTTTTAGCGCATGTAAAAGACAGCAATAAAAGTTATACTTGGGATTGATATTTCGGAACCACAGGGAAACCTTTTAACTATAAACCGTTAGCGACTAAAGCTATAACACTAAGTGGAACAAACTAACCAGAGCATATAAAGACTTAGCGCTACCTTCCACGACTACCTGTGGAAATATTATATGACAAGAAACCCAGTCATAAACGTTTGGGTTTTGTTGCTTTTAACCCCGTTATACTTGACCGTGATGTCCATGGCTCTGTTCCGAGATCCATACCCTCCGTACCTACCAGTTCCTGAACGTTATCATTACCTCAGACAACCTGTTGGAGCCAACAAGTAAAATGTACCTTCACTATAGCATTATTTAAGAAAGCCACACACGTCGACGCTAGCTAGCAATCGGAATTGTATTACACGTAATTAACGTTACATTCAACTGTAGACGTCACTTATATCACAACTTACCTTTGCTGTGATGCACCAATAAGAAACGATATTAATATCCGCAATTAATTCTGTTATTTAAGACAACGATATACGATATAAATCTCTAGGCAGATTCTCCAACCAGTTGTGAGCTGTAAGATCAGCAATGTGGGAGGAAGGCATGCAGCGCGCCTGCCCTGGATACAATTCTGCTGAGAGATATCATACAGAATTGGACCAAACAGCTGAGCATCGAAATTAGTCTACATATCACACCTGCTGGTCTCTAGTGGAGACTAGAGGAGGGAACCAGAGCTGTGAACAATCAGAGCTCAGACCTCACACCTGCTGGTCTCTAGTGGAAGCCAAGGAGGGAGGTTTACACACTGCAAACACACACAAACACACAGAGAGAGTTCCCACAGCCATCCTATGGATTGGATCACTGTGCCCATGTTTAAACATAGAGTGCATCTAATGTACTTCATATCAGTAGTGTACATCATTTTGTAGTAGTATAGTAGTTTATCTATTTTGGGCTTTTATGCCTTTATTTGGACAGGACAGTGAAGAGTTGTGGACAGGAAGCGAGGTGGAGAAGACATGGGGAGAGGATTGGGAGAACGACAGCAGGCCAGAATCGAACCTGTGTCCCCACAGGCAATGAAGCCCATAAATGGGGGGGCTTATTGGCTTGCGCCTCAGTGTCCCCCTGTAGTTTAGTAGTTTTAATAGGTTGTTATCATGAATATCCAATTGGTTATACTGTTTGGTAATATTCTACCCACACTGGTTGTTATACTGATTGTTAATAGTATACACACACACACACACACACACACACACACCTAAACACATACACGCACATAATGCCTGTGGAAATCAGACTCTGTCCCATCTCTCCCTTCATTTCTCTAACTGACTGGAGATTCTCTCCTCACATTTACCTCAGTATGACCAGGATTCAGGAACATGTCATGTCTACAAGGTGTGCATATCGCCATGTTGTGGAAATCACCTTAAATGAAACAGGTGAGACAGATCTTCGGAATTCAGTTAAAAGTTTATTATCGATAAAATTACACGTATGCAGAACGTCAAATAGTACATAGAGGAATTAATTTACCTCAGAACACTTCTCTAGATCCAATATAACCATCCTAGTGCTGTCTATGACATTGAACTCAAAATTTGTGATATGAATAAGATGTGAATGACAATGATCTGTTACCATATCTGTTCAACTGACTCGGGTCCTTTTGCTTATCAACCTACTAGAGACCTTCAGTGGGACATGTGTACACTGAGTACCAAAGAAGGGAAAGACTCTCTCATTGAAAGGGTGTGTGAAAGTGTGTAGATGTGTGTTCTTATCAGGGTCAGTGAATGACAACTTTCCGTTGCCCCAGTCTAGCTGCACTCTGATCCTCTGGGGTTTCTGCTGCACTTTAATGGGAAAACCTTGACCAGCTAATAATGCGGGAGACATTGCTCTATATTCGCCCTGATTGTGCCACACATACCAACATCCACTTGAAAGGCCAATATCTCCCTTCCTCTCAGCTACCTCGGTCATAATACCCACATCCCAATGCCTGTTGTCCCCAACCTCCACATCCCAGCAGTGTGTCCCTGAGTTAAAGCTCTCAGAGCCCAGGATGTTGACCCACTCATCAAATCTCTCTGGGTTGTCAGGCAGCTGCTGTGCTTCTTTACTGTACATCACGCTGGTCAGATCTTCAGACAGGATGAGTGTTGGGTAAATAGTGTTGGGATCCAGAGTCACAGGAGCTACAAAGAGAGAGAGAGGGGACACATGAGAATTCAGTCAAGACTTAATTGTTATTTCCATTTGTGTGTGTGTGTGTATATGTTTTCAAACTACTCAAATTGGTTTACTAACATTCACACCAATTCAAAATTGTGTTAATTGGAAAGTTCACTATTTGAAGCCAAAGTGGATACATGGGTTAAAAACACTGAACATGACACCACCCTGTGAGGGAAAATGCTTGTCTGGGAATTCCCCGCCCGTGCATGCTGCTGTCCTTCATGGCACCAACAGTTCACCTGGTCAACCTAAAATCACAGCTACACTGTATTATACCTTCTCTCTCTTACTGCCGCGAGTTAAGGCTTATAGTCTTAAAACTCAGGTTAGATATTAGCTCGTTAGCGGGCTAGCTCACTGAGACTTAATAGAGTTAGCTACCTAGCTCGTTAGCGGGCTAGCTCACCTTGCTATGAACGTGAATATCTCTGTCTACTCCCGCGCTAACGTGTGCCCGCGAGTTTGGCTCATGAGAGTTAGTAAGTAAGTATGAGTTGAGTTGGCTATTTAGCTTGATAGCGGACTAGCTCACTCAGGCTTAATGATTAGATACCTAGCTCGTTAGCGGGCTAGCTTACCTTTGCCTGATGGCTTGTCATTAAGAATGTAACTACTCTATCCCTCACTACCGTGAGCGCGAGTTAAACTTTAGAGAGTTGTGTTGGTTATTAAGCTTGTAATAGCCTAGATGCAGTTTCTTCATAATCTATAGGCTCAATAATATTCTGTTTGGCTCAATTTAATTTCTTCTATTCTTTTTTGTTTTATGTCTGTTTCAAATGCAAGAACTGAGCCAGTCCATCATTTATTTCTTTTTTTAAATTAATGAATGGATTTTGTTATACCATAAAAAACTTTTCTGCTTTCTTTTCCTAATGCATAATTACTTGAGGAATGTATAATAGAATAGAATAGAATAGAATTATCATAATGTAATGTAATATAATAATAACTCAACTATTTAGCTGGTATTTTTAAAGGTCCTATTGAAGCACTGAAACTCAGGTGAAAAACGCCGCTTATCAATTAATCGAAAGTCGATCGATAACATTATCAACTAATGATTAATTAATTAATCGATAATTTGCATCCCTACTCCATACCATTACATATCGAAATTCAAGGAGCAGAGATGAGACATCGTTGTGTGGTGAGAACTGATAGAAAATCCATTTTCTTTATTTATTGGTGCCGCAATAAATAAAGCAGGGTTCCAGTCAATGGAAAAATTGCCCCTCCCCACCGGCGATTGTTGTTGTTTACGATTTTCTATCAGTTCTCACCACACAACGACGTCTCATCTTTGCTCCTTGAATGTCGATATGTAATGGTATGGAGTTATTGAAACTTATTACGTGTAAAAAAGACTAGAAATTGAATATTTATTTTTCATTGAATGTTTATATAAAGTTGCACTGGGTGCCTTTAAAACAACTCTGTTGAATAAAAGTAACTGTTAGTTAAATATCCAAACTTTTTCTCGTAACTGTCTTTTGGTGGCTCTTCTGAGATACAATTTTTTTTTTTTTTTAAATGGTAAAAGTGGCTCTCCAGGCAAAAAAGGTTCCCGACCCCTGCTGTAGATCAACATGATGAAAAGGAAAAAAGCCTCCACCTACATGGGATGGGAGCTGATCTCCCTGCTGTGTGGCCTCATGTAAAACCTGCTGAACAGCAAAGAGCTCAGCCTGCAGCTCAGAATGTCTGTGGCGTCAATACACCTAAACAAGACTAAACGAGAACTGTGAGCAGAAATGAGAATGTGTGTGTGTATTCTGAATAATGTCCCTCATGGCCCCTCATAATAATGCGCAGCATAACTCACTGTATTGAACAATCTCTTTCATCTTCTCCCAGACTCTGAACTTCAGGTTTCCCAGGTGTTTTGCCACATTGATCAGAGCTGCTGAAACCCTCTCTGGATCCTGCAGTTTGCACTGGACTCTGGAATAACATTCAGGAGTCAGTGCTGCTGTGGGTCTGGGTTCAGAACCACAGAGAAGAGAGAGACAGGAGGCAGATCACTCACCTCTCCACTGTGCTCTTGTAGTTCTGTGAAATTAAAGAGGAAGTTGGGTTAGGCATCATTGCTCCACATCTTAGTCAAGTCTATCAAAAATATTTGCTCATGTTTGGATAGCCTGAGTGTGTGTTTGTGTGTGTGCCCAAAATTATCAGAAATAAAACAACCAGTATTTAACCTTACTAAATTAGGTTAATAATAACTTAAGGAGAGTGTGTGTGTGTGTGTGTGTGTACGTGTGTGTGTGTGTGTGTGTGTGTGTGTGTGTGTGTGCGTGCGTGTTTGTGTGTGTTTGTCAAATAGAGGGTGTGTGTGCTCGAATGTGCTTGAGTGTGCACTGTTAGGAGTGCGCCAGAAAGAATGTGTGTGTCTGTGTGTGTGTTCCTTATGTCCACGTACATGTGTGTGAACGTCTGTTAACATACATGTGATGTGTGTGTGTGTGTGTGTGTGTGTGTGTTCCTTATTTCCGCGTACGTGTGTGTGAACGTCTGTTAACATACATGTGATGTGAACAAAGGACGAGTCTAAGTGAAGCACAATGTCTTCTCCTTGTGTGTGCAGCTATGTTAAGAGTATGAGTAATCTGTGTGATTTTGATGCCAGGTTAGAAGAGGGAAATGGCTAGTAATGCATGCAAGACTGTCCTCTAGTTCAGGGGGCGAAGTAAAGGTGACATCAAGCTGAAGTTACATATTGATTAGAGGAGAGGCTGACTGTTTACGCAAGTTCCTGATTAAAATCACACAATGGACACATTCCAGGTGTTCCAACAGTTTGTTTGTGTATGTGTGTGTGTGTGTACATGTGTGAGTGTATGTTGGGATCTTTCTCTTCCTCATCTCATCATAAGCATGAGGTTTACTCTGTAGACTCCATAATCAGATGTTGGTGTTAGAGGTTCACTAACAAGGATAAAGCATGGGCCCTACCTGCAGGAATGTGATGTCATCAGCTCCAATCTCCTCCTCTATGGCTCTGATTGAGTCTGAAAGAGATGAGATCTCTCTGCTCATCTCCTTAATCTTCTCCTTCATCATCTGCCTCTTCTGCTCCTCTTCCTCCCTCAGTGCAGCTAACCTGGCTGCCTCTTCAGCTCGTAGAAACTGGTGAAGGTTCTCAAACTGCTCCTTGATCAGCCTCTCTGTGTGTTGGGCCTGGACCTGTAATAGCACATGTCATCGCATAAAGGTGTCTTAGTTGATATATGATATGAGTTTATGTTATATGTAGCGTTGTTTTAAAAGAAACAATACATAACTCTTACTCTTATGTGTTGGGCAGTTGCATCACTGGTTGTTTTAACTTGTTTAAAGTTGTCCAGTTTCTCCTGTAGGCGCTTCAGTTTGATCCTTAGTTCTTCCTGTTATGAACACATAATACAATAACACATTATTAGGTATTAACTGTCAACATTTCTCTATACGTCTCGATGTTTGGCTCAGTAGCTGATTGTGCTGATTGTGATCCATTAGATGGCTCTGCTCTCCGCAGTGGTAATAGTGCGCTGAGGATGACATATTTACATATACGTTTAACACACACATATACTGTACATATTGTGATGAACGAGCATGTATATTTTATTTCTACTTCTTTGTTTATTTATTTTCACACGATTATATATGTTATTTCGTCATGTCGTCGATGGGGGGTTATTTAGAACACTGGGTGATTAAAAATGAAGAGGTCACGAAGAGGTCAACCGGGGAACTGGCGTTGGAGACAAGCACACAGACCGGGAGCGTGGGTTTCTCCACCGTTGGACTATTAAGGACTTAACCTTTTCCACACGGATTACTCCAGATTTTCTTCTTTGGATATTTGTTCTTTGGATGGACATAAGATCACCGTGGACAATGGACAATACGCATGTGGTGGTCGGTATTTTGTGAGTAATGCGCGACAATTTGTCACCGCAATTTTTGTTTGTTTGTTTGGGTTTAAGAATACAGAAACGTTTGAGACACTTATGAGCGTGAGACTATGTTTATTGTGAAAGACAATCTGAAGACTTAAGGTAAACGTAATAATATATATACACATTAAGATATAATAGACTTCATGTCAAGGGAATCAATAATGAATTTAACTATTTTGCTTTGTTCTTAATAATAAAAGCTCTTTGTTAAATGTGAAATTGTTTATTGTTTTATGCCCATCAATAATGTTAAACCATTTTTTATATAAATACATTGTTAAGTGATTATGAATGGTTTATGATTTTTTTTTACTTTTTTTTACATTACATTCTAAAATGGTTACAATGAAACCATTTATTTCGGTAATTTTGATATCTTGATCAAGGTGATTCCAACAGTGTTCAAGGCAATATGATAACTGTAATTGTAAAAGGTGTTTTTGTACAGTAGGTACAGACTTATGGAGAGGAGGTCATGCAAGACGGTTCATCGGTAGAGAAGAAAGATGACAAAAGGGACATGATGACATCTAGTGGTTTGAGATGAACACTACAGCAACCACACGACTATCAGCTGAAGTGGGTTTCTGAGTGATGTTTTACCAAGAAAATCTATATGGTTTTCCAACGTCATTGACAATACGAAAACAAATAATGACAACTTATCCTACCTTACGCTCAGGTGCTGCTTCACTGATAGGACTGAAGTTGTGGTTCTTGTGGAGTTTTGAGTCTCGGCAGACCAAACACGCAAGCTGTTTGTCATCTCCACAGAAAAGCTTGAGTTCAGAACGGTGCAGACTGCAGACTGGTTCTCTATGACTGTTCTCCTCTCTCTGTTGAAAACTCTCACACAAGTTCTTTAGAACCAGGTTGAGAGGATACTGCTCTTTTGAGCACCTTCTCCTGCAGATTGGACATTCCCTGGAGCCTTTCGTTTCCCAGAACTCCTGCAGGCAGCAGTAACAGATGCTGTGAGTACATTTCAGAATAACAGGATCCTTGTAGATATTCAAGCACACAGGACAGGAGAAATCCTCTTCTGAAAAGGACTTGGAAGCCATTTGTCTGGTAGTTGCAGTTGCGCTCCAACTATGCCTAACAGTCTTTGCGTTCACCTTTGTTTGAAAACCCGCGAAAATTCACTGAAATAAAAGAGAGAATGTTTCAAGACATATTCAAGTCTTCACCGCCACTGCTTCTTGTCTATGTGTTTATCTTCTCCGTAAATACAGCATATGCTGTGGCAAAGGACTGATGGTTTCCCCCTAAAAGGCTGGCCACGTGAACAGCAGCCCTTTCGATACTGCTGGGTGGTTCTGTGGTTAGTGCATGCACCCCTTATAGGCGGCAAGGTGAAGCGCGAAAAGTCCTTTAGAAAATGAATGCCGCTCCACTGTCTGGCATCTACACAATCTTTATCTTATAAAAAAGAACGAGTCGTGGTTAGTTACCAAAAAAAAGTTAGTCGCTGAAATTTCAGTCGATTGTCTATATGGCTTTGTTTTATGAAGAACTAGAGTCTTCAGAGCGTAATAAGATTTTTGTCGGTAGCCGTGCCACGGTTCGACATGTGATCATGCTACACCAATTAAATTAGGTAGCTGCTTTTTGTCAACAAAGTGGCAAGATGGCGACCACCACTGCGGACGACAACTACAGACGAGGAAGATAATATACCAAAGCGTCTTAAAAAACTCTTTAAAAAAAATGGAAGGCAAACGCAAATGCCTATGTTATATGCATATTACTTCAGTCAAGCACGAGAATGTACATCATTTCACCACTGCGATGGAATACATACAGGACAAGCCTACACAAGTGTCTCGGTTTGGAGGGTGAGAACTTCAAACACTGTGTTGATGTGGAGTTTGACAATATTCCTGAGGATGCTGGCTTCCTTCACACGTGCTACCGTAAATTTACGGACAAAATTGCAATCGCAAAGGGGGAAAGACAAAAAAAAGGAGAAGTTTATCTACCTAAGAGGCAATCGAAAAAGGGATCCTCTGTCAAAGGCTGAAACATTAACAGCAGGTAAACACACAAACACACACACACACACACACACACACACACTGTGGTTGAGTGACTGAAAGGTACAATTATGTGTGAGAGATGTGTCAACAAACTCATTGAGCCATCCTTTTTGTTTCATTAAGGCCAATTGCAGAAAGCTGCCGAGTTAAAGGACAACCAAAGTATTCTTTTGCATATAAAAGACAAAGATTGTTTGGCTCTGGGGGTGCAGTACCACAAAGGCTGTTACAATTGGTACACCAGGTTTTTGACGAAGCCTAAAAAAACCAGAGAAAGAACAAGGAGCTACTAACTTTACATTATATAAGTAAACATTTCATCTGCATTCTGTTGTATGCACACAATCACAACACTTATTCATTTCTTTTCTCCTTCATATGTGTTTTAGGAATGAGCCCATGTTTCATGTCAGCTATACGATATTTAAGTAAACATTTCATCTGCATTCTGTTGTTCAATTCAATTTTATTTGTATAGCGCCATAACATTACAATTGCCTCTAGGCGCTTTACAGAGCCCAGAGCCTAAACCCCCTTAGTGCATGCACAACGGCAACAGGGCCAAGGAAAAACTCCCTGTTGGGCAGGAAGAACCCTTAAGCAGAACCACGCCACATAAGGGGGAACCCATCTGCTTGAGGTTGGCCGGGTGGAGACAGGAAGGTGGGACGGGGGGAAAGGGGAGTGGGGAAGGGTTGTGTGGCAGAAGGGGAAAGGAAGCAACAGGGGTTATACACAGCCAGCATTTGGTCACTGGACATAGTATGTATACAGTATTGTATGTACACACAATCACAACACTTATTCATTTCTTTACTTCTCATTCATATGTGTTTAAGGAATGAGCCCATGTTTCATGTCAGCTATACGATATTTAAGTAAACATTTCATCTGCATTCTGTTGTATGTGCACACAATCACAACACTTATTCATTTCTTTACTTCTCATTCATATGTGTTTTATGAATGAGACCATGTTTGATATCAGCTATACAATATTCTGTGAGTGGATCATTCGCCAAAGGCTGCTTGTCAACCAAGAGGTGCTCAGAATGGACCAGCTGAGGAAGGCCTTCATTGAACTGGTGAAAGCAAATGAAGGTAACAGCAATGCATTTTTCCTCAAGTCCTAATATGTGTCATGTGCAAGTCCAGCTTTACACAACTTGTGTGTGACAGGCATGATAAACTGTTTCTAAGTCTGCAGTTTGCACATACATGTACCAGTTGGCAACCAAGAGAACAGCTGATATGTGTGTGTGTGTGTGTGTGTGTGTGTGTGTGTGTGTGTGTGTGTGTGGTGTGGTTGGTGATCTCGTGTGCCTTTCTTGGGCATCTTTGCTGTTAAATGTGCTGTATGGCAGATAGGTTCTGGCCTGTAATGTCTTGTTCCACTCCACCACTCACTTTTCATGATACTCCTGTGACTCTTAAATGTAAATTTTTTGTTGTATTGCAGACAGGATATGTTGAAGAGGAGGCTGACTCGTGAGTTCCCCCAGCTGGTGTTTCAAATTCCCACCAAGCGCAACATCTGCAAGCTGGTTTTTGCAGAGACCCTGTCAACCAGTATACTCGTGGACATGCTAACTTCTCCATCAGGTGCAGAAACCACACAGTCTAGTGAGTTGAGCCAGGCAGACAGTGAGACTGAAAAAGGGAAAACAAAATTCCTAACAACCCAAAAGGACGCAAGGACGCAAGGACACTATATACAGCAGCGTTCTTCTTGAAAAGACATCTTAGTGACACTCCTGGAATGACGCAAGGACACTATATACAGCAGCGTTCTTCTTGAAAAGACATCTTAGTGACACTCCTGGCATGTCATGCCCATGGCCTCCAACCTCTGAAAATTTGAATGTCACTGACGCACAAACTGTTGTTCCCCTTGCGCTTTACAATCTAGTAAACTGGATTATAGGCGCCTCTGAGGAGCCAACACTGGATCATTTTGCCAACATTGCTGATGACTTACATTTTAAAGTGCTGTTTGCTTGTTTTCACAGGGACTGGCAACAGGACACGTATCATTGACATTACCCAGGTGTCATCAGCTCTTGGAACCAGTGTGTGTTCAGCCTTGATCTGAATTCACACATTCTCTGGGTGTGACTCCACAAGTGCCTTTTATAGGAAAAAGAAAGACATTTTCTGTTGCATGTGAGAAAGATGAGTACCTAAAGGCATATAAAGTTTAGGTACTAACTTTAACTTGGAGCAGTCAACATTTGCATTTCTTTGCCAGTATGTATGCCACTTATATGATCAGCCAGCTGCTGAAAATGTAAATGAAGCTAGGTACAAGGCTTTCTGTATCGCATCATCAGCCTTGCCAGAATTATCCATTCCCCCTACCATTGATGCCCTCCATCAGCACTGCAAAAGGGCAAACTACCAGGCTGCAGTAATGAGGTCCTGTCTCAAACAAAATATAAGTGCTCCATCGCCTGCTGGATATGGTTGGCAAATAGAGGATGGGAACTTGCACGTCACCTGGATGACTAGAAATCCGGCCCCTGACAGTGTTTTGCATGTGATACACTGATGCTGCAAAGGTGCCTTTGCGACAGACAGATGTTCCTGTTTTTCCGCAGGATTGTGTTGCACAGACCTATGTCATTGCTGTAATTGTGCCAACACAAAAGAATCTGAGGAACTGGAAGATAACTGTCCTGACACTGACAGTGGGGACTGAGTGTCCTTAATCTGTTATTTCTTATTCAGTTTTGTACAGTTTTATATATCATGTTTCGTGTTCATAAAGAGTGTTTTTATGGTTCATCAGTGTTGTTTTCATTTTTGGAAGAGTGAATGAATGAATAAATGAATGAACAAACAGATGGTCATTGTTATAAGTGCAATTAGTGCCTTTTATTGATACAATGACACAGGTTTATTTGTCACATACATAGAAATACTGCTGTTTTTTCTGTGCGAGCGTGAAGAAAGAAAGATCAAGATAGCAAAAGGAAGTTTAAAGTGCAGTGTGTGTACAGTCCATGTGCAAGTGTGAAAAAAAGTTGTAAGTGATGTTTATAGTCATTGTGTGTGTTCAGGATACGGAATGCTTGAGGAAAGAAGCTCCTCCTCAGTCTCTCTGTTCTGGTCTTGTAGCAGCAGAGACGTTTGCCTGACCTCAGTGTTTTGAAAAGTCCATGGTCAGGATGTTAGGAATCCTTTACAATACCTTGGGACCTGGTAGGTAGTCTTTTCTTGTAGGTCTCCTGCAGAACATGGAGATGCTCTGATGATGCGGTGCTGCAGTCACAGGCTGTACAGTTCCCATACCAAGTGATGCTGTCAGGACACACAGCTGATGGGTGCGGATGCTCTGAACTTCCTCAGCTGACATAGGAAGTACAGTCTGCCTTGATTTCTTCGGTGTGCTGGGTGTTCACAGTCCATGTTAAACACCCAGTCAATAAGATGTATTCCCATGTATGTCAAACTTGATCTAAATGACTTAACATAAACATAACATAATCGTATATTTGCCTCATTGTTCTTCTTGGACGCGGCTATGTATACAGCACTAATTAGAATTAATGTAGCCCACTTGTGAGGATGTTCAGGTGTCTTCCTCTATTGGTAACGTTTCAACGTTGAATGTAACTACACGGGAGCCGCCATCTTGTCATTCTATTGACAAAAAGCAGCCCTCTCATTGGTGTAGCATGATCACGTGTTGAACCGTGGCACGGAACCCGACAAAAATGTTATTACACTCTGAAGACTCTAGTTCTTCATAAAACAAAGCCATATAGACAATCGACTGGAATTTCAGCGACAAACTTTTTTTGGTAACTAACTGTCATTCCCTTTTGAGCCATAAGGGGTCCTCAGGACTTGTTTATGGTATACAGCACATTTCTTACTTCACCTGTGACTGATCTGTGTGTTACTGGTTATGCCAGTTCGTCAGTAAAAGCTGTTAAATTCACTATTGCCTCCGACGTTTGGTCTTTACTTTCAAAGATGCAGCTAAATGCAGCACTGTTGATTATTTATTTATAACTTGACAGATACAAAAAATATATCTTATTTTGGGGGTCACCAGTGGTGCATAGTAATTGAGTAATTGTAGTCTGTTACTGTACTTCAAGATCTTTAGAATTCAAATTCAATAATATTAGCAATTGTTACTGTTAACACTACATTAATATAGAAATGTTATACCCTTTACTCAATTTAAGTTGACACCGATCTTAACTCATTATATTTTGTGAACCACCCTATTTATTGCTCAGTGAAAACTCTACAGACCAAATTTAATGTCACAACAAATGTGGCCTTAATTACTTTATCTTTATTACTCCAAAATAAATGATATACAACGACATAAGCTAGCACATGAACACCCATTGGAAGGTTTGGCTGATCAAATAGTCATTGCAGGTGAAGTCATTGGCTAATGTTTATTGGTAAATGTAAACTATTGCACTCATACCAGCATTTCAGAAGGGGGAGAATGCAATGTGTTCACGCTATTATTTTTTCCTCACAATCACTGTTAACAAGATGTCATAATGCTGAACATGTTAAAAGACCAAGTGAAAGATCTTAATCTTGGGCCCATATTTTATATGTATTATTTAATCACAGTGAAAATTACAAACCATTATCTTAAGAGTTTGCACTTGTTACAACTTGCCCTATGAGGGAGTAAACTCACACATTGGGTAAGTTGTCACATTGGAATATCAAACTAAAAATATACAACTAACTGGACTCAACAAAAAGTATCCAACCGTTTGTTGAATCAATCAGAATCAGAGTCAATTCAGAATGCCGTATCTCACAGACTGAGCCTCCGTCTCTTTTGGCTGACTGAACCAGAAACACTTTTTCTCATCTAATGATGAGTCCTCTGTGATGTCACTCTTCTTTGTTGCCCTCTTTTCTGCCATTTGGACATTTTCGTTCTCCTCAGATGTTTTAATTCTCCCCCTGATTTGTGACAAGTTGTAGCCTGGTAACTGAGACAACCTCCCCAAAACTCTCTAATTGTAATCTCTAATCATAGAAACATATTCATGTAAATACTCATACTCAAAAAAAGTTTTATTAAAGAAAATTACATGCAAAAGAACTTACTTTGAAAGTGGAAAAGTGGGAAATGTGTGCTCTCCTCAGCTTGGTCACATGGATCAAAGTTGAAAGGATGTTGATTCATCATTCAATCTAGCTCATTATTTGGATCCGCTCCAAAATTGAAAGGGTTCTATGGTATACCTCTGGTATGTCCAGTCCACCTCCTCCACTTGTGTCCCCGAACCATCTATAACTATTTATAGCGGGATTGGATGCAACAAGGTTAACTGGACTGCAAACTGTACTTGACTGCCCATTTCAAAGCGTGAGGTGTTCAGTGACAGACAGATTATTTGGTCCATCTGAAAGAAGACAGACAGATGGAAGATTGAAAGAAAAAATGAAATGTATTTTCGCAAGAAAACTGTATTATGACCATACAGCTCACAGTCCACTTTTAGATTAAGTATTCAAAATGAGTTGACAGTGTTCATACATTATGTTTAATTAAGTACAGAACTTCAATCAAGGACGGGTGATATAACATATACAGCGGGTGAAATAAGTATTGAACACGCCGCCATTTTTCTCAGTTAATATATTTCCAAAGGTGCTTTTGACATGAAATTGTCACCACATGTTGGTAACAACCCAAGTAATCCATACATACAAAGAAAAAAACCAAATACATTCAGAAATTAAGTAATGTGTATTAATGTGAAATAACACAGGAAAAAAGTATTGAACACATGAAGAAAGGGAGGTGCAAAAAGGCATGGAAAGCCAAAACATCTGCTGGAATCTTTCAGTAATTAGAAGGCAATCCGGCCCCTAGTCAGTGCAAATTAATATCCCAACTGATGGCCTATAAAAAGGTGTCTCATTACCAAGGTGTCACACAAGAAGCAACTCATGATTGCTTAAAGCAAAGAGCTCTCTCAAGACCTTTGCAACCTTATTGTTGCAAAACATACTGATGGCATTGGTTACAGATGCATTTCTAAACTTCTGAATATTGCAGTGAGTCCTGTTGGGGCCATAATCCGGAAGTGGAAAGAACATCATTTCACCATAAACTGGCCACGACCAGGTGCTCCTCGCAAGATTTCTGACAGAGGAGTGAAAAGAATTATCAGAAGAGTTGTCAAAGAGCCAAGGACCACTTGTGGAGAGCTTCAGTAAGACCTGGAATTTGCAGGTACAGTTGTTTAAAAGAAAACAATAAGTAATGCACTCAACCCCCATGGCCTGTATGCACGCTCACCACATAAGACTCCTTTGCTGAAGAAAAAGCATGTTGAAGCTTGTTTAAAGTTCGCAGCACGAAATTTGGACAAGCCTGTGAAATACTGGGAGAATATAGTCTGGTAAGATGAGAGAAAAATTGAACTCTTTGGATGACATAATGCACACCATATTTGTAGGAGACATGGCACTGCACATCATCCCAACAGTGAAGTTTGGAGGTGGAAACATCATGGTGTGGGACTGCTTTTCAGCATATGGTACTGGCAAATGTCACACAATTGAAGCAAGGATGAATGGAAAAATGTATCAAGACATTCTTAACAAAAATCTGCTGCCATCTACCAGGATGATGAAGATGAAACGAGGGTGGACATTTCAGCAAGACAATGAACAGCCAAGGAAACTCTCAATTGGTTTCAGAGAAAGAAAATAAAGCTGCTAGAAAGGCCAAGCCAATCACCTGACCTGATCCAATTGAAAATCTATGGAAAGAACTGAAGATTTTTGTGTCGGAGACCTGGAGAGGCCTACAAGCCAGAGAGTCTTGCACCTACTGTGAAATCAGACTCATCAGAGAAGACGAACTTAGAAGAACCTCCAGTCCGCTTTTTCAATCCTTATGGTCTTTTACAAACCTCAGCCAGGCAAAGTACAACGTTGTCCCGGAAGAAAAACTTGCTTCCTTTTGCTCTGACAATGTTCCCCAACTCTGAGAAGTGTTTTTTCCTGCAGGGCAATGCTCCATGCCACACAGCCAGGCCAGTAAAGGTGTGGATGGAGTGCCACCAGATCAGGACCCTGTCATGGCCAGCCCAATTTTGAGACCTGAATCCCATAAAAGAAACTCTGAAATGTGATCAAGAGGAAGATGGATGGTCACAAGCCATGAAAAGAAGCCGAGCTGCTTGAATTCTTGCGCCAGGAGTAGCATAAAGTCACCCAACGGCAATGTGAAAGACTGGTGGAGAGCATGCCAAGACACATGAAAGGTGTGATTTTAAATCAAGGTTATTCCACCAAATATTGATTTCTGAACTCTTCCTAAGTGTAAGCATTAGAATTGTGTAGTTTAAAAATGAATATGAGCTTGTTTTCTTTGCATTATTCGAGATCTGAAGACACTGCATCTTTTTTGCTATTTTGACCAATTGTAATTTTTCTGCAAATAAATGATCTAAATGACAATATTTTTATTTGAAATTTGGTAGGAATGTTACCAGTAGGTTATAGAATAAAACTAAAATGTACATTTTACTTTAACACATACCAATAAATAGTAAAACTGATCATTTTGAAGTGGTCTCTTAATTTTTTCCGCGGCTGTATGTTATTAATGGCTTGTTTACAGAGTAAGATTTTAGAGACAGATTTGGCAAGGGTAAGGCTGACATATAAAGAGCGTTTAAGAATGGCTTGTAAAGACTTCCAGCTTTGAAGTCTTTGTTCTTGCATGCTCTGGTCAACAGCTGGTCACCCCTTCACTGGGCATGACTGTAGATAGTTATCTCGGTCACCCCTTCATGACTGTAGATAGTTATCTCGGTCACCCCTTCAGCGTGCATGAGTGTAGATAGTTATTTCGGTCACTCCTTGTGCATGAGTGTAGATAGTTATCTCGATCGCCCCTAAGGCCCCTCACATATCCCTAGGCCCAGACTTGATGCATATTTAAACCGAGAAAAAAGTAACTCATATCAAGTGTCAATCATTTTGTAGTAGTAGTACAGTAGTGTTAATAGCTTGCTATCGTGAATATCCTAGTGTTTATACTGATTGTTAATATTCTACCCACACTGGTTATTATACTGATTGTATATAGTCAAGCCACAGAAGCCTTTACAGCTCCATCAACTAATATGAGACTACAGCAGGGGTTACATGCCCCGATTACATGCCTATATGGCCCGATTAAATGCCTATATGACCAGCCCGATTGTGACTGACACAGTTTGGCCAGTCTGTTGGCAAAGGGCTAACCGGTAATGACACTCTGTGATGAAGTAAAACTGGTGAAAATGCCTAATGTCTTTCTCCACTGGTGACCAGAAGAAAATCCACATAAAACAAAATGGTCAACAGACACTGGGTTAAAAACTCCTTGATTTACTATTGAATGTATAAAGTGCATAAAAATACATAATCAGTTTCAGGAAATGTATAACATTACAAAACTGATATTTTCTTCACTCTTTGACATTCCTGAAAATATTACATATGAACTTCTGTGGAAAAGGCCTGCGCAAATAAATGTTAATTCAGACACTAAGAGTCACTGACGTTTCAAACTTCTCAAACAACTTCTCTTTATCCATCGGTTGGGCTTCGGGCCATTTTTATATTTGTATGACAAATCTATACACAGCTGCCACTAATATAATTGCTTGTATAATGAAAATCTGCGTGGCTAACAGATTGCTTTGAGCCTAATGGGGAAATCAGAGTAATCAATCACAGTCACAATCCTTATAACGCACAAAAAAGTGCGTAAGAATAAAATACGAACAACCCGGAACATGGCAAGAAAAAAGAAAACAAATAGTCTCTAGGCGAGAAAAGAGTTGGGGGCATTGTCAGTGTTTGGAGAACATCTCTTAAAGATGTAAGAGTGACCCTTATCTATGATGATGAGCAGGGGTGGTGTTGGGGTTAGGGAAGATCTCTGACAGCTTGGAAGAGTCCATCTGCTGGTGGTGAGTGGGGGTGGTGTTGGGGTGGTTCAGAGGTCAGGGAAGATCTCTGACAGCTTGTAAGACTCTCGCTGCTCTGTGGGCTCTTCATCATCCTCACAATCTTTCAGCTCCTCCTCCAGCTGTGGCAGGGTCTGCTCATACAGGAAATCAATGATGTCTGCCAGAGACAGAGGGAGGTTAGAGAAGGGGACAGACAGAGAGACAATGCGGCAGAGGAAAAAAAGCAAAACAGAAGAAAGGAGAAGAAGAGGAGAAGGGAAGACATTGTGAAAGTGTTGTTTTCATGATGTAGTGCTTTTCTCAAACCCGAGGTCACTTTTGCAAACTCCACCAGAAAACAGACAACAGTATTAAACATGACCAAGAGAGATACATGAACCAGCAGGGGGCAGTACTCACCACAGAAAGACTTCTTGTTCCAGTCTGGTACTTTGGTCACCTTCAGCCGGTGAAACTTCTTTTGTAGGTAGGAAGGTGGGGTGTTGCTTCATAGAGAAATCACAGGAAACTTTAACTCAACATCACACTAACACACAACTCACTCAAATATCACACTAACACACAATCACTCAAATATCACACAATCACTCAAATATCACACTAACACACAACTCACTCAGATATCCCACTAACACACAATTCACTTAAATATCACACTAATACACTATTCTTGTGTCTAACAGCCAGGTCAAACAGTAGTTTCAATGCCAATAGGCCAACTCATATTGATTATGACCTTAGCAGGACGGGAAGTAATCAGCACTCAAGAACAGAAGCGTTTCACTTGTCAGTCTCCCATGTACTTGCTAACATGAGCCCCTTACCCAAAGAGATGAGTGAGGTCATCCCAGTCTATGTCTGAAGATTCCTCCACAGCCATGTCATTGATCCTGGTCGGGGCGCACAGAAACTGGGTTTACTTGGTTAAAATAAGGTGATCACAGGAGATTTTCACACAAGTGGGATTTCTTGAATGTTCAAACGGAGATATTTCAATAGAAAATCAAATCTTGAGTATTACTTAATGCAGCTGTTTCGATAACAGAAAGTTAGAGAGAGAGAGGTGAAGCTTGAGAAGTGAGGCTTAAGGAAGTTGCCATTTGGATGAGAGTTAGTGGTTATCTGTTTTTGACTACCAGACAGAGGCAAGGAGGGCGAGACAGAGGACCAGGACAAGATGGCAGACAGGTAACCATAGTAACAGTCTGAAACATTCGCTTTGATCAGCTGGATCTACACGTAACCAGAGTTAGAGTCTGAAACATACACTTTGATCAACTGGATCTGGCCTTCTATGTTCTTCCTCCCGTTGATCTTTCCACCAGTCTTCATTTTACCATTTAGGTAAGTCATCCTACACAACACAGGCAGGGAGAGCATCAACACGGTTTCTCTTAGCTCACAAAGGCAAGGACACACACACACACACACACACACACACACACACACACACACGATCTGCATATGGTCTCTGTGTTGAAGGAAAACTCTTTCCTGCTAGCGTTGTCTATGATCTGATGGATTATTCAGCCGGTCAGAGAAAAATGTACCTGAACTGAACATGTTTTGTGGGCATGTGATGTGACTGTCACATGAGCTCTCACCACTTCTGCTTGCAATACAACCAGCTGCGAGTCTTGACCTGCTTGGCCACACGATTCCAGGTCAGTTTCTTATACAAGTCCATTTTCTGGATGACCGCAGACCCGTCACCCCCCTCTCCTCCAGGCTCAGCCTTCTTCAGCAGCAGCTGGTGTACGCACGTCAGGAGGACCTTCAACTCTGGCTCTGACCATGCCCCATGATTCTCAGCTAAGGGACAGAAAGTGTCAAAGCATAGAACAAGACTGGGTCAGTATTCACAGACTTCATTCGTCTGCATTAGTTTTAATGTCTACCTACCCTGTGTCTATCAGTTTATGTACGGCCCATCTAGCTGGCTGCCAATCACACAATTATCTTAAAGGTAGTCCACAATTCTGGAAAATGGTTATTAATATTTAAGCTTAACCGCCACTCACATTATACCCCTCCCTTCCAGCCTAACCCCGAAGTAATGCAGTGATTGCCTGGAAATGTTTTATGGCTGGAATTCTTTATTTTCAGAGCAAACACTGAAAGGACAGCTAGAGGACCATGAGAAGCAATTTGCTGAAATTGACAACAAGTGTATGGGATAAGACTTGCGGACTGAACCTTTAACACTCACACATCATATTAAAGCGTTCCTTCGCGGCTGTACGACTACGGCCCATCTTGTCTGATATGGTTGTCCAGTTTGACCCATGCTGCCTATACAGTTTCTTCAAGTCCTTGTTTTCATCCTCTGTAAACCTGCAGATGAGGGACACAGTCATAACACTGAAAAAAAAAAAACATGATGCTGCTCTCACACATGCACAAGTACACGCACAAGCACACACCCACCGAACCCCACTGTGCTGCTCACCTGGTGGAGTAACTTTAGGTTACCTTAGGCCACATTAAAATGTCTGTCTGGGCACATTTCTTTATAAAGAGAACCAGTTGTTGAGAAGTTTGTGTTTACCTCCCCTTGTAATTCTCCTTGTTGCAGTACCTCCTGGCTCTTTGTAGTATATTATCCCAGGAACGAGGGATCCCAGTGCCTGTTCAGGCACAGGACACCATTCACTGCAGGCTGGACTGTTGTATACCTCAAAGTTACATTCACTCGATACAATTTGACAAGTCACATCAGGGTTTCCCCCAGGATTTCCTGTAAGGTGCGGTGGCACCTCAGCGGGGGGTCTGGGGGCCCCCCCCCAGAAAATTTTGTATTTCTTAGACGCAATTTCCTGCATTTTAACCGAATTGTGGGCCCAGTTTCAGCTCAATACAGAACTGTACTTTTGTTTCTAAATACGGGACAATGTCATTATTTCAGGTCCTTAAAGGTGTACAAAGTATGGGTCCTCATGAGCTACCTATTTGGCAAAACATGATCGGTGTTATACAGCCACGGTTTAAACCTAGGCTTTTCAACCCATGTTGGGTCCCAACCTGAAGCCCTGTGTTTGCCAGGTTTTTTATTGTTGTTGGTTGGCTGGCTCTTCTCACTGTCTTCCCTCACATCTGACTCTCTTGGTTCTAGGCAGCATTCTCCAGCTCCACTACTACTACCTGCCTATATTTCATTTCAAAACATTACATGTTGAAATATGATGACAAAATATTACTGTTTACAGTAGCCTACTTCACATACATTGTGTGACTACTATGACTATTGTTACTGACTACTGATACTGTCATCATAAGAAGATTTAGCAAAAGGGGCAGGTGTTTATTTTGGGGATATTTACACTGCACGCATAGTAGCCTGCTTGCTGAAGCCTAATGATGCTGTACAGCGCTTGCTACAACTACGTCATTAAGCAGGGTGCCGCAAAGTGGTCAACAAGTCAAACAAGAGAAGGCGGTGCTGAAAGGCAAAACACACACACACACACACACACGAACGCATGTCCAAGTGGGGTTATGAATTCACAGGATATCTCGAGGTTAATTTGAGAAATGGCTCTTTCCTTTTTTTAGTGAAGTATTTCAGCAAACTCATCTGAAAAAGAGGACAGAGTGAGACGATCTAAATGCATTAGAATTATTATCTTTGAAGAGGACGCGTTGACATTTTGGATTCGAAAACTCCGGCGGGAATTACTAGCTATTAGGCTACTTGTTTAACTGTTCTTGTATTTATTACGAACGAAATCGCTAAGTTGGTCGGCTTGTCCTTAGCCTAACTAATAGATCTATGAGCTCTGCGAAGGTGTCCGCCTATTTTAAAACCACGCAGGCCTCGGACTTGCTACCTTTAACAAACTTTGCTCTGTTGTCATCCGCTACAAGTGCAGGGCTCATTGAGGGACCACACACAGCTGTGCGTTTAGAAATGACCGTTACTGAAGCTTATTTACATTTAGCCTCCCGAAATAGACGCAATGTGAGAAACCAGCCGTCTACGTCTACAACATATTAGGCCTACGATGTAACCCCTGCACAATGTTCAACAGCTTGTTCTCACATGTAAAATAAAATTAATTCAACGTCACGTACCTCTGATCCAGTTGTTCGGTTTCTAGTTTGAGGGCCAGTGTGTCAGAAACGAGAGAGGGGGCGGGGGGAGTATGTAAACCGGCTGTGGTAAGCCGTGGATGCCGTGGAACGCTGATCAAGTGCGGGAAAGGCAGACGAATCCTTTGATGTGGCAAATAACACACCAAAAAACAGGGCTCCGATTTTTTCCGATGCGTGGCGGGGAATGACGAAGGTGCGGCGGCCCGCCACGCTGAAATGAACGTAGCGGAAACCCTGCACATCTCAAAAAAAAGATTATGTCGGCATGCCAGCAGTGGGCACACTCACCGAACAAACTCTGCCTGTGTCACTCACATGGCTCATGCTCATACATGACATGACATCTGATATCTATACTCACATACACTCTTGACGAAGTTGAACTTCCTCTTCAGCCTTTTGATGGTAACCATCTCATCTGGGAAGCGTTGGGGTCTAAAAAGCTTGAACTCGCTGTCGATCCCGGAAACGTCTAGGAAGTCCTTCACGTTCTGCTTCACCTGCTTGTTCTCGGCCGCGGTGAACCGCCCCATTCGCAGAGGGATCCCTGTAGCATGGTGGGGGCAGAGGGAAAGCAGTAAACCCAAAAACCCCTGATCACATGACGGAAGTTATCCATGAAGTGGTCAGTGGTCCTTCAACTTCTCAAACACAGTCCACCAAAAAATCTAAACTATGATGGACAACACATGAACCCAGTATGACATGTTTAACTCAGGATGTCATAACATACCATACCAGAATCATGCAACTATGCACTGAGAAAACATCCTGGGCAACATATACATAACATTGCTGCAGGCCTCATATATTCCATACGGCCTGAATAGAGATAAACTCATTCGCCCCAAAATGTAAACTTAATCACCCTGTTTCACAGTGCACTGCAGGCTTTGGATACTCCCAATGGCTAAAATAAAGCCTGCTTACTCACCTTGCTTCTTGTATACCCTGAAGCGGGGCAGGTCGTACCTGATGACAGACTTAACCATGACGGTGTTGCAAAACGTGAAGTGAGGCAGGAACTCTAGGATCTCCTGCCGGATGGCATCGTCAATGTCCAGCACATGCGCTTTAGGCACATAATCTGGGTGAAGCTGTGCGTCTGTGGGAGTGTGTGTTTCTGCAGCAGGCTGTGTGTGTGTCTTTCTGACCTTCGCCTTGCGCTTCACTTGTTTCTGGGGGACTGGTTCACGGTTGGTTTGCACTGCTGTGAGTGCCACCTCTGCTTCTGTTGTCTCTCCAGGACGGTCTGGCTTTTCAATTCTTTTCTTCTTCTTCTTTTTCTTCACCTCTCTCTCCTGAGCAGCAGCAGCATCTGCAGACTCTTGTGTCACACTTACGTTCTCTGCATCGTGTTTTCTTTTCTTTTTGTTTTGCCCTTCTCTTGTGTCACACTGGCTCTCGACGGGTCTACAGTCATCTTTCTCACTCTTTGTTTTCTTCTTTTTGTGTTTGTTTCTTATGAGAGTCAACTTCCGTAGTGGTTGTCTCAGTAGGACTGCCGGCCTCTGGCATCGCCTCTAAAAGTTGCTTCTTGCTCTTGTTCTTTTTATGAAGGACCAACTCTGCCTCCGCCACGGTCACCTCAAGTAGGTTTTCCCCCTATAACAGCGTGAATAAAGGAACATGGACATGCATATGTCTTCACTGAATCTTTGTGCCACTTAAAACAGATCTGCATTTTACTTCAAAATGTAGAGAGGAAAAGTCATCTGAGAATTTATTTCATTGTGATAATTGATTTTTATTTAAGACACGTATTGAGTTAAATTAATGAAATCAGTATTTCGATGAAATCTACACATCTGTATTTTCTCCTCGAGCAAGATATGCTTGTTCAATGGCTGGGCATGTACAGTAATTTGAACAAAAATAGCTAGCTAATGTTCAGGCTAACGTTAAACTAGTTTTGAATTTACAGACAGTAGTTAGGCATATGTTAACGCACACAATGTAAGCGTCATGTTACAATGTTGTAAACTAAACTAGCATAGCCAGTGTGTTGATAAATATATAAAGCATTGTTGTTCTGCCCAGACAACCTAAACACACCAATAGAACTTAACCCATGTAAATTTGTGTTTCTCGGCGATGACTCTGAATTGGCACATTTTCACAAAGATGTATCTTACCGCCATCTCGTGGTCTGGAGTTGGTCCTGGGGCACAAAGAATCAAAAGCAAGCAGATTCATATCATCAGCGGCTCAGACATACAGGTGCATCTCAATATATTAGAATATCATCCAAAAGTTGATTTATTTCAGTAATTCTATTCAAAAAGTGAAACTCATATATTATATAGATTCATTTCACACAGACTGATATATTTCAAGTGACTATTTCTTTTAAATTTGATGATTATAACTGACAGCTTATGAAAACCCAAAATTCTGTATCTCAGAAAATTAGAATATTACTGACGACCGATAGAAAAAAGGATTTTTAACACAGAAATGTTGGACTACTGAAAAGTATGAACATGTACAGCACTCAATACTTGGTTGGGGCTCCTTTTGCATGAATTGCTGCAGCAATGCGGCGTGGCATGAAGGCAATCAGTCTGTGGCACTGCTGAGGTGTTATGGAAGACCAGGTTGCTCTGATAGTGGCCTTCAGCTCTTCTGCGTGTTTGGGTCTGTTGTCTCGCATCTTCCTTTTCACAATACCCTATAGAATCTCTATGGGTTTTAGGTCAGGCGAGTTTGCTGGCCAATCAAGCACAGGGATACCATGGTCCTTAAACCAGGTACTGGTACCTTTGGAAGTGTGTGCAGGTGCCAAGTCCTGATGGAAAATGAAATCTGCATCTCCATAAAGCTGGTCAGCAGAGAGAAGCAAAAAGTGCTCTAGAACTTTCTGGTAGATGGCTGCGCTGACCTTGGACCACACAGTGGACTAACACCAGCAGATGACATGGCACCCCAAACCATCACTGACTGTGGACACTTTACACTGGACATCAAGCAACTTGGATTCTGTTCCTCTCATCTCTTCCTCCAGACTCCGGGACCTTGATTTCCAAATGAAATGCAAAATTGACTTTCATCTGAAAAGAGAATTTTGGACCACTGAGCAACAGTGCAGTCCCTTTTGTCCTTAGCCCAGGTGAGACGCCTCTGACGTTGTCTCTGGTTCAAGAGTGGCTTGACACAGGAATGCGACAGTTGAAGTCAATGTTCTAGATACGTCTGTGCATGTAGGCTCTTGAAGCACTGACTCCAGCTGCAGTCCACTCCTTGTGAATCTCCCTTGAATGGGCTTTGTTTCACAATCCTCTCAAAGATGTCGTTATCCCTGTTGCTTGTGCACCTTTTTCTACCAAATTGTTTCCTTCCATTCAACTTCCCATTAATGTGCTTGGATACAGCACTCTGTGAACAGCATGCTTCTTTAGCAATGACCTTTTGTATCTTACCCTTCTTGTGCAGGGTGTCAATGATTGTCTTCTGGACAACTGTCAAGTCAGCAGTCTTCCCCATGATTGTGTAGCCTACTGAACTAGACTGAGAGACCATTTAAAGGCTCAGGAAGCCTTTGCCGTTGTTTTGAGTTAATTAGCTGATTAGAGTGTGACACCATTGGTCATCAATATGGAACTTTTTCACAATATTCTAATTTTCTGAGATACTGAATTTTGGGTTTTCATTAGCTGGCAGTTATAATAATGAAAATTAAAAGAAATAAACACTTTAAATAGATCAGTCTGTGTGTAAACAATCTATATAATATATGAGTTTCACTTTTTGAATAGAATTACTGAAATAAATCAACTTTTCGATGATATTCTAATTTATTGAGATGCACCTGTATGTATATGGTTTAGACCCTTACGGTGCAGATCCATACAAGCGATCTGGGCGACGCGATCTGGGCGACCCCATGCATTTCAACGGGAGCCAGCTCCATTGTGACGTGTACTTTCTCTGAAATGTTGGCCGCTGCCGGTGAAATATCGCTCCTCATTTGCATAAGTTTGAACATGTTCGAATTTTCATCAGGCGCGTCGCTCAGATCGCTGGTTTACGTCACAATGGAGCTGGCTCCCGTTGAAATGCATGGGGTCGCCCAGATCGCGTCGCCCAGATCGCTTGTATGGATCTGCACCGTTAAGTACCATTTCAACAATGTAACAAAGTAAAAGTCCTGGATGAAAAAGCTTAGTTAAGTCAAAGTATATTAGCCTCAAAATGTAGTTTCGGTATTAAAAATTATTAGTGAAAGTACTAGTTTGGTCGCTCTGAGCGATATGATTATAAACAACATTTTAGTTTAAGATACTGAAGCACCAGTGTGTAAGCAGCATGTTAATGTTGATTGCAATTTTACTAAATAACTGCTCCTGGAAATCAATTGAAGTAAAGGTAGACAAACTTGAACACTGGCTGGTAGCTGTAATGAATTTTGAATTTTAACAACTCACATTTGATTTTGATGAATGTATATGGGTACAATAGCCAAAAGAATATAGATTTACTGAAAGGCATTACACACGAAATTCAAAGATGTAAACTGTTATATCAATGTGAAGATGTAGTAGGAGGTTTATATGAACTTGGTGAATGATGATTGGTTTGACAGATTTCCTCCAAGATGACAGAACCACACCCAATAAGCTATTTCATCAATATTTCATCAATATCATAAACATGACACCGAGATGCATGGAGACATTATAATAATAATTCAAGATATACATTACCTGCAGCAAAACAGACAAAAAGACGTGTGCCCGTACATAGCAGAATCACATCTTTCCCGCCATCTTGGATGAGCGTGCGCACGGGTGCACGACCACAAGTCTTTTTGTCTGTTTTGCTACTTAAAGGGACATTTATTTAAACTAGTGCATATCAAAATCAAACAGGAAAACACAACCATGCATAAATAACTGCTTTATTACTTTGGTAAGCATTTCTAGGCAAAATTACCGTTTTGAAAATCGTACCACAGGTAACGCATATCTTAATTTAGGTCAAAACTTAAAATGTCATTAAAACGAAAAAATTAGCAGTTTCACTTGGGCATAGGGGTGGGCGATATGAGCTAAAATTCATATCACGATATTTTCCACGGTTCAGACGATATCGATATGATATATGAGGGTAAAACATTTTTTATAACATTTTAATAGCCATTATTAGCTTAATGTCTAGTTAAGACAAAATATGTCATCATGAAAAGTAAAAATCTAATAATGATCAAATACAATCTATATTTATCTACTGATATACTACAGCTGTAATTTATGTATGATCATTTCAAGCTATTTTATTATCAGAAATTGCCGAATTTGCCCATTTATTGTTCAAACAGAGGGGAGACATGTGAGGTGAGGCAGCGACGAGCAGTGCCTCATCTCAGATTGTGCAATCCCTCACTAACTGGGTTGAGCGCATGCCTTTTGCTTTCTCATTGTTTGTCACCACTGTAGTATTTGTGGACACTTGTATTATATGTCCTTTCTATCCATAGAATAGGTAATGTATTTCACGTAGCACCTTTATTTAGACAGAAGTACTGTCTAAATGAAGGGGCCGTGCGAGAGCCTTAAACTGGAATGTCAATCGAAACGTAAAATGTTCAATAATGGGAGACCAATACCGGAGCTAAAAGGTAAGTTTCATACGACGGGACAGAAAATAATGTCATGTTTAAAGCCAAATTGCTTTTGAAAAAATGTTGGAACCTCATAAATAGATTTGGCTTTGGATTAAGAGCGGAGACTAAATATTAGCATGAGCAATATTTTCTTAGCGTCTCCTTCAACTCACGATGGTGCCAATGAATCTCCCCTGCCGACTCAAGAACCACTATGAACGTGCTTTTAGTATAACCACTAGCACTAACCAAGTTACTCCGCTAGCACTAACCGAGTTACTATTTCCTATGAGTTACAAGCGCGTTCATTATCCAATACATATAAATATCATTACACATAAGGAGATCGTACTAGTTGTTTCTCATGGTTAAAGAAATATATTCCAAGTGGTGACGCTTTGATAGCACATGTCGTGTCCCTATACTTTTAACAGCAAGGGGAAGTTTTTAATTTCAACCCAATACCAGATATGTCAAATTCGCAACAACAAAAAACACATCTAAAGTTGCCACTAGCCAGGTAGCAACTCAATAACGTACTAAATACTAATTGCATAAGGTAACTTATGCATCGCTGTCACGCCAATTCGGAAATTGCCAACTTTTTGTTCGCCAAATCTAAACATATCCTGCTAATTGCATAACCTACGATAACTTAGATGTACATGCTTCTGTCAGCGTTTGATGGACAACATACCCTACCTAATAGCTAACACTGATGCCTATCTGCTACCAAAACTAGCTGATGACTATCAAGCGGCCAACTGACTATCGGAGTCAGCCGCATGGACATGTCGGTCCATCCTAAAATGTTTCGATTTCGATTAAAAACCTTAAGTTCATTACCTGGTGAGGTCTTGCCAACTTCTTTTGATGAGGCTCCTTCAGTATTATGCTATGGTTCCATGTGCAGGCTAGCAACTGTTTGTTAGCTATGAGCACATGTCGCCTACCATCTTAATACAGCACTTTTACTAGACACTTTGTGGCTAAGCTATATTAGCATACTATTTTTATATATATATGTACAGTTAACTTACAAAATATGTCGACTCCATGTCTAACCTTTCTTTCCAATTAATTTAGAATCTTTTCCACCGCTCAGCAAGTGACAGGGGACATTTTGTGGCAGTTGATTGCAATCAAACTAAGCACTGTGGGAGGTTAGAATGCGAACGTGATATATGCCCCAAAAAATCTGACCAATCGGAATTTCCGGAATGAATCACTTCCAACCAGAGAGAAAGACGTCAATTGTTGTTAGGTGAAATGCCACTAAACAGGTGTTCTTAATGTTTTAGTTTTTCAGCCAAAGGGTTGGTCCAGAGGCGGATCTTCCATTAGGCAAACCTAGGCAAGTGCCTAGGGCCCCAACCAAATCTGTCTTTATTAGGGGCCCCCAAATCTGACCCCCCCAGCCATTATGTAAAGTAAAAAAACAAAAAACACATTTCTAGTAGAAAAAAAATAACAAAAATATCAACATAACGCCGAACTAATGCCTAAATAATAATTTTCCAGCACACATGCTCCCCTCCATTGTGCATTGGACTAGTCCAGAATATGATCACGTAGTAACGCACGCAGCGCGAAATAACGTTACTTCAAACCAAAGCAGAGGGATCCCTAGAAAGGTTGCCCCTGTTGCAAAGCAATAAACCTCCAGAACAATAGGTAATTTGCTTGGCAGATAGAAAACAGTTTCCCTAACAGAAAGTCTGAAGCTTGAAGTTATTTTCAAACCTTTACTTGGGTAGCACTGTAAAACTGAGCAGACATGCAGAATACATTTTAGTAATCTCATCTCGTAACATTCGTTTCACATAGCATTGCGTGTTTAAACTGTGATAGAAAATACGTTAGCTTAATACTAACGTATAGGGGAAATTACAGAGACTGCGCTAGGTATTAGCATCAATTAATTCACGTTAATGTTTTTGTATATGAGCCTGACATTTGCTCGGCAGATAGATAACAGGTTCTGTAACAGATACACTGCCGAAATTGACGGCACGAACGACTGGAAAAATGTATCAGCCTTCCTAAAAGAACACGAGAAGTCTGCTGATCACCTCGCAAATATGGCTGTTTGGCGAACGCTTCAGCAACGGCTCCAAACAGGTAAAGCCATAGATCATGTAAATCAAGAGCTGTTTGTGAACGAAGTAAACAAATGGAGAGAGATCTTGAAACGTCTGATCGCCATTATTATACACTTGGCCGAGCGCAACTTAGCTTGTCACTCACTCACTCGCTCACTCACACTGAACCACTGCTTAGCCTGTCTCTTACTCACACACACAGCCACTGTTATTCCTGTCCACACACAAAATCTTTTCATTAGTCCTGTTTAAATGTAGCCTAAATGGTGGTTTTCATAGACTCATATCCATTTTGTATTTTAGTTCTGTTAAGTGCAAGATCATTTTGTATCTCTGGCAGAGAATGGAAATTCTAATCTCTCTCTCTCTCTCTCGTTTGATCTGAGTAATAAACATGTAATTTTGGCAAAGGCTGGAGAAATCTGAAACTGATTTTACTGTGGAGAGTTGAGTGGCAGTGCACTATGGGTTTATTGCGATTCTAAGAGTATTGGGATGGTTATTTGTTTTGTGTACGTGTTTCAAAAATGAGGGCCCCATGTCTATATTTTGCCTAGGGCCCCAAAATGGCTAGATCCGCCCCTGGGTTGGTCTGTACCACCTGGTCCACATAGTGCTGTTTGGAGTGGTAGCCTACTACTTGTGTAGCCTAGTAATCTGTTTTATTTGGAATGGCGCATGTTCACCTATTCACACATGAATGGATGGATGGCTTGGACAGCTGACATTATAACACACATAAAGCTACCAGCAATACAATGCAATGATTTCTATTCTAACTCTAATTTGGTGTAGGCTATAAGAGTGAATTGCGTACTGACTTTTTGGGGAATGCCAACACACTCACTTTTACTGCTGTTTGCCCTACATTTTCAGTTCAGCTCATGTTCAGTGTAGCTGTATGTTTATCTGTTAATATGTGTATATGTTTAGAATAGAATAGAAAAGAATAGAATAGAATATATTTATTTGTCATTGCACAAGTGCAACGAAATTGAGGTGGCAGCTCTCAGACAGTGCTATTGAAAAATAAAAACCAAAAACAATACAAATATATACAATATCACTATTCAAATTTCATTTGTGCATTGTTAAGTGCTATGATGGCTCTTGGATAGAAGCTGTTTCTCAGCCTGTCTGTTTTTGCTTTGATGGTGCAAAAGCCAATGCCAATGACTCTTTGTGCGGTGTTAATGACCCTCTGGAGTACATTCCTTTCTGCTGCTGTGCAGCTGGCAAACAACAGCGAGATGCCATAGCTCATCAGCACTGACTCCACAGAGCAGTTTAGTATCTAGATTGTGTATTTATTGTTTATCTAGTAGGTCTACTACCTTGTCTCTTCACATGTTTATCTTATGTTTATCTTATTTTCAGTACTTATTACTTACTTACGTTGTTATGTTATGTCTTGTTAGGTTATGGTAGTGTGGTATGGTGTCCTGTCCTAAGCATTTCAGTGCCCAGTCCAACTCTGTTGTGAAGTGAAGGGAGCGCTACATGTGGCTTGACTATTAACAATCAGTATAATAACCAGTGTAGGTAGAATATTAATTACTTATTAACCAAGAGTGAGGTCATCTCGGGAAATATCAAACTGAGTCTTTGACGTATCGACAGAGCTATATCAAGGTTGATACGCCAAAGCTGAAGTTTGATATTTTCCAGCATGACAGAACGGTCGAGGTTAGTAAGTTGTTTATTATATGGCTTTAATCGCTCCTTTCATTTTGTAAATGAAAAGAAATGGTTGTATGAGAATGAGGTTTTGTTTTGCTGTCAAGTCTCACAACAAAATATGTCAGAAGTAACAAGTGATTAAAACTATAGTTTCTAGTTTTCATCATCACTTTCAATAACAAATCTTTGTTTCTTCTGAATTTCCTCATGGCTATTGATGTTTAAATTTTTGTCTGGATAGTAGCCTAAAACTCAGACTGATGCTTTCGCTCATTGTGATACGGATCCGTATTGACCGGAGATTAATGTTTTTCTCTATCACAAACCTACAAATCAGACACATCTCTTGGTGGAGCTGTAAGGGCTTCTGTGACTTGGTTGAGCTGGAGGCCCTAGGGGCAGATGTCCTTCTCTGAGGATTATGGAATGTTGATATGATGAGTGTGTAATTACAAAGATTATATAATTATGTAGATTATGAAAATGAGTCATGTTTATTATAAGTGTATTTATTTGTATATATATATATATATATATACAGTGCTAAGTATTTGCTCCTTCCCGATTTCTTCTATTTTTGCATATTTGTCACACTTAAATGCTAGAGCACCATATCTGCAATTGTACGTCATAGAACTTGTGGCGTTTTGAGTATCCAGACCTCATTTGATAACGCAGCAATAAGGAGCTCTGTTTCAAAACTAGCAAGATAACTACCCTGTCCCGTCCTGTTCGATAGTTTATGTTCCCCCTGTGTTGTCATTATTTATGTTCTGTGTTGTGTTGTCTACTCATCTCCCCTCATCTCTCCTCTCGTTTCACACACGTCATACCCTACCTGTGTGTGTGTGTGTGTGCCCCGCCTTGATTGTTCTCACCTGTCTCATCACCTTGTGTATCTAGTCTGTGTGCTCCTGTCTACTCGTTGCCAGTTTGTCTTAGTTTCTTTCTACGTCTCTAGCGTTCCAGCGATTCTCCGTGTTGATTGATCTCTTGTTGCCGACCTTTGCCTGTTTAACGGATTACGCCTCTGCCTCTTCCCTTTCTGGATACTCTGCCCATCTTGGATTGTCTGCTTGTGTACCGACCACTCTGCCTGCTCAACGGATAACGTCTCTGCCTTTCCCTTTCTGGATGCCCTGCTCCATCATTGACTGCCTGCCCGTATACCGACCTTGGACCGAACTGACTACAAACTCTGCCGCTGTCTGTTCCTACTGGAATCTGTTTAATTGTGTATGGACTGCCTATTTGTGTGCTGAACACAAAACAGTAAAGAATTTCAATTGCACATACCTTTGGCCACTCAAATCATTACAAAACCCTGCAAACACCACCAACAACCCTTTTGACACTGATAGACGTTTGCTACGACACTAGCTGGTGTCTTTTGGTAGTAAAGCTGGCAATGTCATGAAAGTCTTTCTTCCATTTTTCAGCCTGATACACAGAACAACATAGGGTATATCCTGGATGGCTAGTGGAAAAGATACAGGGGTTTAGGGTGTGAGGTACCTTATTTTGTGTGGATGTTTTATTTCATGTGAGGATGTCTAATGTTCACTATGATGCACAGTTTGCTTCATCTCCATTGTCTGCACTATATTATTTATTGAACATATGAAACATGAAATGTATCAAGTGAATACAGGTTCTGTCTCTTTTACATCTTTTGGCTACAGCTGTGTGTCAGACTACTCTGTCATATGCCCACAACTTTGGAAACAACCCAAGGCTCCTGCAGGTTCATCCCGTGCTCCTTCACGGCCAAGGACTCAAGTGTGAGGAGTCCTGCCTCAGTAGTGAGGAGAAACTGCTCCCAGTGGTTTCAATACGTGTTGATGTGTTCAGTTTTTCTAGAAGTCAAAACAAACTTCACTGTAAGATACTTGGCGAGTAGGGAGACGAGAAAGTAACTTTTCCTGAAAATGTTTAGATAAAAGTCAATGGTAAGAAAAATGATCTAACTTCAATAATAAGATCCGAGAAGACTTCTCCATCTTGCTAGGAGTTCTAAAATGAGAATTCCTGTTTGTAAAAAAATCTCATACAAATTCTGGAAGGACTGACCAATGTTTCACACTGGCACCCTCTGGTGGCCATAGTTGTCCTGTGCGCAATGTGTGACTGACAGGTATTAATAGTTTCTTAAAAACACCTTCATTTATCCATTTCAAAGCAGCACACAGCACCTAGTGCGCAGTGAGAAAGCATATCTTTGCAAGTTAATAAATAAGCAATAAAGAGAGATGGAAGCACTGGGTGTTCAAAAACACTTTGACCAGTAATGTAGATTACTAGTGAGATGAAAAGACAGACAAGATGATGTTAATGTTTGAGATGAAATTGCACACTATCAAATAGGATTGTTTATAAAATTCAAAAGAACAAACTGTTTATTATAGGCCCAAGCTGATAATCTAGCCCTCTGCTAAAAACAGTGGGCCTCATTCTCGACCTTTTTCTGTAATTCTTCAGAAATGTTTCTTACACGACTTCGCTACAACAACGTAAGAGAAACGCTTCCGCTGCATTCCCGCACACTTGAAAATGTAGCCGAAGTCTTCTCAGCTGGGTTCCTTCCGATTAGTTTCTTAGGTTGATGCGCGTTCTCGTGAAAGTGGATTTGCATACATACACGCCCTGCCAGCTCCTTATTAGGAGACGCAATTTTAGAAACGTGTGCTGTCGCAATCTCCCGAATCCACCTCGTAACAGGTGTTCATTAATAAGGTGGAGCTATTCAATTATGTTGAACGTCCGAAGTCCGTAAAACACATTTAATTAGTCACTTTTTTTTTTTTTAATCGAAAAATAGTCACCATAGGTGTGAAGACCGGTCCCTAGTAGGAGTATAAATAGCAATTAATTCATGCCTCAGGACTTGGAGATTGGGTTTAGTGTTTATTTATTTATTCACTTACATTTGCAGTGTTCATGTCATTCACATTCAGTCACTTAGCAGACGCGGCCTTTGTCCAAAGTGACGTACAAGGGAGAGAACAGTCAAGCTACGAGCCATGTAGACCTAGTGTAACAATAAATACTACCTCGTATAATTATGACTATAAATGTGAAATGTAATTGTTAATGATACAAATATTCTCGTATTTATTATTATCTTAATTATTTTAATCCGAGGATGTCTGTAGAGCTGACGTGAACGCAATCACCAACGGGTTCTCACAAATTCAACCGTTAACCCTTTTACTGTAATACGGAGTTTTTTCAAATGTCATTCCTCAACGCGATTCCTCAAATAACCACAAGATGGCCCGTGGAATCCCATTTGAGAAGATTCCGGTAGAGTTACGACTGCTATTTCGAGTTCTGAAAGTTGTCTGAAGTTCAGAAGAAAGCACAGAAGAAAAAACTAACGAGAATGCAAATGTTTTCATAAATGTTTCCGAAGTGGAGTTCCTTCTGAAATCCTTCGGAAAGTCTTCCCAACTGCTGTCAAGAATGAGGCCCAGTGTGTTTAGATGCTGTGGTCAAAGAATAGACACAATCCTAAACTTGACAGATTGATGGTTTAAATAGAGAGCAGACCACCTTACTTGAACCCAACCTAGTCTGAACCCTAGGAAGGGAAAGTAGTCTGATGGGCACCAAGGGACTATTCTGGTTTATTAAATTAAATAATGACAACACATCAGAGGTAAGAATATGCCCCAGAATGACCTTAATATCTGGAGAGCTGTCAGATGACCAGGAAAGACTCATATGAGTGGTTCCCTTCACATAGTAGCGCTCTATGAACTTAAGGGTATGTTCTGAGGGGGTTAAAAATGGTGTTTGATATGGACTCTGACCACGCTGGAAAAAACAGTGAACAATGAACACATCAAAGCCAAGCAGGGAACCTCACAACGTGATTCACCAACACTTCGTTGTTTTTCACGCATTAAAACATATACTTTTCACAATCATTCAATCCAAAGCCATTTCGACATGGCAGCCTGTAGGCATTGTGCCATGCTTTGGAGATTACTGTTACAAAAGGCGACTAATTCATGCTCAGATTAACAGGAAAATTGTTTAGATTATTCATTGTCAATTTTCAATCAACTTTATCCTTTTAATTATTTAGGGATTATGCTGGTTCCCTCAATTATTAGACCAGCTTAGTTCTAGACAGTTGTACCCCAATATTCACAGGATCAAGCACTGAATACATTTGAAGTAAACGTGTTAACTGTAAACTTTGCAAGCACGAGGGCAGGAGTAAAGGCATTTTTATGCTACTCCGTACGACACGTTTTTGGGCACATAGGAACGCCTTCAGGTAAGTGAAACGCCTTCTCCGGTAGCTGAAACGCCCTCTCCGTGCTCTCCAGAGACGTCGGACAGCTCTCCGTGTCCCCGCAAAAATTTCTGTCGGTCCGCTCATGGCGACGGATACTCCTTGGCCGTGATTGGCACACTACGACATCATTTCCATACGACATCAACTCCGGAAACTAACATTTCTGGACCTAGCGTTTCCTGTTTCATTACCTTTATATCCATATATGCATAACAGCCACTGTCAAAGGCGCAGATCCTTTCCTTGAAAACTATTCCCTGTATATCACAATACATGAGCCGGCCCAAGTAGCCTACTGCCAGAGAACCAGCACGAGCGACGGCAATTAAAGATGTGTTTCAACAACGGTAGAAAACTGTGTTTGCTCCGTATTTTACTGAACTCATAATTATATGACAGTGGTATTAGTTACAGTTGAGACACCCGAAATAACGTGCATGCGCAGAAATCCTGAGACGTGATTTTTAGTCTGCACATGAATACTAACGTCTTCTTTGATCCCAGGAAATTTGAGCACACAACCCATCTCCCTTACGGAGATATTGGCGAAAGTTGTTTTACCTACTTCATTTCAAACGTCTAGTTTTGCAAACGTGTCTAGTTTTTGTGCAGTAGTGAATAGAGTCTCAGTTTACTACACCGCATATCATGTTTGTAGAAAATGATTAAGGTGCAACAAATGGCAATAAGCATATTTAAATTAAATGATTCACATTGCAAGTAAAATGGTGCGGCTGGAGCAGATACAGGGAGGGACAACGGTGACGCAGTTTGGATGTAGCGACAAACGTTTATGTGCTGTAACAAACAGTGTTAACCAGTATGTGAGTAACGTGGGTTTTATTAAAACATAGTGTGTAATGTGTAGCTATTTCATTCCGTTTTTTAACCTTTCCGGCTGTCTGTATGTATTAACTAGCCAGCAGTAGGCCTAGACGAAAGGGAATTAACCCCGAAGTTAAAAACATGTAATCTACTTCGGGAGCATTTTACTCCCCCGCATTCTCTCTACAAACTTCCATATAGACGCGGGATCAGCAGAGGAAAATCTTCTTTCCTGACACTGTAGATGCTATTGTATTCCTGCATAGTGCTAAGACAAATTCTAAATAGAACGAAGGTTAGGCATATCAGCAGAGGTATTCTTTGGTTACATTAGGATGGATACGTTTATAGCTTGCGTTATGGGCGCACCGCAATGCCAAGAAGTTTGTCGCGACTGTAATGGCATATTTCATTGTGGGTAGCTTGTCTTTCGGGACTTAAACCGTTACTCCCCCTCCTGTTCTGGAAGAGAATTGTTTTCAGCACCCACAGCCGTTGGAGTACTATAAAGGGACACACATGCTAACTAGTACGTACTATCCGGCCGCCCGCCCACTGTCCAACCATCCGACACGACCGTTTTGTGTACTATATAAGGCCCTTAAGGGTGTGCCTTAATGCGTAGGCTATCTGAAACAGCACAAAACACATGGTCATTCTTACGCCGCAAAACTTTCAATGCACTTCATATCATACCAAATAATACTAGAAAATATCATTAATTTAAATGTGTAATCAAAACTTGTGTTTTTCTGTACCTGGCTGTAAAATTATCTAAAGTACTAATTATTGACCGTGATGAGACAATACAGTGAACAACTACAACAGAGAGAATATGTGTGAGTATGTTAACCCTTCCAACATGTTCTAATTAAGTTTAAATAATAATAATAATGTTTACAGTTCTGCAGGAATAATGGGAGTAAACCACCTGTGGACAACCATTCAGTTTTGTCTTAACGTGTAGATCTATCATCATTCATAATAAGACAACTGATGCTGAAAAGACATTGGGCCTCATTCTCGACAGCAGTTGGGAAGACTTTCCGAAGGATTTCAGAAGGAACTCCACTTCGGAAACATTTATGAAAACATTTGCATTCTCGTTATTTTTTTCTTCTGTGCTTTCTTCTGAACTTCAGACAACTTTCAGAACTCGAAATAGCAGTCGTAACTCTACCGGAATCTTCTCAAATGGGATTCCACGGGCCATCTTGTGGTTATTTGAGGAATCGCGTTGAGGAATGACATTTGAAAAAACTCTGTATTAGGCTACAGTAAAAGAGTTAACGGGCGAATTTGTGAGAACCCCTTGGTGATTGCGTTCACGTCAACTCTACAGACATCCTCGGATTCAAATAATTATGATAATAATAAATACGAGAATATTTGTATTTTTATAGTCATAATTTGACGAGGTAGTGTTTATTGTTACACTAGGTCTATATGGCTCGTAGCTTGACTGTTCTCTCCCTTGTACGTCACTTTGGATAAAGGCCGCGTCTGCTAAGAGACTGACTGTGAATGACATGAACACTGCAAATGTAAGTGAATAAATAAATAAACACTAAGCTCAATCTCTCAGAACTAAGTAATTAATTCATTGCAATTTATACTACTACTGGTGGCCAGTCTTCACCCCTATGGTGGCCAATTCGAGCGACAGGAAGGACTACAATTTATACTCGTAGGCTACTTGGGACCGGTCTTCACACCTATGGTGCCTATTTTTCGATTTAAAAAAAAAAAGTGACTACTTAAATGTGTTTTACGGACTTCGGACGTTCAACGTTATACAATATCTCCACCTTATTAATGAACACCTGTTACGAGGTGGATTCGGGAGATTGCGACAGCACACGTTTCTAGAATTGCGTCTCCTAATAAGGAGCTGGCAGGGCGTGTATGTATGCAAATCCACTTTCACGAGAACGCGCATCAATCTAAGAAGCTAATCGGAAGGAACCCAGCTGAGAAGACTTCGGCTGCTTATGAACACATTTTCAAGCGTGCGGGAATGCAGCGGAAGCGTTTCTCTTACGTTGTTTTTGCGAAGTCGTGTAAGAAACATTTCTGAAGAATTACAGAAAAAGGTCGAGAATGAGGCCCATTGATGCAATGTTCCCAAAATGTTGTTTACTAACACAAAATGTTTTCTAACACGAAGTGAGGGGCCCCAAAATATGGATTCAGCAACGTCCATCAAAGCACATCGGTTACGATTTGAACATTAGTAAAAAAAATCCTAAACAAAAAAAGTTTTTATTTAGATGTCACCTTTATTCTTAGGTCGAAAAGAAAGATCGAAGTTTCTGCAGATGAAAAGAGCCAGTTCACTACATTTAAACTCCATTCATGTGGCCATCTCTTAGTAGCGAGCCACTAGGCAAGCACGTTAAGAGTTCAACAATTATGGAGATTCTCCAATGCAAGCTTGCTGCTTTTAATATAGGGTTGCTATTCCAAGGGTAAGTTGAGTTATGGAAGAGAATGTCGATGGTGGCACTTGGCAGTGGCAGACTTTGACCTGTAGATGGTGCAACGAAAGCAGAAATGGTGCACCAAAATGTAATGATTTTAATTAATTTACCTTTCAGTTTACCTTTAATATGCATGTATGTTTTTTTGTGTGGGCGTGTGCCCTCTGTATCTAATAATGTGTACAATTACAAAAACTGTGCATTAAGAAACAAAAAAAACGAAGGCCCTTCCCGTTACCTTATAGTAATTATCAATACTTCAAGTGTGTGTGTGTATCAATTATTTTTCAGTGCTCTCAAAGCTGGATGGCATTGACTGCAGTATTCGAATTTCAAAACCACATGAAAGGTCTTAACAGCCAACCAAAACAGTTTGACTTGCACTATTTTCATTCGCTTAACTCTATGAATGCAATGTTGTTGACCTTTGGCCATTGTCATTCCAATCCAATTTCTTTCTCCCTTCTTTGACCTCCATTTCTCTCTCTTTATCACAATGTCAGGACAATAATAGTCCAACATACACATTAAGGATGTGTGCGTATGTGCGTTTGTTTTGAGTATGTGTGTAATAGAGAGACAGACCGAGGTAGTATGCTTCATATGATGTCTGTTTACTCTTGTGAGAGAGCCGTATATGAAATCTTGTCAATCTTGTCAAAACTTGTCAATCTTCAAGGGAATGATTTGAGGGTTAAGTTTGACATTTCTAATGCAGCCCAGTGCCTTGCAAAGGTGACTCTTTCATTCAAACAGAGCAATGGTGAAGATTGTGAGCAGGTTTTATTAGGGAGGCCACTCTTACCAGAAATCTAGTACAGAAATGTCAACAATGTGTTGTCGACCAAAGTCACTACATGGGCCCATAGGACTTTAGGACTATTAAGTTCTGACTGGCATATGCATGGATCCTTCACATCAGATTGGATTAGATTCAGCTGTATTGTCATTGCACAGAGTACAAGTACTGAGACAATGAAATGGCATAAAAGTATTTTTTTATGTATAGTGACATTTTTTTTTTCATTATAGCCATTTTATGCTTGTAATAAATAATTTCAATACTGAATACTTTCAATATTAATACATACTACTAGAAGAAGTCGTTTTTAAGATGTGTGAGTATGAGTTAATCACAATAGTTAATACTAAAGAATGTTCCACTTGAATGATACATTTTGAAAAAAATCGTTCAAATTTCTGACTAGTTTCTGAGACTCTGCAGGTGGAAAAGTTTGATGAATATGGATTCACGTTTATTTCACAAAGGTAAGGTCACTGAGTTCAAAGATTATGTTTCTAACTTCTTTTCTTAATTACCTCTTCGTTTAAACCAATTTTACTAAAATATCCACTAGGCTTTGTATCCTTTGTTTATTATGGAAGGAAGGTTTTGCAAAAAGTTGCGATGAAATTGCCTGAGCAAGTGAAAGTTTCTATAAAAAGTTGCACATTTTCTTCTTTGTAATTATAATTAGGTTTTAGTTGAAAAATAACTCATTAATAAACAAACATTCAATGATCAAGACAAAACAATTGAGAAATGGTCCTCTAAATAAACTTATATAAACCAATAAACCAAACAAAAGATTACCAAGAGGACTACAAACATTTAGCACAACAGGCTTTAAGCCTGATTTATACTTATGCTCAACCAAGTGCACCAGTAGGCATTACAAAAGGACCATCTGTAAGACTTTATACAAATATGTTGTCTCAGCCTTCACATGACGAAAAAAAACCGCCTGTGTTACTTTGATCTGGCTCGTCATCTGATGACCTGCCTGCTTTTCTGCCGTTCTCATTTTATGCTTATCAATCTGTTTTGCTATCCTTGTTTATGTATTTTATCAGTATAGGTGTTGATGTTGTTCAATTTGATATATTAATTTAAATGAGTCCAATTTCACGTCGTTGTATCAATTTCATATATTAATTTAAATGAGTCCAGTTTCACGTCTTCCATTCTTCAACACTAGCTGCTACCCAGAGGCGCTGCGTCCCATTAGGAATACCAGGCAATTGCTTGGGGCCCTGGGCCACTAGGGGGCCCCCTAGAGCGGGTCAGGATCCGTTAATTACCTCACGGTGGACCAACGAAATTTTTAAAAACTACAATGCGAATATTACATTGCCGGTTGCGTCACGAATCTCAAACACATAGAATTTCAGAGAAGGAGTTAAATCTCTCAGTGGCCTGTGGCAGCAGGAAGTACAAGCCAATGGCAGCAGGAAGCACAGGCCAATGGCCGGAGGCGGGACAAGGCAGTGAGCCGCCAATCAGCGGCATCGACCGTTGACATCCAATTCTACGAACGAATACTGAGCGAGAAGTGTTGAAATTAAAAGATTCAATTCAACAGGATTAAATAAGAGTTCGTAGTTAAAATATTATTTAGCTACAAGCTAATAAATGTTGTGGAATACGTACCGTATGTCGAATCTGAAAGTTTCAGTACGTATAATGTTATAGTTTGATGAGCGAAAACGAGCTCCTTTTACAGTCAAGTAGGCTATTGCGTTTACCGTGGTAAAGATAAGATATTTTCAGCCTTTATATTCATAATACAACAGAGCAATCAGGCATAATTACATTAATGTTGTGGAAGACCTACCGTATGTCTAATCTTAAAGTTTCAGTACGTATAACGTTAGTTTGACGAACGAAAACTAGCTCCTTTTACAGTCAAGTAGGCTATTGCGTTTACCGTGGTAGAGATAAGAGAATTTCAGCCTTAATATTCATAATACAAGAGAGCAAATATTCATAATACAACAGTGCAAATATTCATAATACAACAGAGCAATCAGGCATAATTACATTAACTCCACTCGTGTGCAGTATTAAAGACACAAATATTCTCGATGTCGACTGTGCGTCGAAAACTATAATTATTTATCTTATGAAAAGATAAATATGACACCACAATCAGATCTTTGCCTCAGTGCTAACCATCTCTGTTATTTTGTCCAGATTGTGATTTAGCCTATATTGTAACTGGACTTTTATGGAGGATTATCGGGGCCAAAACTAAATAAATAAATAACTAAATAACTAAATAAATGAATGGTTAAATACTTGGATAAATACATAATTAGATTTATACAGCCGCGGAAAAAATTAAGAGACCACTTCAAAATTATCAGTTTCTCTGGTTTTACTATTTATTGGTATGTGTTAAAGTAAAATGTACATTTTTGTTTTATTCTATAACCTACTGGCAACATTCCTACCAAATTTCAAATAAAAATGTTGTCATTTAGATCATTTATTTGCAGAAAAATGACAATTGGTCAAAATAGCAAAAAAGATGCAGTGTCTTCAGATCTCGAATAATGCAAAGAAAACAAGCTCATATTCATTTTTAAACTACACAATACTAATGCTTACACTTAGGAAGAGTTCAGAAATCAATATTTGGTGGAATAACCTTGATTTAAAATCACAACTTTCATGTGTCTTGGCATGCTCTCCACCAGTCTTTCACATTGCCGTTGGGTGACTTTATGCTACTCCTGGCGCAAGAATTCAAGCAGCTCGGCTTCTTTTCATGGCTTGTGACCATCCATCTTCCTCTTGATCACATTTCAGAGGTTTTTGATGGGATTCAGGTCTCGAAATTGGGCTGGCCATGACAGGGTCCTGATCTGGTGGTACTCCATCCACACCTTTACTGGCCTGGCTGTGTGGCATGGAGCATTGCCCTGCTGGAAAAAACATTTCTCAGAGTTGGGGAACATTGTCAGAGCTAAAGGAAGCAAGTTTTTCTTCCGGGACAACGTTGTACTTTGCCTGGCTGAGGTTTGTAAAAGACCATAAGGATTGAAAAAAGCGGACTGGAGGGTCTTCTAGTTCGTCTTCTCTGATGAGTCCAATTTTCAGCTTTGCCCAACACATGGTCGTCTGATGGTTAGACGGAGACCTGGAGAGGCCTACAAGCCAGAGAGTCTTGCACCTACTGTGAAATCGGACTCATCAGAGAAGACGAACTTAGAAGAACCTCCAGTCCGCTTTTTCAATCCTTATGGTCTTTTACAAACCTCAGCCAGGCAAAGTACAATGTTGTCCCGGAAGAAAAACTTGCTTCCTTTTGCTCTGACAATGTTCCCCAACTCTGAGAAGTGTTTTTTCCAGCAGGGCAATGCTCCATGCCACACAGCCAGGCCAGTAAAGGTGTGGATGGAGTACCACCAGATCAGGACCCTGTCATGGCCAGCCCAATTTCGAGACCTGAATCCCATCAAAAACCTCTGAAATGTGATCAAGAGGAAGATGGATGGTCACAAGCCATGAAAAGAAGCCGAGCTGCTTGAATTCTTGCGCCAGGAGTAGCATAAAGTCACCCAACGGCAATGTGAAAGACTGGTGGAGAGCATGCCAAGACACATGAAAGTTGTGATTTTAAATCAAGGTTATTCCACCAAATATTGATTTCTGAACTCTTCCTAAGTGTAAGCATTAGTATTGTGTAGTTTAAAAATGAATATGAGCTTGTTTTCTTTGCATTATTCGAGATCTGAAGACACTGCATCTTTTTTGCTATTTTGACCAATTGTCATTTTTCTGCAAATAAATGATCTAAATGACAATATTTTTATTTGAAATTTGGTAGGAATGTTGCCAGTAGGTTATAGAATAAAACTAAAATGTACATTTTACTTTAACACATACCAATAAATAGTAAAACCAGAGAAACTGATAATTTTGAAGTGGTCTCTTAATTTTTTCCGCGGCTGTATATACCTACATTTATTTATTTATACTTACATATATTTATTTATACTTACATATATTTATTTATACTTACATTTTGTCATACATTTTGTCATACATTTTGTCAAACATTTTGTCATACTTACATTTTGTCATACATTTTGTCATACATTTTGTCATACTTATTGTCATACTTATTGTCCACGGTGTAACTTGCTTGCAGCAAAATAAATCCGTCATCCCCCGTCACCAAGTCAGGGGGCGGGTTAAAGCCTCTGATTGGTGTTACACACCAGGCAGGCTCAACCAGTCGATCAGGCTCGAGGGATACTGAATTTTGGCGTTTATGGATGCCAAGCGCCAGATTTAGTTTAATGAAAGTTATTGAGCATTATTTAAATAAATCAAGATACCAGAATGTCCCAGAAGACATACCCTCAGCTGCTGCGTGAGGCTGCATCCTTAATTTAAGAGGCCCTCAACTCGTCTACTACTAGTAGTATTTCTAGTAGTGTTATGAAATGTTGGGTTTAATGTGGCCTACTGGGTGCACTGGCCGTAGTAGTCGTAGCCAGGTCGTAGCGCTGTCGTTACCCCATCACGTCTATCTCTTCCATAGTTTGCATCAGGCTGCTATTAAAATGTTACGCTGTAGCATGGTTCTTATGTCCTCAGTTTTTGAATCACCAGTGATGAAGAAAGTGTTTTGTCCGTCTCTTCATAAACGGATGACTAAGAGTAAGACCACATTTACACATAGCCGGGTAATTACAGAATAGAGAATATTTCTGCCCTTCCGTTCAAAAATAACGTCGTACACACAAGGTCTTTTTCCAAAAAACTTTCTGTTCACATGAACCCGCATATACGCCCCCAAACGCCATCATAACTATGCTAAACCTGTAGGTTTGCATAAGTAGGCTGCTAATCCATTAAATTGGCTATAAGTCCTAGATATGTCCTTTACGTTTATTTGGCTACAACAGGTAGACAAGATGGAATGTAAAACTCGTAGTCCACTGGTGGAAGTGCAGGGGATACCATTGTTAAAGCCAATAGTCACACACTGGGGAAGGGTTGAGAGATTCAGTTATAGGGTTGAAAGAATGCAATCCTGCGTTTGCATTAAATGAGCACTACGTTAACAGCATCCATGACCAGTAAACAGTAAATATAGGACACTCACATCACGAATGCATTTTAGGCGCATATGTGACGCAAACTCCGTTTGACCCAGTGCACACGCAAAAACTGAGTTTTCCTGAAATCTCCACTTTGGCCGGAGTTTTTAGAAATGATCGTTTCCCGTGATAAAACCTCCGTTTTTTCTCGTAAATGAAAGGCCAAACCGCATGAAAATATATACGTTTTCCCACCGTATAAACGGGGTCTACGTTCAGTTGAGTTCTGGATTTTAATACGTTTATCAATCTGTAGATTGGGAGAGAAACCCAGACCTCTGACAATAAAAAACAACACAACACCAGGCTTAGGTCTCAATCATGTCTCTCTCCGCTCTGAAGGCCGGAGGACCATCTTTTATAGGGCACAATACTGTAAACATAGTGACAGTCAAGCAGTAATGACGTTACAACAGTCTCAGAGAAAGAGTCTCACAGCTCCCCAACAAATGACAACTCTCAGACTAGAGAGTTAATAGTTGGAGCTCTCCTTTTAGTCATGACAAGGGACGTTTACCCATTACTTTCTCCAGATCCCGAACATCTATACCCCTGACACAGACACATTCTACTCTTATTAATACCTGATACCACTCTGCTGCATTTGTCGCTTGATAGTGCGCTTGGACACTCGAAAAAGGTTCGCAATATCTTGTATTTTCAGGCCAGAGAGTGCGAAGTGTTCAATTGTGCCAGCCGAAGATCACACAGAGTACGACCACCTCCAGGATGTATGACCATCACTCAGCCTCATCTGCTACCATCTCGCTGAGGATCGTGAACACATTTTCATCTATGTCTGTGTCAGTCAGGGCCGATACCGTTGATATAATCTCAGCGAAGTCCTCAATATGATTTTAAAAACAATGTGAATTGCAGTTGCCTCCATCTCCTCAGCTACAGCCAACATTTCGACTACTGTAGCATGCAATATTCCATTTATTCAATCCACACCGGGTGCTGCCATCTTGAATTAGTCAAAAGCAGTCAATTCAAGTTGAACCACCAATCAGAGGCTTTAACCCGCCCCCTGACTTGGTGACGGGGGATGACGGATTTATTTTGCTGCAAGCAAGTTACACCGTGGACAATAAGTATGACAATAAGTATGACAATAAGTATGACAAAATGTATGACAAAATGTATGACAAAATGTAAGTATGACAAAATGTTTGACAAAATGTATGACAAAATGTATGACAAAATGTAAGTATAAATAAATATATGTAAGTATAAATAAATATATGTAAGTATAAATAAATAAATGTAGGTATAAATAAATATAATTATGTATTTATCCAAGTATTTAACCATTCATTTATTTATTTATTTAGTTATTTATTTATTTAGTTTTGGCCCCGATAATCCTCCATAGACTTTGTGTGTAAAAGTGTCAAGCAATAAGACTTTGCTCTACATAAACAAAACCACGAATCACTTTTTATCAAGAACATTTAATTAGGACGGAACAATATTAATAAAAAGCTTTATCAAAAAATAAAAAAATCTTACACACACACACACACACACACACACACAAGGCAGTTTTTAAAATAGAAGACATTTCTAAATAGAAATGAAGATTGACAGCACTATAGTTCTCCATCGAACATATCATGACCTTCAGGGTCCTGTTGATCCACTGCTGTGGTCAGGTCTGGCAATATGTTCGGGGTCTGGGTTAGGAAGGGAAAGATAAAAAGAAAAAAGGGTTAAGTAGATTGCACATTATAAAATAGGGGATATTGAGATGGATAAATCCCCAAAAGAACTGTATGGCTGATTAATGATGAGTGACAATCGCCGCAGGTTGTCCGGTAAGAACATTACAAGAATGCCAATGTCCAATGATGTTTATTGCCAACACACATGAAGTGATGAAGGGAAAGTTACAGATGATGGAATGATAATCCGTGAATACAATTATCCTTGTAAGGGACTTGTATACAACGGGATGATAGTGAATGATTGAAGCCGTGTACTGAACCGTGGTTTTTACAGGTTACCTTACCTCCACACGTGGTCTTTTACAAGGAGGGGGGGACTCCTCCACAGTCAGGGCCTCCACCGCTGCATCAAGGCAAAAATGAGTTTCATTGAACAATCACTATAAGACACTATGAAATTGTCTAACACAACCTTGCCATGCACATAAGTCAAGTATGTTGTAGAACAGATCACAGTCTCTATAAAGTCATGACCTTGTCCAAAATCTTAAAAAAGAAAATATTACCACACTGTCCTGCTGTCTGTGGGCTCCTTTTTCGGCCTTTGTCAGTTGACAGCCTTCAGCAGAGGTTTGACATAAGTTAATCTTATAGACCCTTTCGCCGTTAGTAAACAATGGTCAGCGTTCTAGGTTGCGCACGCATTCTGGGGGCAAAAGAAATGGCGTTCATACCTGCGTTCGCTTTATCCTAATGATTTCGGAAGTTACGTTAATAAATTGACATTAAGTTATGGAATCCAACTTCCCGATCCATATTAGATCACGGATTGGATAGTTGACCCATCAAAATGGACAGATATTTATACATACTTAATAGAAAAACCCAGTGTTTACACAAAAGATACATTACGATCATTCAAGTCACTCGATGCCTATAACTACGTTGTCTGCGGGCATGTCCACTCCAGGATATTAAGTATTGCGACCTCAATGATGATTTCTGCGTCCTAAAATCTGAGGTGCTACCAAGCCAATGACAAGGAACAAAGACAATAATGTATAAACCATGTGTTTTTATCAACAAACCCACCAACGCTACCGCTTCACGTTAAATTGTACATGCATGGCAATAAGTCGACCTTATCATAAACGTTTCATCGTCAAGGTTTACGTGTAGGAACTACATAACCATTGCAACCAGGAGACACAACTGTAATGTTAGCGAATGAGGGCTGAGAAGCCCCCCCCCCCCCCCCCCCGCTAATATTTACACTCTTTTAAGTCTCCTGTACGTCCAAGCCCAAACCTATTCTTGAGCTTTCAAACATTTTCCAGGCTATTTGGCATCTAACAATAAAACCCTTGTAACTCTTATTTATGCTACAATACAACTTATATTTGTTATGATAGCCACATTTAGTATACTCGTTTTTGTCTTATACCATTTTTTGTATCTGACATTGCAGGCTATAGGGTCTTGTTGCAGCCATGCAGCAGCAGTGCTGTTAAAGATTGAGCTCTATGTTAGGATGGGGAGGACAGAGAGGGCTTCTTGTACATCAGGAGCATGTAAAACAACACAAGCCTGCATACAGTGTGAAAAGCCAGACTATGGTAAAATGATTCACTGTGTCCAATGTGACAGCCACTTCCACTACGGCTGTGTGCAAATTTAAAGAAAGCAGTGAAAGAGGTAAAAAAAAAAAGCATGAGCTTAAGACAAGGTTCAAATAGTTTTAGTTTAATAAAGACAGTATAGTACATAGTCATTTATTTGTCTGATATCATTTGTGGATTACATTTATCAGCAAACACAGTACATTTTATATAATTTGGAAACAACAGACTTGCAGAGATTTGTGAGGGCACCACACACATTCACACATTACCTATAGTAAATAAGAGGCAGGGGCGGATCTAGCCCCATTTTGGGGGGGCTGGAGCCCCCCCAAAAGTTTAATTAGCCCCCCCAAACAAAAATGGTTTAATTTTTTGTATTCTGAGATCGTCAAACTCACACCTATCAACCGATTTTGTGAACGTATTAAGTTTCATTTTTAGGGTTAGAAATAAAATAGTCTCGAGTTGCACAGGACTCCTGCCTGTTTGAGACTGTTGTGTGGCAAGCGCACAGCTCTGTTTGGTCGTGCGTGCCTGCGTGCGTGCGTGCGTGAGTGAGTGAGACAGAGCGTGCAGACAGACGGTGACAACGTCAAATAAACAGACTGGGAGCGACTGTCCGACTCAAGCCGGAAAAAAGCTGTGAAAGTTGCCATAATCAGCTGCTCGATATAGCGCATTAAGTTTAAAATGGTAAACTAAACGAAATGGTTAAATCATCGCGGATTTATTATAGATGTCGTGGCTCTTTTGATCATGCCAGTGATCATCATTGATCCTGTGGGTATGCTAGCCTACTCAGTAGCTCAGCCAGATATAACTAGCTAGTGAATTCCAGCCTACAACGTTAACCGTTGATGCCGCCCCATGTTAATAGTTTGAATTATACTGAGGATTGGAAGGAGAAAGCGCCGGAGAAAAGTACTCGGACTGCCTTTATCACAAGGTAGGCTACGTTTCATCGTAAATACACACACCCAACAAGGCCCGCCCATTACAGCTGCCCCATCGTAAGTCTGAGTTACACATTTCAGGTCCTCAATACCATGAGCAACTAATTGATCCTCAATTGCCGTGCTAATTAAGACAGCATCAAAGTGAGTCAGTTCTGTGAAGGGATAGCAGCCTTTCCCTAACAGCATCCTGTGAAAGGGCCAGCAGTTCAGTCTTTCCATTTCTGGCCTCATTAGCCATAAAGGCATACATCTTTGACTCCCTCATCTCTCTTACAACAGCTGCTGTTATTTTAAAATGTTTTCTCTAAAAAGTGTATCTTTCTATACATAACTAAATAAAATTCCAGTATCAACATTGTATTAATTGGCTTTCATTAATTCACCTGGGGTAGATATGCATGTTTTAGGATCTTTATCTTAGAACACATAACCGAACAATGTTAATAGCTGGGACACAATGTCACATTTAATTTGATTGTCTTCTGTGAAACAGGCAACTAATCTGTCTCTTTTCATTAAATGATTATGCTACAGTATAATAAGCACCTCTCAGCAGATGTCTTCAATATGTTGTTGTGCCATATTTTAAATGTAAATGTGTTAATTTCTCACCTAAAACCCACTAGAGGACACTATTTAAAAGAATATTTTCAAAAAAAATCTTCTGGGGGAGCATGCCCCCAGACCCCCCTAGTTCTGTTGGGTTACAGGAAACATAATAGGATTTCTCTAGGGGCTTAGCCCCCCCAAAAGTCGGAACCTAGATTCGCCCCTGATAAGAGGTCAACTTGTGACACTGGAATGACCGATTGTAAGATTTTAAAATTCTTCCACCGGCCAATAACTCTTTCTATGTGAATTCTTACAAGTGAAAGTTGTCTTGATGTGTCAACCTCATTAGCTGGTAGTTGTCTTTTTCCTTCGGTGAAATTTGGAATAAGCAGGGTGGCACCATACGCGGCAAGCTCTTCTCTAATTAAAAGCCCCTATCAGCTAAAATGTCATCTGTAGGCTCCAAAAGATCTAAAAATCCCATTGATTGGTAATCTGCTGACACCCGGCCACCCGGACCTGGGGATAGAAAGGATATGGCCCCGGCGGGTGTAATGCCAACTAAATACTTAACTGTATTGTGGTGTTTATATGTAGACCATGTCTGGGCCTGGGCAGTCAAGTTACTAGGTCTGTCAATAAAAATCTCTGTGCACTTTTGGGCATGTTCTTTAAAACAGCAGTCTGACTTGGCCACTTTATAAGTGGTTTCAACACTTTAGCCATAGAAGGTAACCAGGTTCTCAAAATGCATGATATTGTGCTGTTCGATACTTTAAACCTAAATGCTATGTCAGTGTTAGTGAGACCCAATCTAAGTTTCATAAGCACAATCAGTAGGTGATCTCCCAGGGTACGTATTTCAGTAAACTTTTCTACATTGCCTTTTAGTTTTTTCAATAACCAGTCAAAGATTATAGTAGTTATTCCTGTGAGAAAAATAAACTGTACACTGTTATTTCTGACTGAGTGGTAAGAATACTTGTTGTTCTGAAGCTCTTCTATTAGCTTCTTGTTTTCATTTTGGATTTCACCAAAGTCTTGGTGCAGGCTCACATATTCAACCTGAATCTGTTCATACATGTGCCTCAGATTGTCATAATCTTTCTTTGGGCACATGGCATCCTCTTCCAATGGGGCTCATCTTCAACTGTAAGACATTAATGTGAAGACAGGAATTATAAGTTTTACTGACAACACATGTAAAACACAAATAATGAGTAGCACAAGAACATTTTACATGTTTGATTGAATTGAAAAAGGTGTTCTCACCAGGGCAAAGATCTGTAGTCAATAGGGAAGGTGATTTAACAGATCTCTCAGATAGCAGTTTATTCCTTTGAAAATCTGTAAGATTAGATTGCACATAAGCACTTGCCTGGGTGTTTTCATTTCAGCAGGTAGAAAATCATGATTCTCTGATGCAGAATTCCTTTCATGTCACAAGTCATGACAAACACTGGGTTGGAGGGCATTTTAGGATGAAGACAGCATGGCATATAGTATATAGAACCAAATGAACTGGCAAGTAAATGTGAACCTTGAACTTTTCACGCAAGAACATTCCCTACAAATAACCTGTATTTAGATGTGTAAGCAGGATCACCAATGCCATGGCCTCCCAGGGAGTTGAGGAAAAACATTTGTTTTTGTTTGGGCTTCAATATCTGAAATGGTGCAACCCGAATGATGGATGATGAAGAAACATGTACAAAACATAACTGATATCCATCTCATAAATGGGAAACACTTTTTAATTAAAAGTTTTATGATAACTCAACAGTATTAAACAATAAGCATTTAATACAAACTCACACATATCATCCAATGACCTGGCTTCCATGATGGAAGAAGCACAGCGTCCTGCATTTTCACATCAACCTACAGACAGAAAAGAAGCATGATATGTCCATTCGCTATGTTTAGCTTTGAATGACATACACGTAAGTATGAAGAATAACTATGAATCATTCAATTGGTACATACAGGGAGGTGATCCACGGGGTCTGCTGAACATGGGGGCGACCAGGTGAGAGTCACATGGCAATCAGCAGCAAAGATGTCAATGTTCTAAAAAGTATTTTAGGTATCAGTGTGGATGTGAGCAAAATATACAGGCTTGAGTGTTCCAAAACTGTTCAAAAGATCTTTGTTACCTGTTGATAAGCCATTCTCTCTAGAAGCTGGAAACACAAATTCAGCACCTATGGGGAAAAAAGGACACTTTACCACAAAGCACTGTACTTCACTGTCAAACTGTTAATATGTCATGATATCCTTACCCTTCCTTCAACTTCTAAAGGATGAGCAAGTGTAATAAAGTCCTTTCTTGTTAAAGCAATGCCATCAGCGTATGCCACCTCCTCATCATCACTCATGCCAAGAGTGGTTTGGAGCTGTCAGAAGCATAATCAAATATATTTTAAACATTTTATACAAGTTCTACATTAACTATACAAGTACAAGACCACATCAATGTAGTCATCAGCAACCCTACACCAGGTGTATATATTGATACCTGTTCATGCTGGGACAAACTAAGTGGCGTGCTCCACCAAGATTTGTTTGGAACAAAACTCTTGACGACTTCTGGAGTGGGTTGCCCTACTACCATTTCGGGAGAGAGGGGTGAGGTATCTATACAACAGACAAACCACAAATTCACACCAAAGAATTATGAATTCTGTTCAGAAATCAATTTACCCCAACAGAATAACAATTTACCCAACAGAAAAAAGATTACCGTCTGTTGTTGCAGAAGGTACAGCAGTACCTGGAAAACACAAACAGCAATTACATAAGCAGACAACACAATGACTTCATCAGTCCAACTGTTTCCAGTGTAGAAAATGAATATTTACGATAAATAGATAATCAATGCAAAAACAAGTACCTTGTTCGATAAACCTCAATTTCCCATCCACACCAATGTGCAAGGGCCGATGTGCTTGCATCTGTAAGGCTATTTGTGTGTCTCCTGTTGACCTTGTCATTGTGCAAGTGGTAAAACAGACGTAAGGAGAACATGTAGTTGTCCTCCTTCATCTGGCACATGTAATACCGGCTGGACGATAGCTCCCTGTTCAGCTGTTCAGCTACTGAGGAGTTCACCAGTGCAGCTAAATCAGGGGCCAGCTTCAGGCTCCTGAGCAGCTCCTCTGGTCTTTTCTGATTCTTTTGGTGGAACCGTACAAAGACAACCAGGCATTAGTGCCAGTTTCAGGGTGCAGTGCAGCAAATCGGTCACTGGAGGGGATCTCATTTGCACTGCTGGTTTGGGAGACGACGCCAACACGCGTGACCCACGGCAAATTGACCGTAAGCCGTTTTTCCTGTGCAGCTTTTACATATTTGGCATCACACAGGCGGCCATCATGCGGCTGAAAAAAACGTTGACTAGACGGTTGTTTACATGCCTTGCAACACGTCCAGCAACATCAGATATAAAAACTGTTGGAGGGTGCTTAAAACTTAGCAAAGCATCCCCATAGTCACGGGCTGACTCCTGCCACCATAATGGTGACTGGTAATAAACCACGGAATGCGTGCAAGCCATGTGCAACACTCCACCTATTATTGACAAAAAGAATGTATTGGAATGACATCGTTTCCCAGTGTCATGCAGACAGTAGTTTTAATTATGCATAAATATCGCAGGCCTATATCCATGTACTGCTTTGCCTTACCGCCGGCCTTCTGAAGTTTGACAAACATTTTTGGGTACAGATCTTTGTACAGCAGTAGCTCCTCCAGTCTGTTTATTAGATCTGTAGTGCTCCCGGTATTAGGGACCCCAAGGGCAGTGCATGCGTTCACCAAGTCATGCACCCTTGACATGTTCTTACAGCCCCTATTAAGTAGTACTGAAAATGATGACATTAACATTTAAACCAACTCACTGGATGGGACTCCAACACTTTAAAGATGGTGTCCTCATCAATGGCAGAGGCAGTCCCTGAAGTGGGTGCTTGGTCCTTTTGACCGAAACCTTTCAGCACTTCGGTCTTCGGGACAACATCACACACTCTGACATTCTCACTAACCCATGGAGTGAAGGCAGAGTATGTGAGGGGACAGGTGTATGGATTGGCAACCGTGGTACCTTTGGGATAGAAATCTAAAGTAACATATTTAGGTGTAATGTAATAGATGTAGTCACCAGTCTTTCCATAATTCTTACCAAAACAAAATCCTGAAGCCACAATACGCTTCTCAAGTGTCTGCCACCTGTCGCGCACATTAACCTCTGTGTCTTGTGAGGTGATGTTTTCCTTGCTCGGACGTTTTAAGAGTTGAACTGGAAAATGGCAATAAAGCATACATTGTAGGGAAACCACTTGCATAAAGATAAAAGTATATACATACAGTACACCATTATTCTACCAACCTGGCAAATCAAAAGCGACCTTCCAATTTGCATCCGCAATCAGAATAGGGGGACTGTGGCCGCATCTGACACAGGAATAGGAGTAATCATACTCCCTCAATGCGCTGAAGTGGTGGAAAGCTCTTCTTATCACATTATGAGGGAGGCTAAGAGAAGCATGATCCTCCTTGGTTTGCAGGAATCGCCCAACGGCAATACGATTCTACAAAGATATTACACAGACAATAATTGTATGTGACCACATATCAAAATGTTAAATTATGATTTATACTACATGCACATGGTTTTTGAAGTCACTTACCCCTAGTCCCGCTGTCAGTAGAGTACAAAGAGGCACGGTCAAGAATGTCTTGTTATTATAGTTCTGGAATCCTGACTGGTATTCCTGAAACCTCACAGGACGATGACAGACAAGGCACTCTTTCATGTACACGGTCACGGCTGGAAAATAGCAAAACAACTATTAGGTTTATTCAAATTAAATGCACGAGTACAAATTATGAGAATAAGATGTAGTCTGGAAATAAACAGTATTTGATAAGATGGAAATGTACCTTTTGTAACTGCAGATATGCCATACACAGTACCATGGCGTGTTACTAGTCTTCTGTCTCACAGAGATGGGGGACACGGACCGGGGCAATAAGGACATATGGTCTCAGCAGGCTCAAAGCTCTCTGGGACAGCTCTCTCTTTGGTGGACAGATCACTTGGTAGCTCTGCTGGTATTTTCTTCCTTTCCCATATGTAGTATGTCAACTGGCAGATATCTGTACAATGCATTTCTGAAATGACTTGCCTGGTGGAAGACTCTTGTAGAAGTTCCTCAATTTCTTGAGCTTCATCCATGTCTCTTGTCGGGTCTGTGTCCATGTCTGTTGTCGGGTCTGTGTATCTAAGAAGCTGGGGTCTTTCCTGAAACAACCACCACTTAGAGACACAGCGGTGTGAGCAGTGTTTGGACTTGTTTTGGCACTGACAGTGCCATTGGCCCTTGTGGGTGTCAAAAGACACCCTTGTTCTGCCAAATTGACACCAGCTATCCTTTACTCCTGTAAAAACTGAAAAATGAAGGAACATTTCAGGATGTGTTGGATTTTCCCAAAAAATGGGAAAAACACAATTCACTTCTTCAGCAAGGGCCTTCCTCTGTAGCTGCTGGCACTCCTCCTGCCGTGTGGTGGAGAGAAGTCCCTGATCCACCATTGACTGTAAAGAGGCAGCCATCAGAGGTGGGGGCGCAGAGTAACACACACCCTGATTTGTTCTTATTAGGTGGTGGCATTCGGTCCCGGGATCTCCACTCTCTGCCGCGATCTCCATGAAGTCCTTACAGATGGACAACTCACATGGCAACCTCTGTCCGACAACAGATTTTAGGACATGGATTGGAAACCTTGGTCCACTAAAGTCCTTCGGTGTGACAAATATGCCATTTTTATTATCCACACAGATCGCATGGGGCATGTTCCCTGCCGTGTTTAAGCCTTTCATGCCGCATCAAATTAGCCCGGTTCGAAAATGTGGTCAAACAAACCGGGCATTCAACACTGCCCCCATGTCTTTCCACAGGAGGTTCATGACTGGACACATCTTTAAAAGAGAAAAATGCAAAACAGAACCAGATAAATATAATGACGCAATATAAAGTAGAAAAGAAGAATGTATTTGAGATAGACATGAGATGATATTAATATAACAGTGTACCTTAGTGTTCTTTTTTTTCTGTTACTTTAAGACCTGCAACACGAAAAGACAAAGAGCAAAATCTAATAAAAATAGAGGACCAAGTCAAGGGTAGCATTTCAACAGTAAAACTAATTTCAATTTGCACAAACCATGATTTAAAAGGTGCTTCTTAAAGTTGTCTGTGCGTTTCAGGACATGTTGACACCTGGGACAGTGCCAATGGCACCTTTTCACCAACATTAACAAATCATTAAAAAACGTCTTGCAAAACATGCAAACTGATGTACGATCATGACAGTGCATGGGATTTGTCAAAGTTATCAACTTAAACATACATTTACTTTTAGAAACGTATATACTATAATCTTACCCGACTTCGTGAAAGCTCTTCATCGACTTTCGTCCAGCATTGAGAGACTTGGCTTTGACCGATCCCGTACAACGCACTTCTGTCAACGGTTGAACGCTGCTGAACACTGCCTTGTCCCGCCTCCTGCCATTGGCCTGTACTTCCTGCTGCCATTGGCTTGTACTTCCTGCTGCCACAGGCCACTGAGAGATTTAACTCCTACTGGAATTTCATGTACCCAAATATGTGTCCATGGAGTGTAATGCAACGAAGGGATAGGCTTTCGGAGAGGGAAGACTCTCTGACCAGGAGTGAATGAGAAAGTCTCACGGTGACGGTGTGTACCGTTGTGATCCCTGTGAAAATATCCATGCCATCGATTACGCACGATATAGGTTAGCATGAATGATACATGCATATAATATGCATGTGTATAGTAAAATAATGTGTTTATTATAACACCTTATTTTACTTTCAATTAACAAATTAATTCTCGGACTCGGATGGGTAGATGCAGGGTAGATGGGTAGAGGGCCAAGCGCAGGGCAGTGTAGGTAAAGAAGACTGCGTATCAAAATTTCGATTGGATTGATTGACATGGGCTTTGCCCAGTCAAAATCCAGCCCAGGATAGAACAGGTGGATACAACGTTAGGGAATGTGAGATGTTCGGAACAGAACGAAGCTGAGGGGAAATGAAGAGAAATAACTACAACATCTGGCAGTGAGAAGAGGAAGAAGAAAAAAGAAGATGAAGAAAAGAAAAAGAAAGACAGCGGTAAGTGGAGTGGAGTGGATGATTTAGGCTTAGCATAACATTAACAGACGACTGCTGTTATTGAAAAATGTGGCTAGGCTACTTTGTCACCCTAATAACTTGAATAGCAGCTAGCGTTAAAGCAAACCTATGCAGAAATAGCTAAACGCTATCGATGCTAACGAATAGCAAAACCTGTTGAAATTAGCTTACTTTGACAATATGACGAACTAGTTAGTGAACAACTTTCATAACACAGTCAAACATTAAGCAAGTGCAACACAACAACACACTTAACCCATTCTGAAGGGTAAAATATTTGCATAATGTTGCTTTTATCTTGTTAATGCTGTGATAGCAATGAAAGCCATGCTCAAGGAGAAAAATGAAACATCTCTTCCCTATCTCTATTCCCTCCTCAGGATCATTACTTAAATTTATGACGAAACGGACAGATAAAGTGCCCCCACCAAACCCTGATGATAACCGTAAGTCCAGTGTTCCACTTGAATTGTTAACTGTAGCTGCTACCTGTTTGATTGCTAATTAATTGTAAAGATTCTTTATGAACATACACGGCTCTTCTTAATGCTGTAGAATGCTCCATTCATTTGAACGTTATGTGGTCAACTATTTTTCGATAATTGACCATTGCTATGTTTACTTTTTACTTTTACTTGAGTAGATTTTTAGATGGGTAATATTACTTGTACTTAAGTGCAATTGTATCAAAGTAATTGTACTTTTACTTGAGTACAACATTTCAGTACTTTTTACACCTCTGGAGTTCAATGTATTTTACCTCAATTGATAACATGTGACATGCTCTGAAAAGATTCTTTAAGATATACCCTGTTTTTTTTGCATATCAGGTCTAGCATCATCCACTTCCAGTGAAAAATAAGTGTTTTTCATGTTTGGAACACGTTATAATATTTTGAGCTTTTATTTCATACATTTCGCGTCGGCATCATATTTTTTTGCCTAACATTAGGGTGATGAACATTGGTCTGTAGGGCCCCATAAGAATTTCTGCCTAGGGCCCCCACACTCCCTAGAATCGCCCCTGCTGCTACCTATGATACAAGCACATGTGTATATGATTTATGTTTGTATGTCTTTTTGAGGTAGTGTATAAGCCCTATGTGTATGTGATTTATGTATGTATGTGTGGAAGTGACTGATTTTCTTTATTCTAATCACAGTTGACTCAATTCTGGTGAGCAAGACTGTGGACCTCAACATTTATGATGTCAAGCTCAAACCTGCAGGTTAATGCACTTAGACATAACACATATATATTAGACATAAAACAATATCCACTGTATAATATTTCTCAAATCTTATGCACATATTTTAGGGCAAAATGTTAACATTACTAACATTTCTAATGCTGTTTTGATGTTATTGTTATAACCATGAAAAGTTAGCAATTACTTATATGATTACATCATGCTACCATGTTACTCTACATCATATATGTGCAATTTAGTGTGAGCCATTCATAATTAGGTTTCCTCCGGTAGGAGGTAACCTATTGTTATTGTAGGCTTTCTTATGTTGCTGCAATGGAAGTCAATGGCAGCCCCTAGAACCATATGGTAACTTTTTGTGAAATTTGGCACACTGATTGGGGACAGTCCCATGATTCATTTCACCAAGTTTCATGTAGGCAGATGTAGCGCTCTAGCGCCACCAACAGGTCAAAGTTGGCCGTACGTTCACACACGTAACTTTTGACCCGTTGGCCCGATTTTCAAAAATGAGGCATCCTTGGAATCCTTGGACCTGCACGAGTTCAACGCACCCTATGACGTCATTTTCCGCCATGATGGATTTTCCGCCATTTTGGATTTTTATCAAAAACCTTCAAAAAGTTTCAGGGGTCACAATTTTTGTCCGATCAACATCAAACTTGACACAAATCATCTTCAGACCAAGCCTCACAAAAGTTTTTGGATTACATCTTCGCAACTAAAACCGTTCGCCCGTGACAGCCAATCAAAGTTTGCGACGAAGACGCCAGACAGGACGTGGGCTCATATCTCAGCAACGATTTGATGTATCAAGACCAAACTTACTACATGGACCGCTTACCTCATCAGGAAGACGCTTAAGAAATTTGATGACCTTTGACCTCTAGGTGGCGCTGTAATTACAAAAAATGCATTTTGGCCTGTAGCTGTTGACGTGTTTGGAATTTCAACTTACTAGTGGGATCTACTCGTGCTCTTGGAGGTCTTTAGGTTGACACATGCAAATATGTGACATTATCATAATTGATCAGGGCGCCATATTGAATTTAGTCAAAAACACTAAAAAGCAAACACAGGTCACAAATTTGATCTGATCTTCACCAAAATTGGCGCAGACCATCAGTAGACAATGCCTTATAACTGCATTAGTTTATGGAACAATTGATGAAAGCGTTCGCCAGTAGCAGCCAATCGAATTAGGCGGCGAGGCCGCCAAACAGGAAGTGAGCTCATGTCTCGGCAACCTTGTAATGTATCAAAACCAAACTTGGTACATGGACTGCTGACCCCATCTGGGGGACAATCAATACATTTGGTGACCGTTGACCTTAATTTAATCCAAAACACTAAAAAGTTTGCACAGGTCGCAAATTTGATCCGATCTTCACCAAAATTGGCACGGACTTTCTAAAGACCATGCTTTATCACTGCCTGGTTCGCAATGTTTGAAGGAGGAAACCGCCATCGCTGCTTGCAGCTATATTCATAATTGGTTGTGCTGTTGTGCGCCATTAGTCTAATTATCATTTTCATATAATGCATTGGGACATGAGATGTGCCACAAAATTATAAACAATAACATCAACAACGGTCTCATATAACAATAAGTTATCATGCAAGATGGCACAAATGTGCGTATAGTGTGTGTATCTGTAGTCATCTTTTGACATTTCCTTCGCTTTGTCCTAACTTTGTCTTAGGATGTGGAGGGGGAATAATTCACCTAAAACAGTGTTAACAGTCCCCTCTGTATATGCTGTGAATAAAGGCCTTACTCCTACCACTTTTATATTTAAATGCCACAACAATAGTGTGAAATGTCTGAATGAATGGACTGGCTTTAAAGTAACACTATGCAACAATTATACTTCAGGATTAGGGTTAGGATACGCAGTTTTACCTTAAAAAACAGCTTGAAAAAAATTGGGGCGCTACAATGACTTTTAATATGGAGAATCGCCTCCGTGCCATTGCCATACCAGGGTCCATAGACATATAACTTTGTTCTGTAGTTTTGCCTGTGGCAGCCTGACTTGTTTACTGTCTGCCGAGCTAGTAAGTAGCTTATTTGCCGTCTTGCCTTGTCTTGTGTTGCACTTGCTTGATGTTTGACTGTATAAGGACAGTCGTTGAGTAACAAGTTTGTCATAATGTCAAAGTCAGCACATTTCAAAGGATTTTGTTAGTTTTAGCTGCTAGCATACAGTTAGCGAATAGCTATTGATCCGTTGTGCTGCTTTAAAGCTGATAGCATGCATGAGATGTTGTAGCCCTTGTAAACTTAGGCTAACGTGTTAACTTAATGTGTGCATTAATCACGAGTGGTGTGGATGTAAACGGTTTTGTAGTGGCATAATATAAGAGTGCTCTGATTGTGTGTACAAACGTAACCAATGAGCTGTAGTGTTACCGTGTTTCACAAGTGTTTGGTGTGACATGTAGCGTAGGAGGACTGCCCCATTGCCTTGTTTTCTCTCTCTCTTGGTCTGCTGACCGCTGATGTGATGAGACGGAATGAGATTCTGTCTATTGGTAAGCTTTCAACTGACAAAACGTATCCCCTCCCATTTACAGCTATTGCCCCATAAAAACGAAATTAAAATGTACTCGATAATAATTTAATTAATATTTTGTCTTTAGGGTTTTGCTCCGGGGTTATCACATTTCTTGATTTGCCTTCCGTTTTCAGAGTGCTGTCTTTAGGGTTTTGATTTCGGCGTCATCATGATTCTTGCTTTGTCTTTCATTTTCAGAGTTTGAGGGTTGCAATGTCACTTTCTAGGCTGTTCCACTCATAGTCTGGAGCTTCCTCTCTGTATAATTACATGCCAAAAGTGAATCTCAAGAACATTACAGAGTCGGGTTTACTCTCAGTGTTTCCCACACATTTTTTTGCTCAGACGAAGTTTGTGTCGCTCTCATTGGGATTGCATGAGAGCACGAATTTCGGCTGTCTGCCTGCGACTGTGCCGAAACAAAACACTGTTGAGATATGTTCATTATATCACGTACTGCACCTGAACTAGCATAGCGTCGGCTTCCTGATGAAACCTGCTATGTGCATTTATACCTTTTTTCAGGAAAGCCTAAAAACTGATTTAATAGAGAGTCAATGGAGGCAATCTTAGGCAATGGAGAAATTTGACTTGTGCCATCAATATTGTATTTCATTTAGAGATGTGTGCTGGATTTAATCAACAAATGCAACTTTTATCAAAATGTTGCATTTTGGGACAGAGTTAGGGGAGATAGCAGGTTTTTATTCTGTATATATACATATATTTTGTGGATATAGCAGGTTTTTTAAGGGCTTGTAAAATGCCAGATCTCATCATAACTTCAGTATGACCCAATCAGATCACTTTTTATAACTCTTTATAACATGACAGGCTTCAATGCGACAACTTGGGTCAAAGGTGTAACCAACATTTAACCAAATTGGGATATAGCAGTTTTCATCACAGCATATATCAGAAGAAAGGATTAAACATTTTTCTTTATTGTGTCGTTGCTACCCCACAAAATTAAGATTGACATTTTATCAGGATATGCCCCATCCGATTTTGGTCCAGTCTGATGTTTAATCTCATTTTGGCCAAAATGGTGGATAGCAGGTTTCATCAGGAAGCCGACGTGCAAATCCCCCTTTTATAGTCTGTACCTTAGCGCCATCTTGTGGTATAAACATTTATATACTTCAGCACAATACAGCATTCCATTTCAACTACAGCAGCCTGAATAAGAGAATAATAAGGGGGAGTTGTTTTCAATCCAGGTCAATTCAATTAACATAACAAAAGCTAGGCCTGGTTCACACCAATGTGGGCTTCTACGGAAATACACAGGGTCGAAGACTGTCGTAAATCCCACATTTCATGCAGTGTAAAGGTAATCACGTGCACACATAGACCCCTAGTGGTGCTCAAGCTCCTGCCCTTTTGCCTTGGATGAGAAAAGTGCCCCTTCTGCTGGAGCCAAATTTTGTCTTGATTCATCAATGTTTAAGAATAACAATTCTCTCTGTCATCAATTCCCCCCAAATGTGTTTTGATATCTGACGGGGTATTTATTTGAGTTCTTGAGAGAATTTCGCCCCAACATGCTCCGCGGCGCTCACAAGCACCGGTGCGCGCCTCCCTCCTCCTCCTCCACTTAGAGCTCAAGCAGTGCTGAGCGCCAGGCCAAACAGCTGCAGCCTGCTTCTTCTCTGACCCGCAGCATCAGACAAACAGGTAATGATGGTGTTTGTACAATCCCCCTATGTTGTTTGGTGATAAATTAACCACAACATTAGCGCCGCTGAAAATATTACGTCGCAACTGGTCCGACGTTGCCTTAAAAAATCCCAAATGACGAAATCCCTGATTTCAAAGCCTTGTCCAGCGGTTCACTGACATTTGTCATGTTTAATGCAGGCAGACAGACAGGCAAACAGGCAGGCAGGCAGAGAATTTGAAGGCAGTTTTACCGTTCTACATATTAGACAAGTTCACTAGTTTGTAATTATTGAAATGAAAGGTAGGTCTTAAGTTGATCTACATGACAGTCTGGTGAGGTATATTGTGGTACATTATTAGTGTAATGCTGCTTATGTTTAAACTCTGTCAGAAACTGTGGGAACTGTGTTGTCAGCTTTACAGATTATGAAAGTGACTCTTGATTACTATGCACAACATTGATTTATCTGATTTACAAAATTTGCACCATAATGCCAAGAAAAGAGAGACTTCAAAAGCAGAAGTTCAGGAAACTGCAGCAAGCAGCTCAGGGTAGCAGCTCTCTTTTATCTTGGATAAGGCCATCAAGCAGTAAAACAAATGGAGAATCAGTAATCCTACACTGTAAACAATTTGCTTCAAATTAACGCTGAAATGCCGTAAAATCATGACATCATTTTTTTAAAATAGAAAGACAATAGAGTATGGCTTATTGCCAGTGTCGGGCAAGTTACTGAAAATTAGTACTTAGTTACAGTTACTAGTTACTTCTTTTAAAGGTAATTGAATTACTTCCCAGTTACTGTATATCAAAAGTAATTAGTTACTAGGGAAAGTAACTTTTAAGTTACTTTTATAGCTGCGTTTAATATAATGAATATGAACAGTACTGAACAGTCAAACCCAATAAACATATATATTTTTTACCTAATTATTTTAAACAACAGGGCAACATGCCTTCAAATCAAGCAGTAGTACAAAAGTCCCTTTTAACACTTAACTTAACACAAAATAACTGTCTCAGTCATTTAACAGTGTTTTTCTTTTTTTACTACATTAGGCCCAATGTAGTTAAAGTGATTGGCTTACAGTATTAACACCATATAAAAAGTAGGGGGATACAAAATAATCAATTAGTGGTTCAGTTCACAAAATACCCTGAAACACCCAAACAGTATTCACAATATGCTAAATATATAATTAGAATAATATCTTTCTAATACATCCTAATCGCTGGCAATCCCCACCCTGATCAAGGTAGGAACTGTTTATAAGTTCCCACTGGTCCCGGTGGCGCTTCTTTCGCCGTTGCCCCGACAGCCAAGATGACTGAGGACACGAACACCCTATACCAGGGGTCTTCAACAGGGGGTCCGGAGGTACTGCAGGGGGGTCGCGAAATCTTTGGTTGATAAGATAATTTTTGTAATATTTCTAAAAAAAAAGAGAATTCAACTAATTTTTTTTTCCGCAAATTTAAATGTCTTCCTTATCAGAATTGTATTTATTCCCTCTACATTTACATTAACATAAACATATTGTAGCGAACGTATAAATTGATCAAGAAGATGTTATCTTTCAGTCCAATCGACACATTCAGCTACCCACAGGAGCTCTCTCAAGCTGGGCACCGGTTCACTCACAGCACAATTCATGCACAGGCACTAGCCAATCAGATCGCGTTTCTGCCCAAGTCTAAAGAGCGCGGAAATCAAGGATAAAAGATGGCGGACCAAACTCCATAGCTGGTCTTGTTTGTACCTATAAATTGTTAGTTTGACATTTTTTTGCTTAGATTTAAAAACAAATAAAATAAAGAGAAATAGACACTGTACAAGGTCAAAAAACGTAAATTGTAACTGAAAAATAAGTGAGGATTTGCGAGGTGTGTGAGCCTCCTAGCTAATGTAAGCATGCTACTACCTACAATCTTAACAACTTGCTAGCGGTGTGATTGGTTTGTTGACCTGTCAATCTCACTATAACATCTATGTTGTCAACACAACTCCATGCGCCAGACTCCTCCTCTGTCATCAGTTGGATCGTGTCAGTCAGGAGTTATTGAAAAGAAGATACATCTCACTAATGTGGGAGGATGTGTGCCATCGACACAATAACAGGGTAGCTATGTTTATTTGGCACTAGGCCCAGTATTTTATAAACAAAATGTTATGCAATTTATATAGTAGGGGGTCCCTGCTCATCTTGCCATCAGTTTGGGGGTCCCTGGCCTGAAAAACGTTGAAGACCCCTGCCCTATACAGTTGGTAATAGATTCCACGCGTTTTCTGGTTAAACAATAAATGTTGGAAACCACGATCGGTGTCCTAGCCTTCTTTCCATATGCATGCACGATTGTATACGTGCAATGAATGTGTGTTAGCGGCCGTGGAGAATGGGAGAAATAATTGCGGTTGTATATCCGTGTGCGAGTGCGTGCGTGATTGTATGCAAGTGCAATGTGTGTGTGTGTGTGTGTTAGCAGTCCTGGAAAATGGAAGAAACAGTTGCGTATGTACAGCCTTGTGCGTGTCTTTGTGTGTGTGTGCATGCGTGCGTGATTGTATGCAGGTGCAGTGTGTGTGTGTTTGTGTGTGTAAGCGGTCGTGGATCTGGGTAGCAGAGTGTCTTTCATGTGCGGTCGCATTGGTCCTGCGACGTCAGATCAGAAGAAGCTAAAGTAGGTCTATCTTGTCTTCTTGTCTGCAAGTGTTCATTTTCCACAAAAGATAGTAACGCGGGTAACGAACTCATTTAGATTTCAGTAACTGTAACTGCGTTACTCGATTTAAACAAATACTTAGTTACATGCTCGTTACCGCTAAAAGTAGTGGAATTACAGTAACACATTACTTAGTAACGCGTTACTCCCAACACTGCTTATTTCACAACATTTTGGGGTAAAATACTAAATGAAATATAACTGTTAATTGTGAAGTAATATTGCATATTTCTTTGTAGAAATGACATATGGCTAGGGATGGGAACCGAGAACCGGGTCTTGTTGAGAACCGGTTCCCAATGAGCCGAATCTTTGGAATCGTTAGCCAAATTCATAACCGGGTCTGTTAACGGGTCTCTGTGCCGTTTGCGCATGCGCTAACGCAGCAGAAATGGCAACTCAACAGAAGCGATCTAAAGTGTGGCTTTATTTCACCCGAACGGATGCGAACACGGTCACTTGTAACCTCTGTAAAAAATGTATTTCCTCAAAGGGAGGAGGTACATCTACCATGAATAAGCACTTGAGCACACATGGTATAAAATTACAAGAATGTCATGTTTTCGATGCCAGCAGCAGCTCAACTAACGTCGGCGCTTCATCCCTTACTCGCCAAGGTAAACTCCTCAAAATGTTTTATCATAAGTCATAACGGTGTTACTCGTGTGTTATCAGCAAACGTTTGCGTTTTCGTGTTAACCATGACTAAACTTAGCATTGAATTGCTTAATGGTACCGTATGTAACAATTGTACCTTAAAATAACAGCTTGAAAAAAATTGTGCCGCTATAATGACTTTAAATAGGGCGATTTCCGCCTCCTTCACTGCCATCGGGGGTCTGTACTCAAATTACTACGCTATGTAACTTTCTTGGCGATGCCCGCCGCTCGGGCGGAAGTAGTTCAACCTGCTTTCTGGCTAGCTTATAATAAATTACACGTTCCAATGTCATTACACTTTCTAATGTAAATTCTGAATTTGTAGCTTTTTGGTGTTACAATATTGTATTAGATCGCACGTAGGCGACTCCACATTCAAACACTTAGAAAACATTGTAGGCTCAAAACACGATCGGTATTTCTTCTAAACTAAATGTTGTCATTCTTTTGGTTGAATTAGCATTCATTTCCGATATCACAATGAATAAAACTATGCAGTCATATTTCTGTAAAATCTTTGAATATTCTTACCTCAGTTGACATATTCGCTGTTTTCTGATCACGTCTTCACTGACTCCACTCACCGGTATACAAGTGAATGCAGCGCGACTTCGAACATGCACCTATCTAAATGTGTTTTTACGACACTGGAGTAAACGTTAATACTAGTAAAAAACCTTTAGGGGGAGCTCCAAGGGAATCCTGCATATTATGCCTTTAACAGAATGGGCGATGTTGGACATTGTCATATATTATATATAACTTACATAACTAGGCTAGCTTAACTGTATAATCTTCTATTTTCAACCGTTGGCTAGAGGCAGGGGCAGTGCTTGCCTCCCCTCTGTTGGTCCTAGGGTAGGGTTAGGCTGTACAAAAGACTCCGTTAATAAGCAAGCAACGCGTGCAGCTCCCTCAGTTTGACAATTCGATATGGAAACGTTTCTCGTAGCCAATTCAGTGGCAGCAATAGCTAAGTGTTAAATATACTGAGTGCCTAGTTTGTACATGATACAAGTAATTATGTTTCAGTACGTTATTGTGTTTGTAGTGGACTCTACATTGCTATTAGAAGCGTTTAGCATAATAGTTCGCTATTAGCAATACAACCAAGCAACCTACAAGAAAATATAGTCCTTTACCTCAATAACAAGGGCTGTATGTCAGATCAGAAAATTCAGCGATTTTGTTAGTGCCATTTTTTTCATTGTGCAAACCAGCGTTCGCTATATAAATAATCTCCATTTCCATCCAATTAAGCTGATGATGAGGTTCTAAATCAGACGGGCTCAGAGGCTGCTAGTCTGTCATCGTTACAGGCTGCAGTTAGTACGTCTTCTGTAAGGAAGGAGCATTGTTATTTGTATGAACGTTTATATTAAACAGAACACATTTTATTTAAGTTATGTAAGTTTTATTTAAATGTGTATGTAAACATTCTAGAAATTTATATAAAAGAACATTAAATGTAAAAAACCCGTTTGTGCTCTTTTTTCGACCCCTTACCAAATTATAAGAATCGTTAAGAGAATCGATAAGGAATCGGTTCGATAAGCAGGAATCGATAAGGAACCGGAATCGTTAAAATCTTATCGGTTCTCATCCCTACATATGGCTGTAATTTACACTAAGAAAAACTGTAATACTAGAATCAATGGAATGCAGTTTAGATGACAACATGGTGGTGTTAAAATACTAAATGAAATATAACGGTTTATTTTATAGTAGGATTATGCATATTCCTTTGTAGAAATTACATATGGTGCTAATTTGCACAAAGGAAAACTGTAATACTAGAAGCAATGCAGTTTAAATGACAACAAGGTGGTGTTAAAAAAACATTTTCTGTAAGGTCCATTTTTTTCTATAAAATAAACAAAGATCATACCATTATATCGCTCACCATATTCATATGTTAAACTTATTATGTATTTTTCAACTTCTATTGAGTCAGTGAATCCCCAAATGTATGCAAATTAAAGCCATGTGATAACCAATCAGTTTAGCCTGTGATGTAGTAGTTTGGTGTCTGTTAAGGCCTAAATACGGACAGATGGATACACTTTTTAATTTATGATTCTCTGGAGGTTGTGGGTGCTAAAACAATTCACCACCAGAACAGAAGAGTCAATCCCATAGAACTTCTCTTTTCTGAGTCTTTTCTTACCTTGCACGGGAAACTGCTAGCCTGACGATGTCATACTCATAATTCTAGTCAGAATATGAGTCTGAGTCTGCTACATTGAGCTGTGATTATGGGGCGTGTTTCAACGAACCAGGAAAGAAAATTCCTCTTCGCTCAATTGGATACCTAGAACTAGGGATGCACCGATACCACTTTTTTACAAACCGATACGAGTATGAGTATTTTTATTTGTGTACTTGCCGATACCGAGTACCGATACCGATACTTCCAAGATTTGGTTTCCATGAAAGATTTTATTTTATCCTACAGGTTATGTCAAGCCTATAGTACAACATTAACAGAAGGCTATCCCAAGCCAAAAATAAACAGAGCTTTCTGGTTTAAACAAACAAAAAAAAAAGAGTCAATATCATCACATTAGACAAAATTTAAATATAGACAGATGGCAATTTAATTTGCTGCATAGTTAACAACACAGTCTGCTTAACAAAAAGTGAACAGAACTATCCTGGATGATAAGAACATGAGCACAGTTCAGTTACAAAAGGATCAACAACTCCCTTCCTCCCCTTCTCTCTCTTACTCTCTGTCTGTGTGCGTGCGTGTTTTTTTCTTTTGAAAGACGTCAGTAAAGATTGGTTGCTTGGTCTCTTAAGCCACTGGCATGAGTGAACTTTGTGTGCTTAGCACTATGGTGCGTCTTCAGATGTTTAATCAAATTGCTTGTGTCAAATGAAGTACTTTCCTTTCCGCCCCTCGACACTGTAACAGTGCAGATCTTACACTGTGCCTTACTCCTGTCATCATTTATCTTAAAATGAGTCCAAATCGCCGTGAAGGTAGCACAACGGTATAGCGATTTCTTACTAGAGTTTAATGTTGACAATGAACTGGGCTACGTTCTTGCAGCCACATTGACACTTGCCTGAAGTTTGACTGTGTTAGCTATGTTGGCTAGGTTGCAAACAACTTCCCTATCACAATAACATTGCAAAGAAGTTAACGCAAAAGCACTTAATATTAGCATCAGGCGGAAAAACGAAAAAAAAAAACGTAATACTAGCATCAATGTCCAAGAGTGTTAAAACAACCTTGCTAACATCGCTAACGGGATGTCTTGCTAGCGGGTGTTCATGACAAACTCAAGCCAACAAGATTCCTGAAACACAAGACAAGACAGACGTCCTCTTTTACCCTCACATGTCCTCCTTTCGAGACCTAAACGCGTCTGGGTAAAAGAGGAGAAAACAAATACATTCCCGTCCCCGTCAATCAACCGTAGCAAATGGCAATAATATGTTATAGGCGCAGCGTCGCTAAAGACAGTAGGCTAGCCCCTACACTTTGCCTATGTAACAGCAGTTCTAAGTTAACTGCAAAACATAAAACAGCCGAAGATAGCACTTACCTTTACTGGAGGTCGTACGTGTTAAGTTTAAAATCTCTAGCGAAACCGTTAGCTTACGCAAGCCACCTCCACACATCGTATCCAAGCTGTTATTGAATTAATTTAAACTGCAAGTTCAACCTCAACTTATCTGTCTGCAATACCGCTCTCGGCCTCTATGCAACTCGCCGCTCTCACACCTGGCAGGCATAGACAGTAGAGGAGAAGAAAACGCGTTAAGACGCAACACTGGGTATCGGTTTTTGGTATCGGTAATTTAAAACGAGTACGAGTACGAGTATTTTAACGAAGTATCGACCCGATACTGGTATCGGTATCGGTGCATCCCTACCTAGAACTAATCAGAGCAACGTAGTATGACCATCTGATACATTAAACTTTTCAAAGCAAAAGCATTTGCCAAGAATAGCTTAGCATGGCTACTGCCAGCCACGAAGATGTCTTTAGCCTTAGAGTCTAACCAAGTTTTATGCGTTGTTATTGATTGTTAACAGATAATGACACAACCAAAGAAAATTTCGAAATGTCCAGTGTGTGGGAAATTACTGGCCGCACTGGCCAACCATCTAAGAAGGGGGCACGGGGTGGCCAACACCCAAGAGAGGAAGATCTTGCTGAACATGGGCACCGGCCGGGTGCTCGTACGTACAGAGCCCTGTCCAGTGGCAGGCTGTACGTACCATAGCACCCGGCTGGACAAGCACCTCATGAATGGCCATGCGGAGCTCACCCCCACCAGGGCACTGCAGCTTATGTGCGACTTGAAGCAGAGGAAGGGGGTGAGTCTCCTCACGCAGCTCCGGGCCACAAACCCAAATCCGCCAATGTCCACAAGTCTGGATCAAAGAGAGGAGGAGGAGGTGCCGGTTGGGGAAGAGGGGGACCGGTGCCTTGAGTGCACCGCCCTCAAAAAGAAGTTGAGGGAAATGGAGCAGGAGCTGGCCCGAAGGCTGAGGCGGGCAACGGGCAGACCTGTTCCCCCCCTCGCCCAGCAATCCTGATGAGGACCCCAACGAGCCCGCCGAGCCTGCGGAACAAGCTGGTGTTTTCCATGCCAAGTATTTTCATTCGGCGGAGGTCAGAAGGCACATGACCCGATTCATGTGCCACGAAACGGAAACGGCAGACACATTTTACGCATTATCCCTCAACGCCAAACAGTCGAGGGAAATGTGTGAGCATTTTGAGGCCACGACCTCCGTCAGGAGACGGACCGAGCCTGAGGCGGGCGGCTCCTCCACATCGGGAACGCCCCGGGAAAAGGCCCGGAAAAGGAAGTCGAGCAGCAAAAGCTCCGAAAGCGATGGAGAAGAGCCGGCGTACCAGGAATCCAGCTCCTCGTGTCTGGCTGAGGAGTTGGAGTCAGACTCCGACCCCACCGAAAGGGAACAGGTGAGTTTGGCACCAAGCTATTACAATTCATCATTGTGTTTTTTCCATTCTTTCCATCTGACACTCCTCTCTCTCTTCTTCTTTCCACAGAGCCCAAAAAAGCTCAAGCCGAAGCTGAAGGCGATGGTGGTACTCAGCCCACTAAAACAGTTCTGGAGCCCCGTCAAATCCACCGTCAGGGCGAATAGGCTGCTTCTAAGAAGGGACTCGCCGCCAAAGCCCCCGAGGCCAGCACAGGCCCGCCTTCCCCCGACGATTCGCCAGCGCCCATTGAGGAGGATGCAGGTTCCAGCTCCAGTTAACCCCCAAATCCCTAATGTGCACGCACACACGCACACACACACACACACACACAGACACACAGACAGACACACACACACACACACAGGACGTTCGCCCTTGTTGTGTTTATGTTTGAAATTGTTTGTGTTTGTTTGTGTGTTGTAATTGTTATTTTTTAATATATCTTATATCTAAATAAAACAAAGTTTGAACGTATTTTTCTGTGTTTGAATCTTGATTTTGCTGAGGGTCACACACACACACACACACACACAGAGCAGCGATGACTTTTTACTTTTTTGCCTCTCCTCCCTATTCCCTTGGAAATGTTTGCGACGAAGATTTTTGATTTAAGCTTTTTTCATGAGGCAATGTCCGATTGCCTCGAGATCGGACTATGTCGCATAGCGGCTACATTCGGACTAGCCTGCGTTGGTTTCGTGTTGGCCACACGTTCCCTGACAGAGTTAGCCATAGGAAGGTTCCTGCGTCTCGCGGTTCGAAATGGTAGTTCGTGGACAAAAGACGCAATGTCCCTGCAAATTTGGATGATTTTGGACAAGTTTTGGAGGAGATGAGGAGCCTTGAGTAAAGGACATTTGGGTATACATTCCCATTAATTTTCCCTTGCAAAAAATCCCCCAAAAACCCATTCAAACGCATGCCAATTGTCCTGTCTCCCGCGGCAAAACGGTACGTACTACGAGGTCAAGACCAACGCTCACGCGACCGACACGGACCCACGAACCCACGGACAACATATTTCTAGCTTGGTTCTGGGAGACGTACGGAACAAAAGTAGCTCCGATTGGAACAACTTTTCACGACGATCTTGTCGGCTATTACGCCTATACCATTCCGGATGGAGAAGTCAGGACAATCAATTAAGAGCCAGAAGGGCTTTTAAAATAAAACATTCTTTAAAGTTTAAATAATTTGAATTGCTATTTTACAACAATCTGTTACAAGTTATTAAGAGTAATAGTTATAATTAATTTACTTGAAGGCTGGCTCCAACACTACCTACACCAGCAGCCATATCATCGATGAGATACTGGAGCTGATTGGAAAGATGCTGGACCATCAGTTGGTGACAGAGGTGTCAAAGTCCCCAGCCTGGGGCATAATGGTTGATGAGACGACAGACATCTCTGTCACCAAACAGTTGGGTCTAGTCGTGAGGCAAGTAAAATGTTCCAATATGATCTAAATGACTCATGCTGTAGCTAGAAACTAAGAGTGTCATTGTTACTTTGTTTTCTCCAGCTACCTAGGTCCAGATGAGACAGGAGCTGTGGGGGTCAAGACCAAGGTCTTAAATGTCTGCAAATTGAAGGCTGGAGATGCAGCAACCCTTACTAACACCATCCTGACCAGCCAAAAGAAGCTCCCCATGGCAGCGTTTTCATCCTTTGCCAGCGATGGAGCATCTGTGATGATTGGTGCGGTTTTTTTTATTTAAATTTTTGTATTATTATTTTTTAACTTAATACCAGTTTTAACATAATCTCCCTGTGTATCCCATAGGCAAAAAGTCTGGAGTGGGGAAGCGGCTCACAGATATGTTCCCGGGGTTGATTACGGTGCACTGTGTGTGCCACCGGCTCAACCTCGCCGTATCTGACTGTATCAGTCAAACCAAAGGGGTGCCCTACCTAACCAAGTATGCTAGGACCTTAGGAACCATCTTCTGGTTTTATCATGGCTCCAGCAACAGAACTGGCAGCCTCCAGGAGATGGAGAGGGTGTTTAATCTCCCACAAATCAAACTGCAGGTTCGATGAACTGCCATAATAAATAAATGTAATAAATATTTGTGATATCGTTATATTACCGAGCAATTGTGCATGCTAAGACGTGTTACCTTCTCTTTTCAGGGAGGCAAACAGACACGGTGGGAGAGCAGCAAGGAGGCCACGGATGTTGTCCGCCGGATCCTGCCAGCTCTGTTGGTAGACCTGTCCCAGCAGGCCAGGCAGGAGCCCACAGCTGAGGGGCTCTATAACTTCGCGAACCACGAATTCTTCCCTCCAGCCCTTTGTCTGATGCAGGTACAGTAAGAGAGTGACTTATTTCTAGACTGTTATTGTACTTTTCTAATTATAACTTCCTTTACTATTAATAATTACAAAATTACCTTAATTTCCCTCTGGATTAATAAAGTATCCATCTATCTAATTAAGGTGGTGCATGAGAAGCTGCACAGACAATTTCAAATGAACGTGAACGATGCCTGTTGTCTGGAACATTATTGTGTCTGTAGGTTGAAGCAGGTAGTAGGACATTGACTTCACCAACGTTAAATGCAATTATTGTAAGTCGCTTTGGATAAAAGCCATAATAATAGCCAAAAATAACTACAATGTAAATGGCTGTAATGTAGGTGAAAGCGCTGAAGGCATCCCTGGTCCTACTTAAGGACAGAAGCCTAGTTTGGGACAGGTGGAGTGCCTGGATGACCTCAGACACCGGGCTGAAGGCACTCCAGGAAGAAATTCCTGCCTACTTCAAGGCTGATGTCTGGGACAGGATTAAGAGATCGGTAGGATATAAATAGACATTTATAAATATATATATATATATTTAAGTTAGTTGATTCATTTTACATGATTTATTTTAATACTAGGTGATGGAACCATTCCTCAACATGCTCGTTGAGAACCTAGACAACCGCTTCCCCAGCACCAGTGCCCTGCAACTATTTGATGTGTTAACACCAAATAGGGTGCTGGCAAACCCTGCACCAAACTACGGTGTCCCAGAAATGCAGGCTCTGGCAAGGCAGATCCCCAGGCTGGAGGAGTGTGCCCTTCTTCAAGAGTGGGACACCTACACAGAGAGGGTCAAGATCCCAGACCGAAGGTACATTTAGTTATTACTAATATTCTTCATGCTTACATTTTAATTATCCATTGTTTTTATGTGCTTGCAGGCTAAATCCCTGGAGGAGGTTCTCCTCTGGCTGGTGTCTCCTGAGGCCTCTGAAATATATCCCTCCCTGAGCTTGGCAGCTGCTGTTGCCCTCACTGCACCTGTCCAGACTGCAGATGTGGAGCGGGGGTTCTCTGCCCTCAAGCTGGTTAATAGAAATAACATGATGTGTATTCAGCTATACAGGGGTTAAAGGGTGGTTGATTTGATTTGTTTATAGCACAATAATTGCATTCTCCATTACGTTTTCAACAGGTGAAAACACCACTGAGAAACCGCCTCAAAGATGACCACCTTGATGTGTGCTGCAGGGTGGCCATCGACGGACCACACCCCGACGATATAAATTACCGTGAATTGGTTAAATCGTTTTACCAGGGCACCAAAAGGCGGAGGGTGAAATGTTCGCAGGCTGGTTGCGACCTCTGTACCTGAATTTAAAATTAAATACAAATTAAATTCCTTGCACTTTACCATAGCCTCGATTATTTCTGAAATGGTGGGGGGAAAAACCGACAAAGATATTTACTAATAAGCTGTTCCGTTTACACAGTCTGCGCGCAAAGCGCGCAACATTTTTTGGGGGGGAGCACCGAAGACCCATTTTGACCCAGTAAAAACCCTGCTAATCCCCTTTCCCTCTCTCCCTCTGTCTTCTACAGATACACTTTCCCTCTCTCCCTCTGTCTTCTACAGATACACTTTCCCTCAAACCCTCTGTCTTCTACAGATACACTTTCCCTCTCTCCCTCTGTCTTCTACAGATACACTTTCCCTCTCTCCCTCTGTCTTCTACAGATACACTTTCTCTCTCTCACTCTGTCTTCTACAGATACACTTTCCCTCAAACCCTCTGTCTTCTACAGATACACTTTCCCTCTCTCCCTCTGTCTTCTACAGATACACTTTCCCTCAAACCCTCTGTCTTCTACAGATACACTTTCTCTCTCTCCCTTTGTCTTCTACAGATACACTTTCCCTCTCTCCCTCTGTCTTCTACAGATACACTTTCTCTCTCTCCCTCTGTCTTCTACAGATACACTTTCCCTCAAACCCTCTGTCTTCTACAGATACACTTTCCCTCAAACCCTCTGTCTTCTACAGATACACTTTCCCTCTCTCCCTCTGTCTTCTACAGATACACTTTCCCTCAAACCCTCTGTCTTCTACAGATACACTTTCCCTCTCTCCCTCTGTCTTCTACAGATACACTTTCCCTCTCTCCCTCTGTCTTCTACAGATACACTTTCCCTCAAACCCTCTGTCTTCTACAGATACACTTTCTCTCTCTCCCTCTGTCTTCTACATATACACTTTCTCTCTCTCCCTCTGTCTTCTACAGATACACTTTCTCTCTCTCCCTCTGTCTTCTACAGATACACTTTCCCTCTCTCCCTCTGTCTTCTACAGATACACTTTCTCTCTCTCCCTCTGTCTTCTACAGATACACTTTCTCTCTCTCCCTCTGTCTTCTACAGATACACTTTCCCTCTCTCCCTCTGTCTTCTACAGATACACTTTCTCTCTCTCCCTCTGTCTTCTACAGATACACTTTCCCTCTCTCCCTCTGTCTTCTACAGATACACTTTCCCTCTCTCCCTCTGTCTTCTACAGATACACTTTCCCTCTCTCCCTCTGTCTTCTACAGATACACTTTATCTCTCTCCCTCTGTCTTCTACAGATACACTTTCCCTCAAACCCTCTGTCTTCTACAGATACACTTTCCCTCTCTCCCTCTGTCTTCTACAGATACACTTTCCCTCTCTCCCTCTGTCTTCTACAGATACACTTTCCCTCAAACCCTCTGTCTTCTACAGATACACTTTCCCTCAAACCCTCTGTCTTCTACAGATACACTTTCCCTCAAACCCTCTGCAGCCGGGGCCAATGTATTTCCTGACTCAACGAAAATGTGGCCTTTTTGGTGTCTCCTGTGAAGGGATGCAGAAGCAGGTCAATTTCCTGATTGATGAAGGCATGTCGGCAAGTAAGGGAAGCAATGAAGTCATAAGCTACATGCATCATTTCTTCAACAACTTCGGCTTTGGAGAAAGATATGGTGATCTTCATTGTGACAACTGCAGTGGTCAAAACAAAAACAATTTCATGTTGTGGTATACTGCCTGGGCGTGTTGGACACAAGCTTCACAACACAATTGACATCCACTTCCTCATTGCTGGCCACACTAAATTCTCCCCTGATTGCGGCTTTTGGAATGGCAAGCATACCCTCCCTCCAACATCCTGGACTAAATTCACTTAACTGTAGTTCTGACTTATTGTGTTGCCTCCAAAGTCTACTGACTTAAAACTGCACTGTCTTGCCTTACTTTTTTGTCTTGTTTGTTCTTTAGTATCTTTTTAACAGTGTTTCCCACACATTGACGAGACTATGGCGCTCAAGAACGGCTGAAGATAATCCCATCATTTATTATTCCATCTGAATGCAACGTGAGCTGCAACAAAAGTGCACCACAACTCTACAAATACAAAGTCCATAATCAATACCAAGGAATTAGTTCTTTGCTAGTGTTAGTTAACTAATAGTAGGCAACCCCCCCCCGGACATTCAAGCGGACATCCGCGCGCGTCACGCCCCCCGTAGTCTCCCAAATTTCTGTGGGAAACACTGTTTTTATAGTATCTTTATTCTTATTGTCTAGTGTACTGGATTCATATTGACTTCCATTTTGCAGTCCTGGTTAATAACTTGGATTATGGGATTGTAACATTTTATCCTGTGTATTAATGCATGCTATTCAAGGCCTTTTGTAATAAAAACATTTCCATTTTAGTACCTTCTTATTCTGATTCAAGTCTAGTTCAAGTCCTAATGAAAATAACACTACAATTCTTGAGTCTTCAGTGACACCTGTAGGGGGAAGGGCTACAGATACCAGATGTCAGTGTGGCATCTGTGAGGAGGGCTAATCTCACTGAGATGCAAATGAGCACAACTGTCTTCCCTTTGTCCCAGGTGAGGTGACTATTCAGACAATCTTAGAGGTGCCTTTTCTCAACAAAAGCTTTTCAGAGGGGTACATATTCAAATGATCACAACGTATACAAATATTATCAGATCACTACATGAGTGGGACGTCATTGTATAGCTTTAAACCTACACTTTCAGAATCTGTGAATAACTCAAAATGTTTCTAGGGAGACTTGTGGCTGGTTTAGCCACGGCTCGTCACATATTATTAATAACATACAGTCTTGCGCGCGAAGTTGACAAGCATCTGCCAACGAGTACTTCTGAAGTTTTGTCGAAAAAGTAATACTTTTGGTGAACGACTGAAGTTATCTACTGTCCTTAGCTAACATTTCATCTAACGTGGAGTTAGCTGGTCAGAAGCACCAATGGATTTGTTTTTAGTGAGGGGAGAGAAAGGCTGCCACGACAAAGGTTCACCTTCACAGGATACAGGGAAACAAAGCAACAAAGAAAAATAAATTAAAATGAGGAATACATCAATTACGGATTTACAGTGATGACAGACAGAGCAGGAGAGGAGGTACCACTGTGTTTCGTGTGTTCAACATTACTGTCAACTGAAGCTATGAAGCCGTCGAAACTATTGCAACATATGGAGACGCCTCAGGTTTTCTTGAGTAAATGCAACTTTGTACATGTGATTTTCATATGACTTAAGTTCTGGAAAAGTTGCCAGACAGAATTTCCAGAGCTTGCTGCAAAAGCAATGAGGTGTATTCTGCAAACTATTAAACTACCTACCTGTGTGAGAGCGTTTTTATTGCATACTTGAAGAATAAGTACAGGGCAAGGCTTGAACCAGAGAATGATATGAGTTTGTCGCTGTATACCTCGGACGGACACACGCACGCGTGCACAGGCACATCAGTGGGCCGCGGATTACTTTCTAGTCAGAATGGTGGTCCCTGGGACAAAACCAGTTGAAAACCCCTGACGTAAGTAATAAAATGGCCTATAATTAGCTTGTCTAGCAACGTTGCATTGTGGGTTTTGAAGCAGGAGATCGAGAGGGAGAGAGAGATAGCGAGAGAGTGAGAGAGATAGCGATAGAGGGACATAGATATAGCGATTGATATATAGATAGATACAGGGACGGACTGGCCGTCGGGCATACCGGGCGTTTGCCCGCTGGGCCGAGGTCTCAATATGGGCCGATAGTCCCGATTTTAATTTTATTTTTTTTCCCCATATAATGGTCTAACCGGCTGGCCCACGAAAGTAGTTCATCAGCGGCCCTACTGACACTGGGCTGGCCCAATCACATCCCCTGGGCTGACCCAACACAAACCCCTTTCGATTTGGACCTGCCTACATAATGCATTAGGACGGTAAAAAAAACTCAGCGTGGCCCATGGCCTTGACATGCTTGACACGTGCACGGTAGTCTGCGGCCCATTGGCTGTCTTCTTGAGCTGATAGACCAAAGGTATCAGGCAGGCATGATAAAGGAGGGACGGTCTGAAGAGACGGCCCTCTCTAAGACCTCCAGAGTGCGGCTATTCATTCACTTCCTCTCCCAAAGAAAGAAAGAGCTGCACACGTGGCTCTTCTTAGACAACACGGCGAGAATCCTGAGGTAAGTTTCCAATCTCTTTCCAGGCGCTCGTGCCCGAGACCTCTAGCCTCCCTTGACTAAAACTCTATTTTTCTCCGCAGATTTGTCTCTTAACTGAGGGAATGCAAGCGTGAGGTGACAACAATTAAATTCTACCTCACAAATGTCAGCGAGTTCATGCAATACTTCAAGGAAACGAAGCCTCGGTACTGCAGACTGTCCAGGACCCAGATCATCACAATCATCAGGATCCTGCAGAAGGCCCTGATAGACATACGGAAGGCTGTCACTCTGCACTGCTTGGCAGTGAAACAGGCAAAGATGTGCAAGATTGTGTCGCCGGACAATCTCCAAAAGTGCAGAGAGTTGGCTAAGGCCAAAATTCCCGATCTTCTGGGTAAGTACGCAGTTTCCTCTGATTCTAAAAGCAGGCCCGCCTGCGGTGACGCTCGATAACCTCTGTTTCTCGTTCGCAGAGGCCTTAAGAAAGGATAACTGCACGGCGAACCGGGTCTGATTCTACGGGCATTTCGCCGCTTTCGTCAGCTGCCTCTACGGTCACCGCCCGGGTGTGATAAGCAATATGACCGTAGGCCAGGTGATGGAAGCGGCAACAAACGGGTGCCAGGAGAAGGGCTTCATTGTCAACGTGAGCGACATCCCTTCTCGTCTCTGAATTGAATCCGCTCGTAGCTTCCGCTTGTAACTTACAATTTATTTTTTCTTCCCACAGGTCGATGACCACAAGACTGCCAGGACATTTGGGGCCGCTCAGCTCTTCTTGTGGCCGGAGGAGTTTGCCTGGCTGAGGACCTGGGTCCACCTAAGAAAATCGGCAAAACCAAAGGCACCAAAGAACAATTTGGTGTTCTTCACATCCGGGAGGGGGCCCCCGAAGGACATCAACACATATCTCAGATTGGCCTGGAAAGAGATGGGGCTGAAAGGCAACCCCTCTTTCACCGATGTGAGAACCGCCGTCTCCGCCCACGCCAGAAATGTTCATTCGGCTGAAGTCAGAGGGCACATGACCAGATTCATGTGCCACGACACATTGACGGCCGATAAGTTTTATGCTTTGAACCTGAATGCAAAGCAGTCCAGGGAAATGCGGCAGCATTTTGAGGCGATCTCGACCAAGCCTGACGCGGACGACAACGCCTCCGCATCGGGGATGCCCCGGAAAAAGGCGAGTAGGAGAAGGAAGTCCGTCAGCACAACGGCCGAGGCCCTGAAAGGGAACAGGTGAGTTTGGCACCAAGCTTTTACAATTCATCATTGTGTTTTTTCCATTCTTTCCATCTGACACTCCTCTCTCTCTTCTTCTTTCCACAGAGCCCAAAACAGCAGCCCATGCCGGAGCTAAGGGGGGTGAGTGTGGTACTGAGCCCATTAAAACTGGGGGGCCACTGGAGCCCCGCAAAATCCACCAGCTGGGCGAAACTGCAAATTCTGAGAAGCCGAGCTGCCGCCAAAGCCAGCACAGGCTCGCCTTCCCTCGACGCTCCGGCAGCGCACATTCAGGAGGAGGCAGGGTCCGGCTCCCCCGACGCTCTGGCAGTGCCCATCGTGGAGGAGGCAGGGTCCGGCTCCCCCGACGGCGCCCATTGTGGAGGAGGCAGGGTCCGGCTCCCCCGACGCTCCGGCGGCGCCCATTGTGGAGGAGGCAGGGTCCGGCTCCCCCGACGCTCCGGCGGCGCCCATTGTGGAGGAGGCAGGGTCCAGCTAAAATTCCCCCTCACATCCCTAATGTGCACGCGCACACACAGACACACAGACACAGACACACACACAACGTTCGCCGTGTGTGGTTATGTTTGGAATTGTTTGTGTTTGTTTGTGTGTTGTATTTGTTATTTTTTAATATATGTAAATAAAACAAAGTTTGAAAGTATTTGTCTGTGTTTGAATCTTGATTTTGCTGAAGGTCACACACAAACACACACACACAGCGATGACTGCTCTGTGTCTTGTTTTAAGTCACAGAGAGCCCATATGGCTTACATAGGTACCAGAGTACACTGTTCAAAAATTGTGTTCATAGAGAGTCAGGTTTATACTGACACCAGAGGAGCTATTCAGTAACCTGGGACAAGATTGCATCTCCTGACAAGTTTTTTGATTGAAGATTTTTTTCATGAGGCAATGTCCGATTGCCTCGAGATCGGACTATGATCGGACAAAAGACGCAATGTCCCTGCAAATTTGGTTTATTTTGGACAAGTTTTGGAGGAGATGAGGAGCCTTGAGTAAAGGACATTTGGGTATACATTCCAATTAATTTTCCCTTGCAAAAAATCCCCCCAAAACCCATTCAAACGCATGCCAATTGTCCCGTCTCCCGCGGCAAAACGGTACATGCCACGAGGTCAATGACGGGATATGCATGACGGAAAAATGGCGGACTAGAGCGCGTTGGTTTCGTGACGTCGAACGTTCCCTGGCGGAGTTAGCCAAAGACCAAAACCAGAGATTTTCCCTCCAAAAATGCAGGTTTTCCCTCCAAAACATCCCTTTTTTGAGGAATTTTGCGCTTAACATTGGCCGATCTGCTCGAGCTCAAACTATGTCGCATAACGGGAAATGGCGGACTAGAGCGCGTTGGTTTCATAACGGTCACGCGTTCCCCGACCGAGTTTGCCAAAGGAAGGTCCCTGCGTCTCGCCGTTCGAACCGGTGTTCCCTGGACAAAAGACGCAACGTCCGTGCAAATTTGGATGATTTTGGACAAGTTTTGGAGGAGAAGAGTCTTGAGTAAAGGACTTTTGGGTATACATTCCCATTCATTTTCCCTTGCAAAAAATCCCCCAAAAACCCATTCAAACGCATGCCAATTGTCCCGTCTCCCGCGGCAAAACGGTACGTACTACGAGGTCAAGACCTACAGTCACGTGACCGACACGGACCCACAAACAACATATTTCGAGCTTGGTTCCGGGAGACGTACGGAACAAAAGTAGCCCGATTGGAACAACTTTTCACTATGGTCTTGTCGGCTATGCGGCCTATACCATTCCGGATGGAGAAGTCAGGATAATCAAATAAGAGCCAGAAGGGCTTTAAAAATATTTTGACCTTTTGACCTCATACTAGGCCCCAATGGCTGTCTCTGTGCACATTTTGGTGTCAGTGGCCCTTACGGGGGAGGAGCTAGGGGCCCCGAAAGATTGTCCCCTTTGTCCCAAAAGTTCTCAAACGTCCCAAAGTAGTGTCAGAAAGATTGTCCCCTTTGTCCCAGAAGTTCTCAAATGTCCCATGCATACAGGCTCTGATTGCCCCCCCTCCAAACTTCAAATGGCAGAACTGTTGGGAGAAATCCCACGATACAGCAATGTTACCCCGGAGATTATTCCATGGACCTAAGAGTCCACTGAAAAGGAAACGGGATAGTGAGTCAGACAGTAATGCAGATCAAGTGGTTCATTCCACGCCCTTGGACGGAGGTTTGAGAGATGTGATGAGGGTTTCTATGCCCTCACCGAGTCACGTTTGTGACCAGTGTGGAGTTACACTTCACTCACTGGCTTCAGCCAGAAAACATCGAGGCCGTTCCCACCCGGGAATGGGCTTTGCTATCGACTGCTGTCGATGTGGTTCCACCTGGGGATCCAGGTGGGAATTTCAGAATCACATTCTAGAATGTGAGGGGCCAGTGGGGGTGAGTGTGGGCGGCACTTCAACACCCAGAAAGCCGGTGTCAATTGGGAGTCCTAGGATTCCTTCAACTAAGTCCTCATACAGAACATGTAATTCCTCACCCAGACATAGGTCTGGGAAGGGTGGAAAGAGATTATCCTGGTCACAAGAGGAAACCAGGAGGCTACAAGAGCTAGATTTATCATTAGGACAGGTGAAAAACAAGAATGTGATAATAGCAAACATGTTGCCCAACAAAACCTCTACTCAGGTCAGGAGTAAGAGGAGTTCACTACACAGATACATGAACAGAAAGAAACGGGTGGTGTCCCCGATTCGTATGGCAAGCCTTAATAGTCCGACTTCTGTATTAATTTCAGAATTGGATAAGGAATTACCTGAAACCCCAAAGGTGCTTGGGGTAGGGAGAAAGCTGAGGTGGCTAGCTAGACAGCAGGCTGTGTCTGGAGTTGCCTCTGATCCTTCCATACAAGCCCTCAAGTTGGGGGCCTGTCAATCAGTTAGAGCTATCGAAGCGGTTGAAACTGCCACTCAACAGGTGTTGGATGGAATAGGCCTGAGAACGGGGCCTAGAAGGGTTAATAAACCTAAGTCTAATATCGATATTTTGAAGACCAGGGATGTGGTCAGAGCGGAAATAGGAAGAGTGAGAAGGCTTTTCTTGACTGAGCCAAAGGAGTGTGTCTCTCACCTCCTAGATGGAATTACAGGTGAGTCCTGTAACATTCCTATCAAAAGATTGAGGAAAGTATTCCAAAAAAGGTGGAAGAGAATGGAGGGGTCCTTCCGAGGATTAGGGGGATTCAGAAAGACAGATAGTGCATTCAACAGGCACTTTGAATCCCTTTTCACCCCTGAGGAAGTTCTCAATCATATATTAAATGTTGACAATAAGTCAGCGAGTGGGCCGGATGGCATACAAAAACAGGGCCTACTGGATTGGGACCCTGAAGGGGTCAAGTTAGCCAGATTGTTGAATAGCTGGCTAGTTACTGGAGTGGTGCCCAGTAACGTGAAGGCAGGGAGGACAATTCTCTTGCCTAAATCGGCGGACGCCGAAGCCCGGAAGGACCCCGGGAACTGGAGGCCTATCACGATAGGGTCCTTAATTCTCAGAGTGTTTTCAAAACTTCTACACACTCGCCTTAGTAAGGCCTGTCTGATAAATACGAGGCAAAGAGGTTTTAGAAGAGCTCCAGGGTGCTCAGAGAACCTGGCTATTCTCCAGAACACGGTGGAGATTAGTCTGACAGAACGCAGACCACTGGCTATTGTCCTGATTGATGTCGCTAAAGCGTTTGACTCGGTGTCTCACAATCACCTGTTGGACGTCTTGAGAGACAGACAGTTAGATGATCATATAATTCAGCTGATTAAAAGCTCGTACACTGGCTGTGTAACGAGAATTGAAGTGGGAGAAAAATCTTCCAAGGAAATAAAGATGGAGATAGGGGTCAAGCAGGAAGATCCCTTATCTCCTTTGCTATTTAACCTTGCCATCGTTCCCTTCTGGATAGGCTTGAATCCCTTGGGCAAGGATTTAAAGCCGCTGGGGTCAGTGTCGCATCTATGGCTTTTGCCGATGACCTAGTCTTGTTAAGTGACTCATGGGATGGCATGGACAGGAATTTAAAGATTCTTGATAAATTCTGTTCCAATACTGGGTTAAAAGTACACCCGCAGAAATGTCATGGCTTTCTCTTGTCCCCTGGGAAGGGTCATCGCAAGTTGTTAGTCAACAACTGCATACCATGGTCGGTGGGCAGGGACGGACTGGCCGTCGGGCATACCGGGCGTTTGCCCGGTGAGCCGAGGTGCAATATGGGCCGATAGTGCCGAATTTTAATTATTTTAATTTTAATTTTTTTAATTTTTTTTTTTTTCCATATAATGGTCTGACGGCCCACAAAAGTAGTTCATCAGCGGCCCTACTGACACTGGGCTGGCCCAATCACATCCCCTGGGCTGATCCAACACAAACCCCTTTCGATTTGGACCTGCCTACATAATGCATTAGGACGGTAAAAAAAAACTCAGCGTGGCCCATGGCCTTGACATGTTTGACACGAGCACGCTAGTCTGCGGCCCATTGGCTGTCTTCTTGAGTGACTAGGGGCTCGTCCAATCATATCAGCAAACACCTTCGTGCTTTTTTTTTGCCACGGCAAGGCCATCATCATCTCCCGTGGATGACAGTGCTGGTGGCTACAGCCAGGGAGATACGATACAACGACCTACGGTAAGCTTACTGATCATGAATTAAAACGTCTCTAAAATATGTTTGACTTAGGACCTATGTTCTATGGCCAAGTTCGTTTGCATTGTAAATACAAGACAAGTCTGTAGCTGTTGCTAGCCCTCAGCCTACTGTACTCTGAAACAGCCAGCCGTTAGCCTACACTCTATGTTGTGTGTTTGAGTGGTGCGCGGTGCCATGTCAATTGTTCCGAAAGCCCAGTATTCCCAAACCCTGGTATTCCGAAAATATGCCAACTTGTCCAGATACCGAATGTTCAGGGGCGTAGTTCAAACGTTAATGCCACCTCATCAAGCGCGTTTCCTACAGGAGGAAATAGACTCCCTTCTAGAAAAGGGAGCAATACAGCCTGTCCTCTCGGAGACGAGAACAGGGGGTTCTTCAGTCGCTATTTTCATGGAAAATATCGACCGATATCTTATACCTCCGTATTCTGAACAAAGTTTTAAAGTGTATGATGTATATTGTATTGCATTTAGATGAATTAAGACCACCACCTTAACACACAAACTCTTGTTGAACTCATAAAGTAGTAGGTTCAGTGACGTGCGGTGAGACAGCTGTCTTTTGGAGCTTCTGCGAGCCCGTGAATCAATGTTTCGTTGGAATCATGATAACGTTGTTGTAGCGGGAATACAGCAATGCTATTTTCTAATTGGCAGGTCATATGTATGATTCTAGACTTCGCTAAGCACTGAAGCGACTGAAACGGTGAATTTTGATCACATTCAGCAAAGTTAACAGGTAAAACGGGAGAAAAATAGGGCGTCTTTAGGCCGTCCTGCCCAAAAGTAGGGCGTCCCGTTTCTTCTTATTTTTTAGTAGACTATAGGGCAGACTAAAGCTAGCTATAAGCCTGGTTGGTGTAGACATTCGAGAGACCAAAAAGACTGAAAAGGTGTGTTATCGAATTTAGTGGGCTGGTCTGGTTCAAAATGCCCGGGCCGATTTTTTGTCCCAGTCCGCCGCTGTCGGTGGGGGGAGGTCCCATTAAGTGGATTGAAAAGGACCAGACAGAGAAATACTTGGGGATCCAAGTAGGTCCGAGACAGAAATTTGTTCAGCGTACTCTACTGTCTACGTGGCTTGATAAAATTGGAAAAGCTCCCTTGAATGGGGCTCAAAAAGTCTGGCTACTTAAGACTTACGTGCTCCCCAGACTGTATTATAAGGCTGATCATTGTGACCTGTCCTTAAACGAGCAACATGCAATGGACTATTTTACTCCAAGATGAGTGATGGCGGACTGGGCATCCCCAAACTCGACAGGGTTATCCCTGCGATGCAGGCCAAGAGATTGTGGCGCCTGCTGCAGTCAAGTGACCCGGTCACTGAAGCACTGGCATGGAAATGTAAAGGCAAAAAAGGTCTGTGTAGAGCGTGGTTGAAGGCAGGTGGGGACCCTGAGGATTTGCCTAAGTTAAGCAAGTCGGGTTTATCGCCTGAGGACCCTGCTGATGGTGGGAATAGTGAGAATCAAGTTGGGAAGTGGCAAATCCCTATTGATTGGAGAGAGGAAGAATTTCAAAGCTGGTCCCAGCTCAAGGTTCAAGGCGTGGGAATCCCTGGGTTTCGTGGCTCAAAGGAGTCAAACTCGTGGTTGCATAAGATAAAGACCCTGAAGCCTCAATTCCTCTCACAGCACTTTGGGAAAATTGGGAACAGTTGGGACATTCAGGGTGCACAGGCTCTCAAATGGCAGAACTGTTCGGGACAATTGGGAATATTCGGGACATTTGAGCTCCCCAGGTGCTCCCCTTGAATGTCCCAACAGTTCCCGATTGTCCAGGATTTTCCATTGCAAAACGCCAACCAATTGTCCCCCATTGTTCCCAATTATCCTCCACCTTGTGGCCAAAAGCGGTACTGGGACAAATGGGACCCATGGCTCGAAACTTTGAAGAATTCCTGATCGGCCCCTGGGGGCCACTCCGGCAAACCGACGCTCCCGGGCGGCAGCGGCAAAAATTTAGGTAATTGCCAGACGTGTTTGCTATTTTTCACGGCATCCGGTGACCCCGGCAAGGGTTGCTGAAAAAAGTGCTCCGTTAGCCGAAACCGGACGATCGGGTTTCATTGGGCGCGTGCCTAATGTCCCGTACTTCCCTTAGGTAGGGTAGCATTATACTTCAATGAGGAGTAATCTCCTCTAAGTCGAACGTGGGGCCTTCGTTCGCCAAAATAACGACTCCCTTATGATACATTGTTGCGGACAAAGCCGAAATTGTGGGGCGTGAAGCAACTTATCAAGCGTTTGATACGTTTTTAATAAAAAGAGACTAAGGGAGTCTATAACCCCCTAACAGAGTTGGTGCCTCTGTATGAGTTGTCTCAGGGGTAGGGAAATTCAGTCGCCCCCTACCCAGACAGGCCATTTACTGAGCGTAGTGAATTCAGTTGTAAAATGCTCACCATACTCTTATAAAGATTCCGACAGTTGTCGTTGCTTGATGGTGGAAACCAGGCATACAAACTCACACAGAACTACGTTCAGGCGGGCGTAGTGGGTCCGATTCGCCCTTCTTGGGATTGGTGCACCCTCGAAGCAATATGATACCTAGGAGACTTTTTCTTGGGCCTAAGAGCCCAAGTGCAAGGGAAAATTAGTCAGATAATGATGGTGACCAGCCGTCTCATGTTATGCCCATTGTGAGGGCTAAAACGGTTGACACTATGAGGGTCTCTATGCCCGGACCGAGACACATGTGTGATCGTTGCGGAGTGTCACTCAGCTCGTTAGCATCTGCTAGACGACATAAAGGTCGTTTCCACACGGGAATGAACTTCTCTATTGATTGTTGTATACCTCCTGGAAGAACAGGTGGGAATTCCATAACCACATCCTTGATTGTACAGGGTCACCTATGTTGAGTGCTGGTTGCGCTACAACTTCCAAGAAGCCCATGTCGATAGGTAGTCCTAGGCTTCCGCAACCTAGGACGGTACAAAAAGCATTCATTCATAAACCAAGACGTATGGCAGGAGGGAGTCAAAGGTTTTCATGGTCTGCGGAAGAAACCGAGAGACTGATAGAGCTAGACAAGTCCTTAAGGGTCGTCAAAAACAAAAATGTTCTCATCGCTGACATGCTGGAGAACAGGACCTCCACTCAGAGCTCCTCTTACTCCTGACCTATCAACAGGTATGATAAGAGGAGGAAACGGGTGGTAACCCCGATTATAATGGCTAGTTTGGATAGTCCCAGGACTGTGGCTGTTTCGGAACTGGATAAAGAGCTACTTCTGGTCCCAAGGGTGTTTGGAGTAGGGAGGAAACTTCGCTGGCAAGCTAGGATTCTGGCGCAGGAAACGAAGGTGACCTATCCAAAACTGCTCTCCGGTTGGCGAGCAGACAGTCTGGTTGGGCTAAAGAGGAAAAAGCTACCCAGGCTGTGATTGATGAGACAGGCTTGAGAAAGGGACATAAGGAGAAGTGCAAGTCAGCTCCTGAGACCTTGAAATCCCGCTCTAGAATGAGAGCCAGAGTTGGGAAAATTAGAAGATTATACTTGACTAATCCAGCCGGATTAGTCTCACTCATTGTGGAGGGGACTAGATACTGATTCTTCTTGTGTCGTCCCCATTGGCGAACTAAGACAAGTGTTCCAGACGAGGTGGAACAAGCCAGAGGAGCCCTTCTTAGGATTAGGAGGGTTCAGAGCGACAGAAAGTGCTCAAAATAAGCATTTTGATACTTTGTTCTCTCCGGGCGAAGTGCTTAGACACTTAGAGAACTTTGACAACAAATCGGCAAGTGGCCCAGATGACATTACTAAAGGGAGTTGATTGATATGGAACCTCAAGGGAACGAAACTTGCTATGCTTCTTAATAGGGGTGCACGATTCAGAAAATGTCACGATTCGATTCGATACCGATTTCTAGGCTCACGATTCGATTCAAAATCGATTTTCGATTCAAAAACTATTCTCGATTCAAAAAAATTGATTCACAGTGTGTAAATGTTAGTGCTGTCAAACGATTAAAATATTTAATCGTGATTAATCGCATTTTTGTCATAGTTAACCCAAAATGAATTGCGATATATCGCAAATTTAATTTTAATGCTCTTATCATGGAAAAGTGGATTGGCTTGCTTTATGCAATGTTTTATTTTATTGAAAAACAACATTGTCAAACAGGGTGGAACAAAATAAAAAGATAAAGTGCACATTTCAGCCTATAGTGCAGTTAAACCATGGCTTAATATTTTCTTTTTTTCAAGTTTGCTGTGAACATAGAAGTCAGGCCTCTTATTTCAAAAACAATGAACCGTAACAGTTAGGTTACCAATAAAAGGTAAGCCTACTATTTCTGTGCTTTCAGCCAGCTGCCTGTTGACATTTTCAGACAACTGTGAAGCTCGCTTCTTTTGCACATCACAACCTTTAAAGGTAAACTTTCTATTCAGAAGCTTTTTATCAACCATCACGCTCACCATCACTCAAACCGTAACGTTAGCCTACTACACAGTTTGCAAAGCCAAAAAGAATGTTAATCTTAGAAAGAAAAAAAAAGTTTTTATTTTTTAATATGAATCGATTTTTGGAATTTTATGAATCGATTCTGAATCGGAAGCACTTGCATCGCGATACGAATGTGAATCGATTTTTTTGCACACCCCTACTTTTTAACAGCTGGCTCACGGTCGGAGTGGTGCCCGACTGTGTTAAGACGTGCAGGACGGTCCTCTTGCCTAAAACCTATGACCCGACAGCTCTCAAAGACCCGAGCAACTGGTGTGTGCATTGCTTGTGCTTGCCTTCTATACCTCTCAGCTAAACACATGAGGGATGACATTAGAGTTGCCTTTAACGTACTTTGGCATCACATAGCCTCTTACGCTAAATGCATCTGTCATATAGGCCTTTTTGATGTAATACGTTTCTTACCTGGTCTTCCATTTATACTGTGTGTCTCCCTTTGCTGCAGCTATCAGTGACACTTGACAGGTAGCTGTAAACATGTCGCACACCATGATAAGTAGCTGTTAATTCAGCAACAGTAACTTTGCCTGCTGAACATTTTGTAATCATGAATGAAATTGCCTAACTTGAACACAATTCTGATGGTTTTTTGTTTAAGCATGTTCATTCAAAGCAGATTTCACTTCATGCTTTACGAGCATCTTAACTGAGCATAGGTGACATGTAGCTGAAAGTGGATCGCCTGGTGTGGTTATAAGCCATTTGGAGTAATTTCCGTTTTTCATCCAATCATTATTAAAACAAGTGTTAAGTTAAATGTTCTTTTTAACTGGCCTGTCAGTTCCAGTAGTGCCTTCCTCTTCCTCAGTCTCCCCTCCCATGTCAACGTTGTTTCTATTCAGAACAACCTACAGTAACGTGCAGTAAGCGATTCAACCTCTTTCCCACACCCTCCGATAGCAAGCATCAGTTGAATGAATGCGCAAGCGAGATTGGCTATGCTACGTCACACCCCTAGTGGGTGTGCAATCTGCGCAGGAGAAAGAGATTGAGCATAATGAGATACAATGATATGTTGAGTGTATGGACCCGCAGGAAAAAATATTTTATGATCAGGAATGTTCATGTTGACAAAGCCCATGAAAAACCGGGACATTCTGCCTAACGCCGCCCGGCTTTCTACTGTCTGCCGAACCAGTAAGTAGCTTATTTGCCGTCTTGCTGTGTCTTGTGTTGCACTTGCTTGATGTTTGACTGTGTAAGGACAGTTGCTGAGTTACTAGTTTGTCATAATGTCAAAGTCAGCACATTTCAAGAGATTTTGTTAGTTTAAGCCGCTAGCATATCGTTAACAAATAGCAATTGATCCGGAATTCTTCTTTAACTCCTCAAAATGAGTCCAAAACACTCTGCAGGCCTGGCCCCTGTTCGGAGTAGAACTGAAGCTAAGTTGATACATTTAGCTTGTGACATGAGATAATCTAGCTCGCTAAATGAGAACAGGCTATACCGGTCTGGGCCCTGTTCTGCGTAGAACTGAAGTTAAGTTGATACATTTAGCTTGCGACATGAGATAATCTAGCTCGCTAAATGAGAACAGGCTATACCGGTCTGGCGACGGGGGCTAAATTACTTATACGTCAAGTTAATTTGTCCCAGGCTAAACTCATCAGATAAATTGCGTGTACACGTCCTGCTTCAAAAGGTAGGAAAGGTCAATCACCAAAACCATGATTTTTTTTTTTTACGGTACAATAGTCTAAACTAAAAAAAAAGACTTTTTTTTCTCCTTTAAGGCAGGAGATGACCATGAACGCGTCATAACAAAATCCAACCCTGCTGCCGCTGCAAGAGCAATACAAGAAATTGCAATGATGTAAGCTAAAGCAGGTAAAACAACTTTAGCCAATATCTCCGTAATGGAGATGGGTTATGTGCTCAAATTTCCTGGGATAAAAAAAAACCCGTTAGTATTCATGTGCAAACTAAAAATCATGTCTCAGGATTGCTGCGCATGCAAGTTATTTCGGGTTTATCAACTGAACCAATGTCTCAACTGTACTAATACCATAGGCGTAGCTCGCTGTTTAGCGAGCTAGATTCCAGGCTCAAAAAAGAGAACGTGCATGTTGAATAAAGCCTAGCTGCAGCTGTCCATTTCCATGTTTACCGTTTTATTCAATAAATGGCAGCTAGCCAAAGATCACAGTTCCCAAGTCATCTTGTTTTTAAGATTGTTATTTTATTTCAAACAAGTTATATGCAAGCTATGTATACGGTTCAATCACCCAGGCAATGATCTTGTGTGGGTTATTTGGCTATATCGCTGTTGAGGAATTGATTGTGCGATTAGCAGGCAAGGGGCCTCAACAACTCCATAGCCCAGGGGCCTCAAGTGCTATTAAGATGCCCCTGAGTTTGAGAGGGTTGTGGTTGTATTGAAATGGCCTGTTGAGGTCTGGACTTTGCTGCTGCTTTTTCTGACTCGCAGGGCACAGTCTGTGTATTCAGCTCTCTCTTTCTCTCTACAACTGATTACATTACGGTTCAAACTTCAATTTTGAATGCAAATGAGTTGGTCCCCGAGGCATACAGACAGAAGTGCTGTTACCTGCGAAAGTCTGACAGTTTGTTGAGTTTGCAGGAAAAGTGCATTTGGTGCACTTTGTAATGCCCACACACTAAAGAACAGTTCTGAGAGTAAGTTTTGCTGGAAGAGTTTAAACATTGCATTCCAGGGAATGACGCAATGTATTTGAATGACCAGAAAGTAATGACATTAGCTCAGGCTGTCGTTTGTGCCGATGAATTCGTGCTCACGCTCAAAAGCACTTTTTTTTCATCACCTCCCCGTGTCTCTTCTCAGCCTCCCACTTCACAGCAGAACTTAAAGAATTCCAAGTCTTCTCGCTTCTGCTTTGCCTTTCTTCAGGAAACAGCTATTGTGATTCTGAGGTTCTCATGCAAGGAATCGAGATGGGAACTTTAAATTGATCCATGGCACACTCTTCATGTTAAGAGTGAATTCATTTCGGGATGTGTTGAAGTGGCTGCTTGTTCGCAGCTGCCAATGGACAACATCCATCTTTTCATTGGGAATGAACTGGCCCATGACAAAGTAATTCCTCTTCCTGAAGAGGTTTTGAGACGCACACTGAGGTAGACCCCAGTCTAACTGACGTGTTTCCAGTGTGTTGTAACTCGAGCTCAAGCCCGCAAGTCCCTTGATAATGCAATTGTGTTTTCTCGCGAGTCCTCAGGGAAAGGAACATGTTGGTTACTTTACAGCCAGCGGTGCTGACATTTCCAAATCTTTACTGTCTCTGCCTGTTGACAGAGAGCTGCTGAAGCGTGAACAAAGAAAAGATTCTTCTTTGGCTAAATGCCATGCTACAGCTGCTTGAAAGGTGCTTTTACTTGGTTTCCCTTTCGTCCTCTAATGTTACTTCCTGTCTGCCACTGTTTCCTTCCTGTGTCTTGTCCTTGTGCTTCCTGCCATGTGCTTTTGTGTGTTTGTACCATGTGCTCCCTTGTTGTTGTCCGTGTCGCCACCCCTCACCTGTTTCCCAATCATCACCCTGTTTGTTTGCCTGATTTGTTTTTCCTGTGTCTTGTTAATTCCTCTTGTTTAGGTCACCTGTATCATGTTGTCTAGTTTCCCCTTTAGTATTTAAGTTCAGACCACACTTACACATAGCTGGGTATTTACAGAAACGAATATTTCTGCCCCTCCGTTTTCAAAAATAACGTCGTACACACAAGGTCGTTTTCAAAAGTTTCTGTTTACATTAACCTGCATATACCCCCCGAAGCGCCATCATAACAATGCCAAACCTGTAGGTTTGCATAAGTAGGCTAATCCATTAAATTGGCTATGAGTCCTAGATATTTAAGTGGATCCTTTACGTTTATCTGGGTTACTACAACTAGGGATGGGTATCGTTTGGGTTTTATCCGATACGGTGCTAAACCGATACTTTTAAAACGATAACGGTGCCTGAACCGATAATTTTTGTTTTTTTAAAGCAAGAAAACAACGATTGACGACATTTAAGAAAGGCTTTTTTATTGCCAAGGCAATTTTTTTTTCTTCAAATTGAACAATATATTAACTGTTTAAAAGTACACTATTAATATTGATCGAATATCGAATATCGAATATTGATGGGTATTTCGCACACTGCCGACACGCTTAATGTGTAAGTTTGGGGTAATGAGGCACTTAAGATGAGCCTATACATTTCCCCTAATCAATGAATTTACATTTATTTCAATCTGCCTGCTGGTAGTAGGCTTAATGGAAATGTATCATTGAATGAGATCTTGCTAGCGAACATAATGATCTCCAACTCTTTCAGAATAAGTAGATAAAAACAAAGAGTGGGCTTTCTCATTGATACGAATTCATAGACACTTATGAGGATATACAGCCGCGGAAAAAATTAAGAGACCACTTCAAAATTATCAGTTTCTCTGGTTTTACTATTTATTGGTATGTGTTAAAGTAAAATGTACATTTTTGTTTTATTCTATAACCTACTGGCAACATTCCTACCAAATTTCAAATAAAAATATTGTCATTTAGATCATTTATTTGCAGAAAAATGACAATTGGTCAAAATAGCAAAAAAGATGCAGTGTCTTCAGATCTCGAATAATGCAAAGAAAACAAGCTCATATTCATTTTTAAACTACACAATACTAATGCTTTAACTTAGGAAGAGTTCAGAAATCAATATTTGGTGGAATAACCTTGATTTAAAATCACAACTTTCATGTGTCTTGGCATGCTCTCCACCAGTCTTTCACATTGCCGTTGGGTGACTTTATGCTACTCCTGGCGCAAGAATTCATGCAGCTCGGCTTCTTTTCATGGCTTGTGACCATCCATCTTCCTCTTGATCACATTTCAGAGGTTTTTTATGGGATTCAGGTCTCGAAATTGGGCTGGCCATGACAGGGTCCTGATCTGGTGGTACTCCATCCACACCTTTACTGGCCTGGCTGTGTGGCATGGAGCATTGCCCTGCTGGAAAAAACATTTCTCAGAGTTGGGGAACATTGTCAGAGCAAAAGGAAGCAAGTTTTTCTTCCGGGACAACGTTGTACTTTGCCTGGCTGAGGTTTGTAAAAGACCATAAGGATTGAAAAAAGCGGACTGGAGGGTCTTCTAGTTCGTCTTCTCTGATGAGCCCAATTTTCAGCTTTGCCCAACACATGGTCGTCTGATGGTTAGACGGAGACCTGGAGAGGCCTACAAGCCAGAGAGTCTTGCACCTACTGTGAAATCGGACTCATCAGAGAAGACGAACTTAGAAGAACCTCCAGTCCGCTTTTTCAATCCTTATGGTCTTTTACAAACCTCAGCCAGGCAAAGTACAACGTTGTCCCGGAAGAAAAACTTGCTTCCTTTTGCTCTGACAATGTTCCCCAACTCTGAGAAGTGTTTTTTCCAGCAGGGCAATGCTCCATGTCACACAGCCAGGCCAGTAAAGGTGTGGATGGAGTATCACCAGATCAGGACCCTGTCATGGCCAGCCCAATTTCAAGACCTGAAACCCATAAAAAAAACTCTGAAATGTGATCAAGAGGAAGATGGATGGTCACAAGCCATGAAAAGAAGCCGAGCTGCTTGAATTCTTGCGCCAGGAGTAGCATAAAGTCACCCAACGGCAATGTGAAAGACTGGTGGAGAGCATGCCAAGACACATGAAAGTTGTGATTTTAAATCAAGGTTATTCCACCAAATATTGATTTCTGAACTCTTCCTAAGTTAAAGCATTAGTATTGTGTAGTTTAAAAATGAATATGAGCTTGTTTTCTTTGCATTATTCGAGATCTGAAGACACTTCATCTTTTTTGCTATTTTGACCAATTGTCATTTTTCTGCAAATAAATGATCTAAATGACAATATTTTTATTTGAAATTTGGTAGGAATGTTGCCAGTAGGTTATAGAATAAAACAAAAATGTACATTTTACTTTAACACATACCAATAAATAGTAAAACCAGAGAAACTGATAATTTTGAAGTGGTCTCTTAATTTTTTCCGCGGCTGTATGTACTGAAAGCGCTTGTATATCATTTAGGCTAGTATATATGTGTAAATGCATGTATTTGTAGATGACCATATACAACTAGACGTTTGAATATTTGTGTGCAAATCTATGTATGGCGGGAACAGAGTATATATGTATTATTCATAATCAGAAATTCAATCAATGTAAGCAGTGAAACGAAATTGTGCTTGATTCTCTCTTTGTATCATGAGTCCATCATTTTCAACAATAATGATATGGTGTTCTAAAAACACTGTCATATAATTATGAGTGCTTTCAACCCCCATGTAGTTGCAACCCGATGGCCAAAAGAACTTGGGAGCAAGTAAAGATCAAGCATAAAAACATCCTTCAGGCTGGTGAGTCAAAACAATATGTGCCATGCAGTGGCGTAACTATAGGGAGTGCAGCTGCACTAGGGCCCGTGGCGAAAGGGGGCCCGTCCCCGATCTCATCGCAAAAGTTCGACGACTATTTTCTAGTTAGAGAGCTGGCGGGCCCCCTGTCAAGCATGCAATGGCGTAGTCTTTTTGTGATCCAGTACCATTAATTTGCAAACATTTCTCAATTATGGTGTCAGTTATTCATAATTATGAGCAATTACTTGCCCAATAAACATTTTAACAATAGACACTCTTGACCACATCAAATAATTAATTTAGCCTCATTTGCGTTTTGCTGAATGAAACAAATCTCGTTTTTATTAAGTAATATTGCCATTGAAAAACAGCAAGGGTGCCTGGGTAAAATTGTTGTCAAAGATTCACCCACACATGTTGCGATTGTTTCCCATCCTGTGTTATTTTGCATTGCGTATTGAGTAAGCTATAAGTAGGCTACCCCATGCCCCTTTAACACAAAAGTAGCTGCAGGAAGCGACTCGGCCGTAAAGAGCAGGAAGAAAGGGTGGCAAGGCTGCCAAAATGATCTTCATTTGGATTTGTGGCGGAGAGTGTAGAGGAGGACGCTACGTCTGACCCCATACCAGCCCAACAGCAATGAGCCACCAGGGTAGGCTAATCACATCACTCATAGCTCACGATCTCATAACTCACTCCATAGTCAAACAGAACTTCCTCACCCACTGGCAAGTCCTTGGTTGCAATGAAAAGGATCACATCCTTCATTTCTCCATGCTTGTCCACCACACAGTGCAGGGGCTTGATGTTTGAGTTCTTTTTGGAATGATTCACCAGCCTGCCAAATGTTCTCTTGTCAGGGTGGCAATGACACCAGTCTGAGTGGGCATCAAGGCACATTGGCTGTCCTTTACTGTTCCGGAAAAAGAAGAGATATCCAGTCTCCTTTCCAGTTGAGTTTTTGTGTATGTTCTCGCCCTCCTTTCCACTAACAACAGGCCCATGATAATCACATACAACCTCGCCTTTCTTAAAAGTGTGTGTCGTAATGATCCCATCACCCTTCTCTTCAAACTGTGTGATGTGCAGTCCTTTCCAGTCTTGTGTTTTCACCAATGTCTGGATCTGTTTGTTGTCCATGATGCGGTCCTCAGATCCAGATGGTGCCCAGTTCTCCACAACCTCAGTGCTGATGTTGGCAGTCTTGCCCTTCCATCGCTGCTTTTTAACCCATGTGTCGACCCGCTCTTTCGTTGGCCTCCTCCGATTGAATTGTTCTGTCAAAATAAGTAACAAAAGTTTTGTTAGCTATGAACACAATAATTTAAAATGTCATTTCATGCAATCAGTTTTTCTTGAAAGTAATGTTAAATATGTGAAGTCAAATACTTACCACGGGTGTGTTTTACACGCATTTCAAATTGCTTTTGCGCCCAGTGCGTGTAAAGCTTCCGCTGATTGGCCTCCGAGGTGTCCCTGCGGATTCTCACTTTTGGGATTTGACCACTCAGTGTCACAGGGTGGTTTACCAAGAGGGACTTGAATGCCTCGTGGAAATTGACTGTCATTTCCCTCAGGAATCCTCTCTAAATCGATCAAGGAAGGCTGAGGGAGAGCACAATGGTCACCATGGCTGGAAGACTCCACTGACTGAGAGCTGGTCCCTTCTCCAAGAGCCTCTTGACGGGTCCCTTCTCTGGAAGGCCCAGCACTATATAAAAATAAAACACAATGAGATTATAAGAAAACCATGTGTGTGTCTACATATAGAATGTGGTGTGCTTGACTATGTTGGCATTATGTTGACAAATATGAAATGCTTACCTTGACGGCTTCTGTAATTTCTTCAGCAGACCAGCAGCCATCACAATTGATTCAATAGATTTCATCCTGTAATGTCTGTCAGCTGTTTTGCCAGAATGGGCCAGGTAGTCAGCCACTGCTTTCTTCTTAGGGTCATCCAGGCGGTTAGCTGCTGTCTCAAATACCCTCCGTACAACCTGGCTGCTCACCTGGGGGACGTTGCACTTTTGCTGGAGCTTTATCAGATCACCAGCTGCATTGTAAATTGGCTTACCGCGGGAGGACACAAAGAAAAAAATCATCTCCATCCTTCTCATCCTGCTCATCTCGCTTACGTTTCCTTTTGTTGTAATATTTCTTGCACTTTGCACTTTGCACTTTGTTGTAATATTTCTCAAACCACACCTCCTCCTTCTTTGACAGGACAATTGAGACCACAAAATGTGCAGCCGTCTTGTGGTCCTTTACAAAAACGATTGATAAATCACCTGCGTGTCTGCGTTCAATCCATTCCTTGACCTGTAACAAAAAGAGGATATGATTAATGTTAGATAAAATATCAGGCTAAATTTATCAATAGAGCACAATAGAGCAGTAACACTCACCTTCATGCTCTGCACCACACATGGCCGTTGGCAGTGTCTTAGTATGACAATTGCCTCAAGATAGTACAGCACAAATATGCACTCGGTCATACTCAGGGAGGAAGAAGAACTGTCATCAAGTTGATTCATGATTTTCACTAAGTCACCTTCACCTTTATCAACAACAGCCAAGCATTCAGAAAGACATTTGCCATTTTCACCAGAGTTTAACTTCATCACAGAGTTTCATCACAGGTTAGCCCATAAGACTGGTCAAACTGTGTCTGTCACAATTGTGTTTGTCATATACAGTAAGCATATAACCTCTGCCATAATCTCATGTTAGTTGTTGTAGCTGTAAGGCCTTCTGTGTGTAACAGGGTTAAAAAAAAAATGCATGTTTATTTCCATAAGATATTTATTTTTCTAATACCTGTTGTGTGTGTGTTATGGTCAAAATGTTAACGTCAAAATGTGTTTGGCTGTGTTCAAGGAAAAAGGGGAAGTACCAAGATTTGTGTCCCATTACATTGATGAACTGCCTCCCGTTTCATTCAAACATGTTGATGTTTCAGCGTTACTCGGAAGAATTCTGCAGATTAATACTGACATTGAGCTTTTGAAGACTTCCCTTACCTCGCAGGCGTCCACTTGTGAGAAACTGCTGGAGGTATCAGGCTCCCTTAACGAGCGATTGGTGGTGGTGGAAAACCCCAAAGTAACTGGTCCCCCAACAGGTGGCAACGCCTCCTCCATGGCAGCAGCGCATACACCTCTTCGGTCTGCAGAGGTTCCACTGGGCAACGAGCCTGATGCACCGGGCCCAAGCTTGGGCTTGGCTATGGCGGAGACGGGGGTAAAGTCGGGAGGACCTCCTCCTGCTGTCTGCAAAACCCCACGACCGGGTATGGAGTGAATGGCAACAGGTGGATCCCCGGGCTTGTCCCCTGCTCAGTGGAGTGAAAGAGCCCCGGAGAAGACTGAGCATCCTAGCTGGAGAAACGAAAGGCAGTGCCAGAGAACTCAGCTCAACGGTTTACTGCAAAGTCTCGTGCTGAGAAACCCCAAGTCAGACATGCACGGAAAAAGACTGGTATTACTGGAACTGCAGTGATTAATAACGAGGAACTGTCTACTGTTAAAACGAAGGTGGTCAGTGTGTTCGCCACAAAATTTAAGATGAACCTTGATGCCGATACTCTCCGTCTCTTCCTACAAGCGAAGATGAACCGGGAGGTGAAGTGCAGGAAAATAGAGACACCACACAGCAGATTCAGCTCCTTCTGCATTACAGCTGAATGGAACGACTGGAAGGAGATGTACGACCCCCAGTTTTGGCCAGCTGGGTCAGTTGTCAGACAATACTTCGAGCCTCGCCGTCCAAGAGGAGCAACAAGTGTGACAATTCTACCAGAGAGATCTGCAGGGGGGACTTCTTGCCCTGCAGCGAGTGAGGGTCCGTCGGGCCCTGGTGCTGGCGCATCAATGAAGATGTCCGAGGAAACTGACAGTCCCAACGGGAATGACACAGACTCATAATGCGGGTTGTGTCCTACAATTCTCGTGGCCTCAGAGCAGGTCACACGGCTGCTGACAAGGCAAGGCGCCTTGTTGTGGATTCACTGCTTGACAATTGTGACGTTTTGTGCATTCAGGAAACCTGGATGGCTAAACAGGATTTGGAAAAATTAAACAATCTCCACCCTGACTTTCATGGTGCTGGTGAATCCACCACGGACCTCAGCACTAGAATCATCCGAGGTAGGATTGCTGGAGGGGTGGCAATTCTATGGAATACGAAATATGTCTCCATGGTCAAAGTTTTACATTTAAATGTGGACTGGGCTATTGGGCTAGAGTTTAATTGTAATGGAAATAATTTTATTATTCTCAATATTTATACTCCATATGAATCTTATGACCATGTTGATGAATTTGAGAGCAGGCTTGCATTTGTACAATCTTTTATCGAGGATAATGACTCATCTTGCATTTATGTTTTGGGTGATTATAATGCAGACCTGTCAGATAATAAGTCTCTGTTTGCTAAACATTTGTTAAGGTTCACTAGTGACACAAACTTAGTAATATCAAGTAAAGTGCTCCTGCCTGACTCAAGTTACACTTATGTTAGTGAAGCATGGAATACAACGTCGTGGCTAGATCACATTGTTTCCACTGTTGATGCTCCTGCTTCATTGGAAAATATTGAGATTTGTTATGGGTTAGCCACCTCTGACCATATCCCCATTGCCATGGTTTTAAATGTGGACAATGTTCCCAAGCTGGTCAAGCATGAGGACAACAGCAATGTAAAGATCAATTGGGAGAAATTATCCAATGATGATGTCCTCAAATATTGCTTTAGGTCTGATGAACTTTTGAGTAAGGTATATCTTCCAATGAATGCTATTTGTTGCACTAATGTGAACTGTGATGACTCCTCCCATGGTGCATGTTTGTGTTATCTTTATAACAACATAGTTAGAGCTCTTCTTGAGGCTAGCAGGTGTTTATTCACTCACTCCAGGAAGGCCAAGAACATCAAGCCAGGGTGGAATACATTTGTAGCTAGCCATCATGATGAAGCCAATGCAGCCCATAGGGCTTGGGTAATAGCTGGTAGGCCCAGGCAGGGACCTGACCTTGATAATAAAAAGAAAATGAATGCTAAGTATAAATATGCTCTGCGCTATATAAACAAACAAGAGCAGGTGCTGAGTGCTCACTCTATGGCTGATAATTTGCTCAAAAATGACATCACTAGCTTCTGGAAGGAGGTAAAAACCCTTAATAGGACTAAAGCATCTCTTCCACGCAGTATAGAGGGGGTAACCGATGTAGTGGCAATTGCTGACCTATGGAGGCAGCATTATGCAGAACTGTTTAATTGTATTAAATATGAGCCTTATCATATTTGCCAAATAGATCAAGAAAATATTTGTTTTACCCCCAATGTTGTTCTAAGTGCCATAGGGCAACTTGCAGACAAGAAAGCTAGTGGCCTGGACAACATCACTGCAGAGCACCTTAAGTTAGCTGGGCCCAGGTTGGCAGTGCTATTATCTATGTGCTTTACTGGAATGGTGACCCATGGTATATTGCCAGAATTCATGATGTCAGTAGTTCTTGTCCCAGTTATCAAAGATAAGGCTGGTAAAATTGGAAGCATTGATAACTATAGACCCATAGCACTTGCCAGCATTCTCTCCAAAGTGCTAGAAAGATTAATCCTTGACAGGATAAGTGAGTTCATAACCACCACTGACAATCAGTTTGGCTTTAAGCCCAAGCATAGTACCGACCTATGTATTTATGCTCTGAAAGAAGCAATAGACACATATAGAAGGCAGGGATCTACTATGCTTATAGGGTTTATTGATGCATCCAAAGCATTTGACCGCGTCAACCACTTTAAGCTGTTTAGTAAGCTCAAGTTTCGGGGTGTGCCCAGTAGCTTAGTACGCATCCTAGCTTACTGGTATGCGAACCAGAGCATGAGTGTAAGATGGGGGAACATCTTATCTACCCCTTTTAAAGTTAGGAACGGGGTCCGGCAGGGGGGTATATTATCCCCAGACCTTTTCAATATTTATATGGACGACCTTTCCAGGCATCTGGGGGAATGCAGTACAGGTTGTATGATAGGTGATTCCCTGGTCAACCACTTTATGTATGCAGACGACCTAGCTATACTATCCCCGAGTACAGGCGGGTTTCAACAGCTGCTTAACATCTGTACTAATTATGGGGTTGATTTTGATGTCAAATATAATGCAAAGAAGAGTGTGGTAATGGTCTGTAGAACTAAGGAGGACATCGATATTAAGTTTCCTGCCTTTCATCTGTCTGGGCAAGCTCTGGGGGTGTCCAATAGTACCAAATACCTAGGGCACATTATCACAGACACATTGGAGGATGATGCTGACATGTTTAGACAGAGGAGATTGCTCTATGTCCAAGCTAACATGTTGGTTAGAAAATTCCACCACTGTACATATGATGTAAAAATTAATTTGTTTAGAGCCTATTGCACCCCTCTCTATACAGCTCCACTCTGGGTGAATTACAAGAAGGAGAGCATGCGTAAATTGCAGTGGTGGTCCGTCAGGGCCTTCAAGGCCTTCTCTGCTGGCCTAAACATCATCAGAAAATAAATGTAATAAAATAAATTTAATTTTAATATTTTCTTTTCATAAATATGTATTAAATTATTCCCCATAGTCCATTATCTTCATTTCATAGCTTTCAGCGTTGTTAATTTATGTTAGAGCTTTCATCCAATCATATTTCAGCTATCATGTGTTGCTACGCTCCGAGGAATCTTCCCAGAGAACAGAAATCTTCCCTGAGGCCTTCAGAATTCACATTGAAGGCCCGTGTACATCTGATTGGTTATCACAACTGGCTGTTTCAGTTCTTTTAAGTTGAATGAACTGAAACAGACAGTTGTGACAACCAATCAGATTTCGAGTTGGCGACACTGGGCCTTCTAGAAGGCACGGAAGATTTATTTCCTCGCGTTGAACGTGACACGTAAACGTCCTTTGATTGGACACTGAGGCAGACCGGTGCAGTGCTTCAGTGCTCAGTTTAGCTGGCTAATGCGAAAACGACGTACATCGGCTTATTATGCTAGTTGTTTCAATTGGTAAGACTAAATATAATAACATTAACCAACTCAAATAAACTAGTTTACACCAACTTGATAATTCCAGTTTTTGATACAATTACAACGCCATTTTCAAGACGGAACTTTCAAGAAAAACTGGATATCGTGAGGATGGGAAGTTTAATGAAACTGCTTTGCAGGTGGGACAATGCGATGTTTAGTGGACAAACTTGTTACAGCTCACGGCTACTTTCGGTGGACTTAATAAAACTTTGTAGACTAATCCCTGAAAATCGCCTTTTATTTTAAAGTTGTGACAGTAATATCCAAGCGATCGTAACTGAGAGTTTACTACTCTTAATGTATTGTTAATACGGGTGTATTGATTTTAAATGCTCCGGAAATATTAATAAAGTCTGTTGTACTCGACTATGTTAAGGTGATGCAATGCTCACTTATACTGCCTTTCTGTATAAATGTAATGGTTCGAGAGCCATGGCGTCATCATAATGATGGTATTAGGAGGTGGATTCACACAGTTTAACATCGTGTAGGACATCGCTGAAGGCCTAGTCGTGAAATGCACGGACCGCCACTGGTAAATTGAAAGTAGCCTATAATGACTGTCTTAGGATACTCCTGAAGAAACCCAGGAGTACTAGAGCCAGTCAGCTGTTCTGTAATGCGGGTCTTACCACCTTCATGGCCTTGCTGAGGAACCTTACTTTTAAGTTTATGTGTCGGCTGGACCGCTCTTCAAATGTTTTAATTGATCTGATGACAGACCCTGGCCGCAGCTCTGTCAAGTACACATCTAAGATTTGGGAACACTGGCATAAGTGCCTTTTTTAGCCCTTCTTTCCTTGTGTATTTATATATATTTATGATTGTATGTAATTTATTGATTTTATGTATTGTACATCTTCCATGTGGGCCTTGAGCCTGTAATGAAGTTTATTATTATGGTTTCCATTGCTGCTGATAATATGTTTCTCTTAATGGTTGGAACTGCAAATACCACAATGCTTATTCACAAATTTCTTTGCTCTCTTGTTTAGAGAGGACACTCTGTGAAGAAGTTAAAAAACTAAAATGTAATGTGCACTGGTTGTAGAGCTCCCTGTCATCCTGTCTCAAGCCGGTCCTTGTCAAGTGGAACTCCAAGAACCTTTTCAAACACTTGATGTAATTTCCTGATGTTTGTGCCTTATACCCTGCCTTAGCCTATTGACCAAGGAAGTCTCTGAGCTTCTCTCTGTCATTGACAAACTTCAAAGATGGTTCCGTAGGATCAGCAAAATACAGGTACTGGGAAACACTGTCAACCTCCTGTTGGTACTTTGCATTTTCGTAATCATTCTTTAGGTGTTCGGCAAACCTCTTGAGCAATGGATGATCTGCTGAATGCTTTTTCAAAATGCCTAAATCCTTCGCTTTCACCATTTTGTCTTTGGTATACTTTTTCTCTTGTCTACATTGAAACAGCTCATCGCTGCCGCAAGATTCCACATCAGATGGCTCTGTCTCTCCGGGTGCCTCCCCAGGGCATTCAGAAAGGGTTTCGGTGACCAACCTTAGATTACCAATGGGCAGAGGAGGAGGGACTCCTGTCACAAACAAGTGATGGTATTTCAGCTCCTCAATCAATCCTTCGAGTGGATTTGGTGATGAGACGATTTGCTTCAGGACTGCATAACTAAAAGCCAGTCGATTCTTCAGGAGGCCACACACATCTTTCATGGCCTCTAGGATCTGTGGTGGTGTCTTATCCTTCATGCAGACTCTGCACAGGTGACAGGATAGAGACTCTTGGGTCCTCAAACAAACTGGACAGAGTAGATAGTGTCTATGTGCAGCTGCAGAGTTTCTGGTAAAAGAAAATAAATACGTTCATTCAGAAGTCATCACAACAAAATATTTAAAACATGGTAATACTTCATGAGCAATTACACTATATATATATATATATATATATATATATATATATATATATATATAAATAAACAGAGGCATTAAATATTACTTACTTTTCCCCAGCCATTTCTTAAGATGAGACAGTGAGTGAAGATCAATCTCCGGAAGAATTATGGCTGTTCAGAAGAAAGACAAATTAGAACAAGAACCTTTAAGAATGTAAGCTTTAGTTCTCTAGGCAGAATGGTCGAATCAAATATAGCAAATTAAAAAGGCTTTTTGAAGAGAAAACCCTTCTTGATCAGAAATAGCAATTCAAATTGCTTGTATAGGCTATTGCCAAGGAATAACAGCGCTTTAGAAGTAGAAGGTAGCAATTAGAATTGCTTTTGATTCAATTCAACCTTCTTGCTTCAGAAATTTCTGAGAGTGAATTATTTACTAAATCAGTCCAGTATTTATCTTGCCAAAGTCTGTGCTCATTGGTTAACAGAGCCCCAGTGCAGTGAAGCCCCACCCCTAGTCATGTGCTGCTTTAGAAATTGTTAATGGGCCATTCAAATTGGTTTCACGTCTTTTGTGGAAGGGCCATTCAAACTGGTTTCACTTGAACAAGAAATTATACAAAAATGCATTGCAGTTTCACAGTTGCTCTGTGTGTGAATGTAACGCATCCATTTATGTACAGACACAATTATTATCTTTTCCAGACCTTGAGGAATGTGTGATTGAAATGATTAATCAAAATGTGGAGAAAAAGCCAATCTTGGAAAAAGTCTGCTGAAGTTTAACCAAAATGAGCAAGCAAGCCTGTCTCCATTTGCGGAGGGTATGCTTGAAGGATGGCTCTGATGCCGATGTTAATGCCATTGTTGACAAGACGGCGTCTCATCTTCACTCCTTGAATGTCGATATGTAATGGTTTGGAGTTACTACGTGTAAAAAAAAGACTAGAAATTGAATGTGTATTTGTTTCGAGTCTCAAGCCTATAAGATTGTAGCCTGGGTGCCATCCGTTTGTACGCGTTCCACTGATTGCTGCCTTCTCGCTGAACAAACGGTCTGGGATTGCTCCACCCGCTTTGGTTTGGTTATGACGTCATGTAATGAGCTGAACCACGAAAAAAAAGATGATAACAATCGGCCTCTCCACTCTGTGGAACACAGAACTGCCGGCAAATTTCTTGTATACCAAAGGCACAAGTTGATATTAAACTCTTTCCATACCCAGTTGGTAACAGGGCGAGGACGTTTTTCCCGGAAAGAAAAGCTTTAAGTGCTTCGTTTTGTTCTGAAAATACCTTCTAAATCACATGTGTGAAACTAAAGGCCCGACAAGCCATTTAGGCCGAATCTCGATTCTTCTCCTTGCCCCTTTTGCTTAGTCTTGTCTTAGTCTTAACCCTAGCACTTGCAAGTGTAAGGGCCAAGGGCTGAGATCTTTCCCCTATGAAATGAGACGCCACTCGGTTTCGGGTACGTCATGCGTGACTGTGTGAGCTATGAAACTAGCGATTTAAAAAAAGTCTAATGAAGAACATGGTTGCAAATATATATGTATACAACTGTGTAGAGCACGAAACAAGACTGTCGTCATTTTAAAATTAATTATAAGCCAAAAATACTTACATGAAGTGTATGTAGCATGATAGCTGGCAAGCTACCATATAAGCCAATGGAGTGGTGGTATACGCGCTAATTGTATCCTAAAAACTACCGTTTGAAAGCTGCAGTTAAGACCGACAATACTATGCATCGTTCGAGTAGCACATTTCAGATCAAACCTAGTCATTAGAAACATATAAAAAGTTGTGTAGATAGCTTTATTCATGTAAAATATTCCTCGCTTCAAGCAGCCATGTTTTTTTTGAAAATTCCCGAGCTGGTTTCGCGGTGTGCTCTGGGATAGCCCTTGGAGTTAAGGTAGCTTTTCGATCATCTCAAAAACGAGGGCCATACACCCCTTAACCTTACCCCTTAATCTTGATCAAGTTGGGTATTGAGACACCACTAGCTCTCACATGAACGCGCAATTTTAAGGGTAAGGGGTAAGATAAGGGGTAAGGGGAAGTATTGAGATTGGGCCTTAATCTGGCTATTTAATCTTTATTTAGTTTGCCTTATTTTACCTCAGGATTAATAAAGTACCCATATACTATTTATATATCAGAGCTTGTCTGCCGCAGCCGCTGGTATGTCGACAATGCACTGTCCACGCGTTGGTAGCATACGTTAATTTAGAGAGCGCTTGCCCCACTGTCCGGCCCTCGACTAACCCATTTTTTTTTTATTTCGGCCCTCTTTGTATTTGAGTTTGACACCCCTGTTCTAAATTATCAAGAACAGACGAAATCGCCTGTTCGATCAACTAGACCTTTCGGCGCCCACGTCGATAATGTTTATTATAATGAGAAGCCTTCCTGTTCATAGACATATATAGGCTACATATGAGGCTTCAATCTTCTGAGTAACTGTATTGTGAGTGAGTTTGTTAAGTTTGTTTGTAGAGTTCAGATTCCTAAAATGAAATGAGAACACACCAAGAAGTGCAGGAACCATAACTGTAACACTGTAGACCCATGAAATACCAACGTATTGCCATGTATCTTTCCCCAAAACTCCCATTCTGACACATTGTAACAAAGAATTATCACCTCCCCAAGATTGCGGCCAGTTCACACGCGAGCCAATGACGGGACCAATCAGCGCGCTCGTCCATATTCTGCCCGAATATCGTCATAACCAAACCAAAGCGGGTGGAGCGTTCCCAGACCGTTTGTTCAGCGAGATCAGTGGAACGCGTACAAACGGATGGCACCCTGGCTAATAAAGTTGCACTGGGTGCCTTTAAAAACTCAGTGTAAATAACTTTGAAAATATGAATATACCTAATATCCATGACTTTTCCAAAACTTTTTGATTTTTTTTTTTTCAAGCACTTTTCCAGGCCTGGAAATAACCTTTTTAAAATGTCATGACTTTTCCAGGTTTTTCATGACCGTACGAAACCTGAACAAAAGGTTACCTCCTGACGGAGGAAACCTAACTAGCGACAGCTAACTAGTAGTACTGGTAGTGGCGTAAGTACGATATGAATTATTTTGTTGCTAGGCACATTACGTGGGGCACATATACAACTGCCTGAGCTCCCAATGTAAACGCTGTCCTGTGTCGCTCACCCTCATTGATGTTTTCATAGCATCATTCTTATGACAGTCGGCTTAGGCACCCAAAGGAAGCATCCAAATCTGCGTGACATTTCGGTCCGGGCAGGTACTGGTTGTATAGGAACAAGTGAAGAGCAGGCAGCATTTCACAGAGCAGGCACAAACAGAACTAGCCATCAACCTTTTAACAGAGAAAAATCGAAAGGTAAACGGGTAAAAGTGTTGCTATATTTAGCACAAAAATATTCAAACATCACGATGAGCAGCAAATGCAACAAAACAACTGCGTGTGTAACGAGGGTCAACGGCAGATCAGACAGACTGTCAAATAAACGGAGATGACCACAAAACTTTTCCTGGTATCTTAAAGGTGCATTATGCAACAATTATGCTTCAGGATTAGGGTTAGGATAAGCAGTTTAAACTTAAAATAACAGCTTAAAAAAAATTGGGGCGCTACAATGACATTTAATATGGAGAATCGCGTCGGTGCCATTGGCATAGCAGGGTCCATAGGCATATAACTGCATTCTGTAGTTTTGCCTGCCGCAGCCCACCGACCTGACTTGCTTACCTTCTGCCGATCTAGTAAGTAGCTTATTTGCCGTCTTGCTTAATCTTGTGTTGCACTTGCTTGATGTTTGACTGTGTAAGGACCGTCGTTGAGTAACTAGTTTGTCATAATGCCAAAGTCAGCGCATTTCAAGAGATTTCGTTAGTTTTAGCTGCTAGCATACCTTTAGCGAATAGCTATTGATCCATACTTCACCTTTAACTTTTCAGATACCAATTAATACTCCATCCTCAGCCATCAGCGACCAGCCACCCCACCCTGACTTCTGTTCCACTCCAGGGACACAGCAAGAGAGCAGGCAGGATCATTGCTGACCCTTCCCATCCTGGCCACCACCTCTTCCCATCCAGCAAAAGGGTCCGGTCAATTAAAACCAAAACCTTGCGCCACCTGACCAGTTTCTTCCCCACGGTAGTGGGGCTGACAAACAAGCCCCCAGCACCCCGCACACAATGCATTTTACTTTGCACTTAAGTTTGCATCCTTATTCATTCAACACATCAAAGCAAGTGCGCATAATTTATTATATATAAGCAATTTTGTTAACACTTTCTCTTGCACAGTAAGCTCATACTGTTTTGATTATTTGTATGTTTGACTATTACCCTTATTTTTTAGGGATGCACGATATTGAATTTTAGCTGATATCCGATATTTACAAGCTAATTTTGGCCGATTGCCGATGCCGATACCGATATATATACACCTCAGCTTTTTAATTATTGAAAAGTCTCTCCTATACTAGAATTAATCTGTTATTATGCTACGGTATTGCTTTAAATACAGGACATTACAGATTCGATTTGTATCATTGAAGCTGAAATGGTTTCAAATATGGCAGATTTATTTATATTTTCACGTCACAATTTTCATACTTGAACAGTACCTCCTTGAACTTGAACAACTACACTCAGGAAATCCGGCTTGGCTTACTTGGCAAGCTAACATTGGTTAACTGACTTACAGTTTAATGACGTCCCTTCTACGATTTCTAGACTAATCAATGTAACGTTATTGCCAAGTCAGCTGTATAAATTCCATAAATGCAAAAAAGAGCCATGTACAGATAGCGTGGGCTTGTGATATAACGTTTCACATTAACTCCTCTGGTGTCACGTAGCATGCAAGCTAACAAGCTAGTGTTGTCTAACTAACTCCGTAACTTATTAACATCTATTAGCGCAACAGGTAATGTTGTAAAGCGTGGCACGCGGGTGGTCTGCATCTATGCATGCAACCTACGTTATGACCAAGCTGCATCTCCTTCTCCTGAAAAGTTTTCTGTCAAAGTCAATGGCCTGTATATGAGAGTGTACTTGGCAATACAAATCATTCTGATTCTGAATAGAGGAATATGCTGAAGAATAATGTAAGAGATCCATATTGTACAATAAAGCCTTTATTGTTCCCTTTATGGGTTTTCCTGTAAATGAAGGTGCACAAGAAATCAGAATTTCAGTTTAGTCACAATTCATGTCAAAGGTCACAAATACATTAGCCAAACCTTTGCTTTACAGTGTTACTTACATTCAGCTGCCGTTTCAGCAATAACATTTCCTATTTCAGTTTCTCTGCAACCAGAGTATTAATTTGCATTTTGGACCGCAAGAAGCGCCTATACAATGTGCGCACATTGTCATCATCAGGCTGAAAAAAAAGACAAGATAACCATTTATAACTTTGTTCATTGTGGTGGTCAAATGCCAACTAAATTCCGACCTCACCTCACAATGTGAGGGTATTAAATGAGAACTCACCTCCCCATCCCCAACAGAGCGAGAGGGGCCAGGCTCCGGACGATCAGGCTGTGGTCCAGCAGCAAGATTAGCCTAAAGGAATGCATTGATGTAGTCAGTGCAAGCAGTGAGTTGAATAGGATTATTAGTTAACAAAACTTGCATTTACCAAATCGCTCGAGAAGGCCGACAGAGTTTCTTCATCGTCCTGTTAGTGAATTAGGAATTATTAGTAACTGTGGAAAATTGCCTTTGGTTTCAAAAACACACAATGAACATGTATAGAATCATTACACAATGATGCAACAATATCAACTTACATCAGTGGCCTCCTCTCCCCTGCCCAACACCTTGCTAGGTGGCTGCAGGAGGGTGATGGAACATCCGGCCACTGCAAAATGTGACGATGGTTAACCAAATTACTAATTATGAAGGAAACTCATAGAATGAAGTGCACCTACCTTGGACATAAGCAGTGGTGTCAAAAGTAAACACATTCGTTACTTAAGTAAAAGTATTGATACTGGAGTTTTAAAATACTCTGGTAAAAGTTGAAGTATTGACGTAACCTCTTTACTCAAGTAAAAGTAAAAAAAAGTACAGGCTCTAAAATGTACTTAAAGTACTCTGGTACTTTAAAAATAAAATACTCTGGTAAAAGTTGAAGTATTGACGTAACCTCTTTACTCAAGTAAAAGTAAAAAAAAGTACAGGCTCTAAAATGTACTTAAAGTATAAAAGTAAAAAGTAAAAAAGAAAAAAAAAATATTTAAAGACAAACTAGATGGACTTAATATAATTGACACGACTGTAAGAAAAAAGAAGCTTAATTTAATAGCTGATGAGTGCTACATGGAGCCCAAGCCATGGTTAAAATTGTCATACAAAAATATAATAATGCTGTCGAAGACAACAAACTAGAAGAGCATGTTTTTCTCAAACGTTTTTGGAATTCAAGTAGACCTCCACCCCATTTGCACATTCGTCTCTCATCAAGGGCCTTTGCAACTAGGTTCATAGTCTTTGCATATTCTGCCAGAAATTCAAGCTTGACGGGAGTCAAATAAAAGACTCAAAATGTCATATTTATTTCATGGAACACTTTCAATTCAATAACAAACCAATTATGTAATGCTTATCATCTGAAATGAGGGTTAGTAAATATACTGTTTAGTGTTTTAAAGCTTTTAAATTCAAAGTGAAAGAATATAGATACAGTTCAGCTTTAAAAATTAAAAGGGGCAGGTACATGCATGGGTATTTTTAGTGCACTGTAAACAGCTGTAATGGCCTTGTTGTACTTGTTCCCTTAATTTGTTTTGCTTTGATTTTTAGAAAGTTACCGAGTTACACTGTATAATGTAAAAACCCCATTATTGTAACTGAAAAATATGCCTGAGGATTTGCACAGTGTCTGAGCCATCTATATAATGTTAGCATGCTACTAGCTGTTAGCAATTCCTACGTGATTCTTGGGTTCGAAAAGTTTGCACCGCATTCTCCATGATCCTTTTTGCTCACGACGATGTTAAACAATTCTTTGAGGTAGGGCCAGGGATGTGGACGGTTTTGCTGTTCTCCATCGCCATACTGTCTTGCGTCTTCAGACCCTTCACGCATCTCGCCAGAGTTGCCATTTCTCTCTGACACTGCCATTGACGCGCGTTGTATTTAGTATCATTTGTTCGCCTCCGTTGTCTTGTTTTGCGTCATGCGTAAAGAATATGGATAGCCCTAACCAATGAGTGTTATGGGTTTCTATGCTTCATCCAATTACGCTCGAAACAGTATCTGGATGGCGCCATTGAACTGTATTGGATGGCGCACATTTGAAACTTTTAAAAACAAAACCGGAACTAAGAGTAACAAGCCTTATTTAAAAATGTAAGGAGTAGAAAGTACAGATAATTGTGTTAAAATGTAAGGAGTAGAAGTTAAAAGTTGCCAGAAAAATAAATACTCAAGTAAAGTAAAAATACCTAAAAACTCTACTTAAGTACAGTAACGAAGTATTTGTACTTCGTTACTTGACACCTCTGGACATAAGGGTTCTCTTCTCCTGCCACCACCTCTCCAGAGGAGCTGGTCCCAGCTATGCCCTCCATTAGGGGCCTACCTCTGTTATTGGCCAGGGCCAGCTCCTCAGCAGCAGTGAGCTCTGGCCCTCTGGGTCCTCCCCCTGTCCTCTCCATGTCTGCCCTTTTTTTGTTTTCTAAAATATGAAGGATATGACACTGACTAGCTGTTCAATACATTACCATGGCACATATTGTTTTTCTGATTTCTGATTATGAATAATACATATATACTCTGTTCCCGCCATACATAGATATGCAAACAAATATTCAAACGTCTAGTTGTATATGGTCATCTACAAATACATGCATCTACACATATATATATACTAGCATAAAATATATACAAGCGCTTTCAGTACATATATCCTCATAAGTGTCTATGAATTCGTATCAATGAGATAGCCTACTCTTTGTTTTTATCTATTTATTCTGAAAGAGTTGGAGATCATTATTTTTGCTAGCAAGATCTCATTCAATGATACATTTCCATTAAGCCTACTGCCAGCAGGCACATTGAAATAAATGTAATTTGATTGATTGGGGTAATGAGGCACTTAAGATGAGCCTATACATTTCCCCTAAACTTACGCATTAAGCCTGTCGGCAATCTTTTGCTAGGCTGCCTGTTTTGCTCTGGCTGAGGTGGCGGTGTTGGATTTCGCCAATATAACGTCCTTGTAGTCCTCGTAAATGTTAATAAAGAGCGTCTGCTCTGCAGCAGTAAAGGAGTGCGAGCATTCTTTAATTGTTTTGGACATTTTTCCGTTACAAAATCCTGGTTTTGGTTATCGACCTTTCATGCCTTTTAAAGCAGGACGTGCAAGCGCAATTTAGCTGATGATTTTAGCCTGGGACAAATTAACGAGAGGTTCAAATCAAATCGGGCTTGGCCTTTTCTCAATTAGCGAGCTAGATTATCTCCAGTCGCGAGCTAAATGAATTATCTTAGCTTCAGTTGTACGTCGAACAGGGCCCAGGTAACAAGTTTAACTATAAACAAGGTAGAAAAGATAGGTATAAACAAATAAGAAAATGGTGTAATTTCATTAAATAAATGCAAACAAACTAATACATTTTTGACTCAAAAGGCAATTATGCTCATATTTTTGCAAAAGAAGTTTGAAGCTGTAGTGTGTACAGAGTGTTTGTGTTTTGTATGTATTTATATTCATAGTGTAGTTTTAAACAGTTAATATATTGTTCAATTTTAAGAAAAAAAATTGCCTTGGCAATAAAAAAAGTCTTTTTTTAAATGTCGTCAATCGTTGTTTTATTGCTTTAAAAAAAAAAAAGCATCGGTTCAGGCACCGATATCGTTTTAAAAGTATCGGTTTAGCACCGTATCGGATAAAACCCAAACGATACCCATCCCTAGTTGTAGTAACCCAGATAAACGTAAAGGATCCCCTTAAATATCTAGGACTCATAGCCAATTTAAAGGATTAGCCAAATGCAAACCTACAGGTTTGGCATTGAAACTTTTGAAAACGACCTTGTGTGTACGACGTTATTTTTGAAAACGGAGGGGCAGAAATATTTGTTTCTGTAAATACCCAGCTATGTGTAAATGTGGTCTGAACTTAAATACCAAAGGGGAAACTAGACAACATGATACAGGTGACCTAAACAAGAGAAATGAATCAGGCAAACAAACAGGGTGATGATTGGGAAACAGGTGAGGGGTGGCGACACGGACAACAACAAGGGAGCACATGGTACAAACACACAAAAGCACATGGCAGGAAGCACAAGGACAAGACACAGGAAGGAAACAGTGGCAGACAGGAAGTAACATTAGAGGACGAAAGGGAAACAAAGTAAAAGCACCTTTCTAGCAGCTGTAGCATGGCATTTAGCCAAAGAAGAATCTTTTCTTTGTTCATGCTTCAGCAGCTCTCTGTCAACAGGCAGAGACAGTAAAGATTTGGAAATGTCAGCACCGCTAGCCATAAAGTGGCCGACACTTTCCTTTCCCTGAGGACTCGGGAGAAAACACAATTGCATTATCAAGGGACATGAACAGTCAGGGGGGTGCTACTTGCGGGCTTGAGCTCGAGTTACAACACACTGGAAACACGTCAGTTAGACTGGGGTCTACCTCAGTGTGCGCCAAAGGTCTCGATACCTCTTCAGGAAGGTAATTACTTTCTCATGGGCCAGGTAATTCCCAACGACAAGATGGATGTTGTCCATTGGCAGCTTCGAACAAGCAGCCACTTCAACACATCCCGAAATGATTTCCCTCTTAACATGAAGAGTGTGCCATGGATCAATTTAAAGTTCCCATCTTGATTCCTTGCATGAGAACCTCAGAATCACAATAGCTGTATTCTGAAAAAAGGCAAAGCAGAAGCGAGAATAAAGACTTGGAAATCCTTAAAGGCACTATATGCAACAATTATGCTTCAGGATTAGGGTTACGATAAGCAGTTTAACCTTAAAATAACAGCTTAAAAAAAATTGGGGCGCTACAATGACTTTTAATATGGAGAATTGCGTCCGTGCCAATGGCATAGCAGGGTCGATAGTCATATAACTGCCTTCTGTAGTTTTCCCTGCCGATGCCCGCCGACCTGACTTTGATTACCTTCTGCCGATCTAGTAAGTAGCTTATTTGCCGTTTTGCTTAGTCTTGTGTTGCACATGATTGATGTTTGACTGTGTAAGGACAGTCGTTGAGTAATTAGTTTGTCATAATGTCAAAGTCAGCACATTTCAAGAGATTTCGTTAGTTTTAGCTGCTAGCATACCTTTAGCGAATAGCTATTAATCCTTACTGCACCTTTAAGCTCTGCTGTGAAGTGGGAGGCTGAGGAGATGAAGAAAAAGTGCTTTTGAGCATGAGCACGAATTCATCAGCACAAACGACAGCATGAGCTAATGTCATTACTTTCTGGTCATTCAAATACATTGCGTCATTCCCTGGAATGCAATGTTTAAACTCTTCCATATAACTTGTTTGAAATAAAATAACAATCTTAAAAGCAAGATGACTTGGGAACTGTGATCTTTGGCTAGCTGCCATTTATTGAATAAAGCGGTAAACATGGAAATGGACATCTGCAGTTAGGCTTTATTCAACATGCACGCACAACACAGAGAAATATTTTGTTGCCAACTGCACATAAAAACGGGTGAATAAAATATAATGATTTCATTTCATTTATTTCTTTGCCAACTGCACATATGGTGTTTAATTAAAATGGCAAGTTGAAGGAACACATTTAATTTAGGATAGGCCTATAGGCTAATAAGACAATCATAAATGGATCACTACAACGTCTTTCTCCGGATCTTACCGCAAACTCGTTTATTGTTTCATTAAAGTCCACGGCCCGAAGAATGTCATATTCGATGGAGAGTAGGGTGAGATGGTTCAACCGCTCTTGCTTCATGGTGGACCTCAGTTTGCTTTTAACGAGGGCCAGTTTTCAGAAGTTGCTTCGCCGAACCCGATAAAGGGGCGTTCTCTTTTTTGAGCCTGGAATCTAGCTCGCTAAACCGCTAAGCGAGCTACGCCGAACGGTTTTTGAGGCTGCGGCTTCAAAACGATCAAATTGATCACATAACCCTGCATTATATTTTGTGACCAGGGTTCCGTTTGACGTAGCTCGCTAAGCGGTTTAGCGAGCTAGATTCCAGGCTTAAAAAAGAGAACGCCCCTTTATCGGGTTCGGCGAAGCAACTTCTGATAAATTACCATTGTAACATATCACTTAGCACTAACCTGCTCCAGTGCAGGCTAACCAAAGTTTACCTGGCTAAGCTTGCCACACCCACGGCAAAAGGAGGGATCCCATTGACAAGGAGTCATATAAGATAGTTTATTAGTGGAGAGAGAATTCTTTGCGATCACCAAGATCAATTTTTCCATCATGATGAGTTATTGTATGAGCCCTACCGATTCACCCGACAAGGAATAATTAATTTAAAAGACCTTCTCGAGTCATTTGTTGCATACACCACCGCCGAACATTGAATGTCTTCACTTTCTTGCGAGTGGTACCCTACATTTTTGTAATGTTGGCGATGCGGGGAACAAAGCACTCAGAGAGTAACTATGACTCTCTTAATGTGGGTGAGGGTTAATAGATAAAGCGGTATGTGTTGAGGTAGGACTGTATTTGAATTGTTCGAATGTATAATCACACACAATCATGAGTGTCGGCCATAACACTACTTCACGGCCAGGATGTTCAGGGAGGTGCAAGTTGGATATGGATTACTCAGGAGGCAAGATCTGATACAACCAAGCTGTATTGAAGGTGCAGGAATATCAGCAGCATAAGGATCCTCTAACAGAGATCTTCCGTTTGTACAAACAACAGTGTGGAAATATATGAAAACATATAAGGTGTACTGAGCGTGTGGTTCTGAAACAGAGTAAAACATGGGAAAACCATAAGTACACTACGTAGCCCTCGCGCACATGTCAACGCTGACATTTTAACCTAACAGGCTAATTTAACAAGCTAACAAACATCATTCATACATAAATGCTAGCATTCCTTTACTCATTAAACACTAACGATAAACAATGACTTCTCTAAACATATAACATTGCTTATGAAAGGAAATTAACATGACATTAGAACACTTACAACTCTCATAGACGCACACGTCGAACTTAATGTTTGTCGTTCACACATGAGGCACGCAGTTTTACTATCTCAACGCGACACGGTAAATAAAACAATGTGGGAGCATGACGTCGGTGCTGCCCATGTCAAACTAAAAGTCCCCAATCGCGAAAAGGATAAACAATGTGTAATATGGAATATAAACCCAGGGCCTTTTTTAGGCTCAGAGCGAATAGAAATATTTTTTTTTCACCCATGGTTAGTTTGGACTTGGAAATATTTTCAATTTTTTTTTTTTCACCCATGGTGTGACCTGCACACACATGCTAATATATTAAATAAATACTTTAGATGAGCCCTGCCTTTCAAATAAGTTAGTTCTAATTACATTCTTTCAATCTAATTCCTTCTTTTATAAAAGCTCCGAAGGATATTCAAGGACCAGCATTAAACCTTGAAACAGGTCGCTGTAGCCCACTTCTTAGCGGTAGCCCCCTGGGAGCGGATTGCATTAAGCAATTTGTAGTTTCCATTAAACCACATTCCCCTTGCACCAACAGGGAAACCGAATACCTCCACTGAGGTAACTCCGAAGGCTTTCATTACGGCCTTTGAGATCACTTTGTATCTTTTTATCTTGCTAGTGTTCGCCCGCCCGAGGGAAGCCTTTTCTCTCTCAAATCTCACAGTGGCGTCAACCACCAACCCTTTCCCTTTCTTTATTAACACAAGATCTGGCCTGCTTGTGATACCCTCCACAATGAAGGTTTTCTCTTTATACGTTTTCCATTTATGTTTAACCGCCAGGCGCTGCAATCTGTTGCACAAGTTTTTGTGCCTGAGCATCCTGTTTCCCTGTACTGCCCAACCCATACCCAGAATGTGAGATGTGCTTTCGAGGCTCGCATTACAGCCTCTGCACGAAGCGAAGGTCTTGCTTTGACCTCTTGCTTTAAATTCCCTTGTGGGAACCACATTCGCCCTCATCTGGAGAGCTTCTGTAAGGACTTGAGGAGCCAGTTCTTTTATCTCTTGAAGCCACCAGTTCGACTCTTTTGAGTCTTTAAACCCCTCGATACCCACACCTTGAACTTTCTGTCTGGACCACCTGAGGAATTCCTCACCCTGCCAATCCAGTGGGACTTGCCATTCCGCCACCTGGATGTTTCTTGCCGTATCACTGTTAGTAGATAGTGGAACTGAACTCCCATCAGTTAGCTTTGGCATCTCGTCAGGCCTACCACCTGCCTTAATCCAGGTTTTCCTGAATACAGGCCCAGGCTAGCCTCTTAGTGACTGTGTCATTGGACTGAAACAGCCTCCACAATCTCTTTACCTGCGCGGCTGGAATTGTCCGAGCCAGCTTTGGGATACCAAGTCCCCCGTCTCTCGTTTTCGAGTAGAGTAACACTTTGCACGTAGAGTGGTGAAGTTTCAGCCACTCCTTAATTCTCGCTCTGACCAGTCCATCCAGAACATCCAGTTCAGGCATTGCAAGATCACAATGATCCGCTTCGTAGTACATTTTGGGCAAGATGTACTTTTTTAGCAACCAAACCTTCTGGGGCCCTGTCAAAGGAGCATCGCCGATTTTGCTTAACCAAGAAGCCATCATCTTCTTCCTTGCAAAACCTTTCTTAGGACCGACCTGAACCCCGAGGTACCTCACCGTTAGGTCAGATTTAACCATTTTGATGGTGCCGCCCCCCACCATCCATGGTTTGCACTTATTAACCATCATTTTCGTGGCCCACCTTACCTTCATAGGGGTCAAAAGGTAACCGTGGCACTTTTGAGGGTGCACCTTTAAGCCTGTCACAGAACTTGTCTAGGATGCTGAGGTTTCTACTCATTCCTTCCCACGAGTCACTGAGTAGGACCAGATCATCGGCGAAAGCCATAGAAGCCAGACTAACCCCAGCCGCTTCAAATCCAATCATAGGGATTCTAGCTGTCGCAGAAGGGGATCGATAGGCAGATTGAATAGCAAGGGGGAGAGCTGGTCCCCTTGCTTTACACCTTTTTCTATCCGGATCTTTCCGGATGATTTGTCACCCACCTCGAGCCTCGTCACACAGTCTGTGTATGAACTTCGAATGACGCCAATAATGTGGTCGTCGAGGACCCTGTCTTTCAACACAGCCAACAGGTGGTCGTGAGACACTGAGTCAAAAGCCTTCGCTATGTCAATCATAACAACGGCTAGTGGCAACTTGTCTGACATGCTCAAGTTAACCACATTCTGAAGTATAGAGAGGTTCTCCGAGCAGCCTGGTGCTTTTATAAAACCTCTCTGTCTGACACTTATTTCACATGCCTTGCTAAGACGTGCATGTCAACATATAGACTTATAGCCAACATTCGACAAAGGGGGCCCTTTACAATCAAGTATGTGATTGTGGAAATCCCACCTGGTTTTCCAGGATATGCCGCATCGGCAACACTCTATGACAAAGTTCATTCCCGGGTGGGAACGACCTTGGTGTCTCCTGGCAGATGCCAGCGAGTTGAGAGATACACCGCAAAGGTTGCATGTGTGCCTCAGTGAGGGCATGGAAACCCTCATAGCATCACATTCAGCCCTGATAAAGGGCGTAGAATGAGACGGTTTAACTCCATCGCTTTCTGACTCATTGTCCCTTGTTGATGGGCTCTTTGGCCCATGAAAAAGTCTTCGGGGTAACATTTTACTTCAAGGGTGCACAACTCCCAAGAAGGGAAATCGGTCCCACTACGTCCGCCCCAAACGTAGTTTTGTGTAGGGTTTTTATACTTAGTTTCCACAACTAAGCAACGACAAGCGTCGACAGTATTATTACTCAACGACAGTAGCTCTCAGCCTCAAGTTTTAGATCAATCTTTCTTTCTCTCTCTTTGCAAGACCTACCAGATCTCTCGGTGCGATCATCGAGCCCCCTGTCCCTTAATACAGCCCGTAAGTGTTCGTGAGACACCGAGTCAAATGCCTTAGCAATGTCTATCATCACGATAGCCAGCGGTTTACGCTCGGACAGGCTGACCCCCACCGTGTTTTGGAGGATCGAGAGATTCTCAGAACAGCCTGGGGCTCTTATAAACCCCCTTTGCCTCTCACTTATTACACAGGCCTTACTAAGGCGAGTGTGTAACAACTTAGAAAATATCCTGAGGAGTAAAGGATCAACTTGGACCCCCAAGTATTTCTCTGTTTGGTCCTTCTTTATCAATTCGATGGGACCCCCTCCCACCGACCAGGGCTGACAGTTATTAACTGACAACTTACGATGACCCCTTCTAGGGGACAAGAAGAAGCCGTAGCATTTCTGTGGGTGAACTTTTAACACTTCCAACACTAAGGCCTTTTTTGACTCTGTTAAGTATTCTGCCATGCCTGATATTTTTGTATATTTCACCCAACTTAAAACCATGAGGCCAAAGTGGCATTCATGATTATATTCTAGAACACCTCAGCAAAAAATGAATGAAAGTAAAAGGAATGTAGTAAAACAAGTTTTTTTATTAAAATTAAATCTAAAGACACTAAAATGAAATCTAGTTTTAGAGGTGATCAGACTTTGTATAAAAACACATTGTTAATATTTTGGAAGTTTTCTTTTTTACTCTGAACCTTGTAAACCTAGGTGTTTGCTCCACATAGGTGAGTTTAGCATTCAGAAAGTGTGTGTGGTTTCTATACTAATTATGAGTATTATAGAAAGTGACAATCTTTTTGCCTGCATTGCAGGGATTACCTTTTCAAGTCTGGGAATACCCAGGCCTCCATCCCACATTCTGGAGTAAATTAACCCATTACACGTTGAAATATGCAGTCCCAACCATTCTTTAATTCTTGACCTAACCTGCCCATCAAGAATAGCTTTCAAGGACAGATCACAGTGATCTGCTTTGTAGTATAGCCTTGGAAGCACGTGTGCCTTAATTAACCAAACTTTTTGGGCCCCATTCAGGGGAGCTCTCCCAACTTTGTCTAGCCACGAGGATAACAAGGTATGCTTCGCACACCCCCGTCTAGGACCAACTTGGACCCCCAAGTATCTCTCCGTTTGGTCCTTTCCTATCATTTCAATGGGACCTCCTCCCACCGACCAAGGCTGACAGTTATTAACTGACAATTTACGATGACCACTTCTAGGGGACAAGAAGAAGCCGTAGCATTTCTGTGGGTGAACTTTTAAGCCTGTCTGACTACTTGTTCATCCCACCCCATGAATAACTCAACAAAACCAAGTCGTCAGCAAAAGCCATAGAAGCCACGCTGACCCCAGCTGCTTTGAATCCTTGCCCAAGGGATTCAAGTTTGTTTAAAAAGGGGTCGATAGCCAGGTTGAAAAGTAAGGGAGATAGAGAATCGCCCTGTTTCACACCTATTTCCATCTTAATCTCTTTGGATGACTTTTCTCCAATCTCAATTCTTGTCACACACCCTGTGTATGAACTTTTAATCAGTTAGACTATGTGATCGTCCAACTCTCTGTCCCTTAATACATCCAACAAGTGTTCGTGAGACACTGAGTCGAACGCTTTAGCAACGTCAATCATTACAATAACAAGTGGTTTGCACTCAGACAGGCTTATCTCCACCGTGTTTTGGAGGATTGAAAGGTTCTCTGAGCACCCTGGAGCTCTTATGAAACCTTGTTGTCTTACATTTATCACACAAGCCTTACTAAGGCGAGCGTGTAATAGCTTGGAAAATACTCTGAGGAGTAAAGACCCAATTGTAATAGGTCTCCAGTTGCTAGGGTCCGTTCTAGTTTCTGGATCTGCTGATTTAGACAGGAGGACTGTCCTACCCGCCTTTACGTTATTGGGCACCACTCCAACAACTAGCCAGCTATTCAGCAGCCTGGCCAACTTGATCCCTTTAGGATCCCAAATCAATAAGCCCTGTTTCCGAATACCATCAGGACCACTCGCTGACTTATTTTTAACTGCCATCAGATGTTTGAGAACTTCATCAGGGAGTGAAGAGGGAATCAAAGTGCTTGTTGCATGCACTGGTTGCTTTTCTGAAACCCCCTAATCCTCGGAAGGATCCCTTTACCTTGTTCCATCTGCCTTGGAACACTTTTCTCAATTTACTGATTGGAATAGTGTAAGATTCATCCGTTATTCCTTCTAGAAGGTGAGAGACACAAACCGCTGAATCGGTTTTGAAAAGTCTCCTCACTCTCCCCACTTCCGCCCTGACCCGGTTCTGGGTCTTCAAGACAGCCGTAGCTGGTTTTGTTTTAGCCTTTCTAGGTCCATCTCTCTGACCTATTTCCTCCAGAACTTTCTGGCTGGCAGCCTCAACTGTCTCAACCGCTCTGCCTGAATTACAGGCCCCCAACTATAGGGCCATTATGGAGGGGTCTGATATTTTTCCTGACAACACTTGTTGTCTAGCCAGCCTTCTTAGCTTTCTACCCACCCCATACACCTTAGGGGTTTCAGGTAAATCCTTATCCTGAATTGTGATGGCTACAGATACTGGGCTATCAAGGTTAGCCATTTCAATCGGGGTGACCACCCGCTTCGCTCTCTTGGCATACCTTTTCATAGAACTTCTTTTGCTCCTGATCTGAGTAGAAGTTTTATTCCCCATTATGTTAGCAATTAAAACATTTTTGTTTTTAATGTCTCCCAAGGAGACATCCAACTCCATTAGTTTATTGGTCTCTCCCGCAGACCAAGTATATCTCTGTCCGACGTCTGGGAGTACGTAAGAAGGCCTTATGTGTCGTTTTATGTGGCGGAAGTCTAGGGCTGCCTATGGAGACTGGCTTCCTTGGGGTTGTAGCGCAGCCAGCAGTCACCATAGCAGGCCCTGTGCATTCCAGAATGTGGTTCTGGAACTCCCAACTGGTTTTCCAGGATGCAATCGATAGACAAGTTCATTCCCGGGTGGGAACGACCTTGGTGTCTCTTAGCAGAAGCTGAGTGAATTTAATGACACACCACACTGATCGCACGTTTAATGACACACCACACTGATCGCACGTGTGTCTTGGAGATATGATCACCTGATATGGATGTAAATACCCTCAAATTAAAGCTGAAAGTCTGCACTTAAAGCACATATTGATTGTTTCATTTCAAATCCATTGTGTCAATGTCCAAATATTTATTGACCTAACTGTAACTCTTTTTTAATTATAATTACAAAGAGAGAAATAAGCAACTTTTTTATCACAACTTTTACTTGCCACTGCAATTTCATCGCAACAAACACCTAAAAAACACCGCAATTTTCGCTGCAACTTTTTTGAAAAGCCCCGCCATTTTAGGCCGGAACTCACAAAAAAGACCCGCAAAATCCTGGGGGGACTGCTTAACGCTTCTAACACAGTTTTCTCAAATGCGATTCCTTAAAACACCACAAGATGTCCAAGAACAAATCCCAGATGAGAAAACTTTCATGAATGTCAAATGTTTTCCTAAATCCACCGAAAGTGGAGTTCAGAAGAAATTCCTTCTTAAGGCGAGACACTACAGGTGAATAGGGTAAAAATCTTAAATAATACGTATCACCATGAAACTTTCTCAGTTGATTACTCATGTTTAGATGAGAAAAACATTCATTACAGTTTTTTTGTATTTTGATGTTTGAATATGATAATAAGGTATTATCTCATTAAATGTGCGCTAATTTGCATAATGTTTAAAAGAAAGAATCGGATCATGGGATAAAGCCAGGTTAAAGATTACTTTACCCTTTTGTTGGCATATTAGGTGGGGAAAAATTACAGAGGGATTTAATGATATCTACTTTTGTTTTCCTGTAAATCAGAAAATACTGTCAATAGCCTTGTTTTGAGGGATATAATGTTATATAATTCAGGCTAGGAATAATATATGTACAAATCCCTCTGTAAATGTCTTCATAACATAGTTGGGTACAAGACTGGAAAGTTTGGTGTTTATAGGTTGAACTGAACTGGAGATTCATGTTCATAGTAGCCTACTAATGCCAGATTTACGTATGTTGTTTTTGAATAGCCTGGCTTTATTAAACTGGGGCATCAACAGTTAAATGCTCTCTCACACAAAAAAGCTCTGTTAAACGCACAATGTTGCACAATAAGGCCAATAAGCATATTTAAACTAAATGATTCACATTGCAGGAATGTTTAGTAAAATGGTGCGGCTCCTTGAAGATGAGCACGTACAGGGAGGGAGAACGGTGACGCATAGTTTGGATGCAGCGACAGACATTTATTTGCTGTAAAACAGTGTTAACCAGTATGTGAGTAACGTGAGTTTTGTTAAAGCATAGTGTGTGTAATGTGTAGCTATTTCATTCCGTTTTGTAACTTTTCCTGCTGTCTGTAAAGGGAAGGGAGGTAAATGAAAGGGAATTAACCCCGAAGTTAAAAACATGTAATCTACTTCGGCCGTGGAGCATTTTACTCCCCTGCAATCCCCAACTACGGTCAGACAGACAGCAGGAAAGGTTAACAAAGGGAATGAAATACCTACACATTACACACGCTGTGCTTTAATAAAACTCAAGTTTTATGATACACCAATAGAGGCACAACAGACAAGTCTTACCATTGAAGATGTTTTTGCACGCCGACGTTCGTTATGAAACTATCTACATCCAACCATCGAGAGTTGTATCAATCATATCTCATTAAAACTTCAAACTTCTTACATTGGACATATCCAACAGCCTAATTAGAATCTGCATTTGCAAGCAGAAATTCCACCATACAGTAGATTTCCCTTCGTTTAATATCATTTTAAACTCTGCAGATGACAGTTTCTCTTTCATGTGCGCGAGTGTTAATGTGCGTATGGACCAAACCACATTTTAAAAAAGGGGGCTATTGCTCGGAAAAAAGATTATTTTTTTTTTTTTTTCACATTTTAGAATACTACTTAAGTAAAAGTATTAAGCAGCTTGCACACTGCCCAGACTTTCACCAACATTCTCCAACTAACACCAACATTCTAAAGTTGGCCGTTGTTGGCATAGACATCCTATTACGTAGACGCAGCATCAAACGTAACTGCCGACAGGCGAGACGAGACACGGGCCCGCCATCTTGGAATGGTGATACGTTCCATTCAGTGTAACTGGTGTAATACGTTTGACAGATGCAACAAACTAAATACCACTGACATTCATGCATTTTTTTTGTCAACCGTGTTGCTATAATATAGGCTAGGACACATTATTCGACGGGGGGGGTTTATTATTCATAGTTGGCTTAACATTGATATAATATTCTGATCTGATATGAAGTGAACAGACGTCCGTAATCATAACTGGGAGCATAATCCCCGAGAGACAAAAACGGTCTGCAATTCTAAAGGGAAGAAACAATAGGCCTATTCTGATTTGGCTTTATATAGGCTAAATATATATCCTACATAAACAATGGATGTATAGGCCTACATAAGATATCTAACACCTGAACTTTTTTATATCAACTAAAATTTGGTCCGTGTAGCCTACCTTCTAAAACGACCAAGCTGTTTTACTGGATTCAGAATAAAAACAAATGTTGTCTTACCCAGTGTTAGCATTTGAATATTGTTACTTGAATGACTTGTTCAGGTTAAAATTATAGGCCTACTGCTAGGAAAGTATTGTCTTAAAATGAGAATGCATTATCATACAAATCTGCTCATGGAATTAGACCCCGTTTACACGGTAAGAAAACGCAGATATTTTCATGCGGTTTGGCTTTTCATTTACACAAAAACGGAGGTTTTATCACGGAAAACGATGATTTCTAAAAACTCCGGCCAAAGTGGAGATTTCTGAAAACTCCGTTTTTGTGTTTGCGTGTGTACTGGGTCAAACGGAGTTTTAGTTTCTGAAACGTCACAGTATGCGACTAAAAATGCATCACATCATGTTTACAGTTAGTTTTCTTACTGATCATGGATGCTGTTAAGGTAGTGCTCATTTACCTTAAGGCATACGCAGGATTGCATGCTTTCAACCCTATAGCCTAATCTCAACCGTTTCCCAGTTTGTGACTATTGGCTTTAACAATGGTATCCCCCGCACTTCCAGTGGACAACGAGTTTTCAGCCCATAAATACACTTAAATATCTAGGACTCAAAGCCAATGTAATTTGATTAGCCTTCTTATGCAAACCTACAGGTTTGGCATAGTTATGATGGCGCTTGGGGGCGTATATGCGGGTTCATGTAAACAGAAACTTTTTTGAAAACGACCTTGTGTGTACGGCGTTATTTTTGAAAACGGAGGGGCAGAAATATTCGTTTCTGAAAATACCCGGCTATGTGTAAATGTGGTCTTAGCCTATTTATTTGTGGATGGATGGATAGATGGGCTGGAGTTTGCAGGTGGGAATTAATTAAGAAGTGATCAGACGGGAGTTGTTCTGATGCACATCTACCAGAGTAGATGGAGAACTATGTGTATGGAAGATGAGTAGGTATGTTACATCTACTTACACAACAATAATAATAAACCAAAGGAAATCAGCTAAACAATACCTTTTAAAAAAAGAGTCGAGCCAAGTTTCAATGTTTGTATTAACTTGAAAAATATTAAATTAAGCACATATCACACTCACACCACACAACACACCAAGTAATACATGTATATGGAGAGGATGGCCAAAGACAGGTGAGGGTGGAAACATTTATTTTCTCAAAAGGATTAAAACCCCTGAAAGAGGACTGATTTGTTTAGTTTCTTCCTCATGCTTCCTTTTTGAAGCTCAAGAGATGCGAGCTTGGCAATGTGGTGCAGCCTTATTCTATGAAATACAGACACCACCAATGCAAGCAAGTCAGAGTGGTGGTTGTCAATGCCAAACTGGGTCTCTTCAATGTGATCCCCCAGCATAAACACATCTTCCGTTCCAATTTTCACTCGAACGATGTGGAGTACTGCTGCCACCTTTTGTGTTTGAGCTCGCAATGTTGCTTGGCGGATCACCCTCTGCAGCTCTCAGCACCTTAAAATAATAATACAATAATAACAAAAACAATAATTATACATTATATTAATATAGTGCTTTAAACAGTGCTTTATTAAAAAGCAACTTATATTCAAAGACAAAAAGATAAAAAAAATCAACAAGATAATGAAATCAAACCTTCACTGTGCCCAGTGATGGAATAACTAGTCCGCCGTTGTTCTTCAGCGTCAAAAGGTGGAAACTCCGATCAAATGAAGCTGGTACAGCATCTCTTACCAAGCTCCAACGGCACACATCACATGATAGCTTGCGCAGAATTTGCCTGACGACAAACCCTGCGATATAGGCAAGTCCATTCTCCACCAGTCCACCGAACCGAGTGGGGAGGTAACTATGGTCAGACACAAGAGCTGAAATGTTGGCAAATGGAGATGGATGCTCTTCAACAGTTTCAACAGAGGACATCTCCACAGCAGACAGGGACACGATGTTATCTAGAGCCGTCACATTGCCTGTCTCACTTGGCGAGACACCACACCGAACCATCAGACGACGGAAGATGGCCTGGAACTGACGCGCCGTGGGGTTGTTATTACAGCCGCCTTATATGGAAAACAGGCACACAATACAAACATCATTCAGAAGACATAACAAAAACATTAATTAGGTATATGTTAACAGTTTATTGAAATGAAAAGAACATCAACCCTACCTGATGCTCTGATGGAATTAAACAGTAGCCCCAGGTGATCCTGGCTGAACCTATAGGTGAGCACATATCGCTGAACCTGGAGCAGTTCAGGAATCATCAGCATCAATGTATCAATGTTGATCACAAATCCCATGATCGACAAGTACCTGCAATTGAAAAAAAGTTGTATTACTCTGACCATGGGGAAACAAGACTCCCTTTGAAAGCACCTTGTGACTTTGTTCATTCAAAGAAAGCAGTAATTGAATTTTCCATCACATCCATCGATAATGTGCAATAACCCATTCTTATAGACAATGGAACAATAACTTGGAACAATGGAACACATGCACAATACCTACCATTTTGACACCTACATGTACTTTGTGTTGTGTAATACATACCATTTAGAAACATGTAAGACCTGAAACACAGTGAAAACAAGACAATTCCAACAAGAACAAATCTTAAGAACTTTATGCACAATAGAAGAACGGAGCATCTTCTGAACACGATGCTTAACAGAACAACGAAGCATCTTAGGAACTCGATGCATAAGGGAACAACGGAGCATCATAGGAACTTGATGCAAAAGGGAACAACCGAGCATCTTAGGAACTCGATGCATAAGGGAACAACGGAGCATCTTAGGAACTCGATGCATAAGGGAATAGAGTGAACTTAACAAACACTATTATAATTGACCTCTTAGATCGGTGAAGGGGGGGTTCCATCTTTTGTCACCAAAGTGAGCAAGTACTCCCTAGTTCTTGAGAAAAATGCTTTCCGCTCCATCCAATTAAAAGCACCCAAGGGAGCTTTGTAGCCTTTGGCCCGAGGATTGCAGGATCAGTTGCATATTTCTAAACTTTATGCACAACATACCTGTATGAGTACAGTGTTTTACACAGACCAGGTAGCAATTTGTTGTGGCCCCCCGCCCCATGGGGATGCAGTGTTGTGGTGTTCGTTGGAGTCGGCCAACTCACTCTCTCTGATTCTTTATGTTAAATATAAACCTGTATGCTTATCTATTGTTCTTCAGAGCTAGAAGGAGCATTTTACTTTATTCAGCTCAACATTAAGCTGGTTGTTAATGATAAGACCCATGAGAATGTTTTTTTTTTGGGGGGGGGGTTAGCCTGGTGACACCAGCCTACGTATTTCCGCCTGAATTGATTTCAAGCTCATACTCAGTCTGGCCCAACCCCGTTGACAATCGTCTCCAGGACTCAAAATCCAACCGCACCGATCAGCGAACAGTTCAGAGCTGTGATGCAAAACTCGCCTTGGAGGAAAAGACACGAAAAGCTATCGGAAAAGTTGTCTCAACTCTCGAGAACATCAGAAAATTAAAAGGAGAACAAGAGTATTTTCTTCAAAGTTTTATGATTGGAAAGGACGTCGTAGCTCTTCTCCCAACTGGCTTTGGGAAGAGTTTAATCTACCGAATGTTTACTAAACGTTGCTGATTGGTTAAGGGAACTCCAATGATTTTAAACCTCAAGCTAAGCACCCGCCCATCTCGGAAACGAAACTGCATAGGGTTCTGCAAGACTGAAAGACGGAATGAAATGGAGTCACAGGCTGGTAATGGCCAGGCTAGGGGGGGGGGGGGGGGCACATTTTTAGCAAATTTCACAGAGCTTCACCACTCCAATGGATGGACGTGCATGCACTAGTTGAAAAAAAAAATTAATCTGCCAGACTAGAGTCAAGCTCAACAGGGTCTTCTTTCCCCGCTGATTCTGCCAAGCCCGTTCCCTTGGCTGTGGTTTCGCTAGATAGTAGGTAGTGTAAGATAAAATCAGTTCAGTATAGGGTTATTAGGCAGAATAGGTTTCATCTCTAAACTGTTTTTCAGAGACCAAAGTGAAAACAGGCCTGGTAAGGTCAGGTCACTAGCTACAGATTCTCTAGCAGGCCAGGACAGGAGAATGTGGCCTATGATACATAGTATGTCTCTAGAGAGATAAGATGGTCAGCTAGGCTGTGAGAAATAGAGGTGCAGGGCCTTCACACGTAAATTGTCCTCTTGCTGAAAAACAAACAGATAAACCATGTCATAGATCCCATGACACCACCTGTTACCAGGAGGGGCCCACGAAATGACGTCAGTGAGAAATGGAGTATAAGAATTGTTGTTTCTTTAGGACAGATCAGAACTCCGGAGTCTCCTGTTGTGTTTACTGGATGCAATTGTCTTGTGAACTCAACTGTATTTGTGCTGCAACTCATCAAGTAAAACTCTTACCTTGTTACAACAAAACCTTCGTGCTGGCGTACTTTACCGGGTCTCGAACTAAACGCATAGTGTAAGAAATAATTATCTTACAGCAGGGACAGTGGGAATCTCGTTCATCCATTCATGCGCGTCACTAATTAGATGACGAGGCATTTGGCTACACAAGAGAGCTACCGTTACTTCGGCACGTTTACCCACCTTCCGGTTCATCCGTTAAACGGCCACCTGAAGACGAAACGGTCCTCCCTGACCCGCCTTTTTAGCGTGCCGGGCGCACGAGTCACACCTTCTCAACGTTACTGCGCACATGTGGAGATGAGTCCCTGTCACTCACCCGCGGTGGTGACTTCACCAGCCTGTCAAGCAGGGGTTTACGGCGGGGTTTACCGGTGTCTTAATCCGTTCACCACCCCCTCCCCTACTCCGGCTATCCACATGTCGTTACCCGCCTTAAGATCGATTTATCCACCGCCAGACGTGGTACTTACCACCGACGTTGCCTAAGTCCGAGGTGTCGGACGTCCAACAGATGCTTACCAGGTTATTTATTGAGGTAACACAAGTGAAACCCTGCTCACGCTCTCCGCCTCGAACCCTCGGACGAACCGGCATACGAGTCCAAGCTGGGACAGTGGACAGCGTCTATCTCACTGGCTTGTGAATGTTTTGCAGCCCTTATCGTCCGCGCACAGAAAGGATGAACGGCGCACTGGCACCTACCTTATTGATTGTTATCATTTCTCAGGTTGCGTTTGTCCTCCCTTCAGAGATTGTTATCATGTTCTTTTGGTTTGCCCCTGGTGCACCACCATTCTGGTTAATTAACTAAACTAAGTTTTATTATTTTTATATTCTTTTAAACTAGCTATCTGAACTAAGAATGGTAAGAACTAGAACACCAACCATAATGAACTACATAATGTTTTCTAATTAGCTACTTTCAAAAAGAAGCTACGAAGCATATAAATGCTCCAGCACATGACCTTGAAACAGGTGACCTTTGCCCATTCTTTGGCTTTCACTCCCTTGCACCCAATGGCAGTAAGCAATCCGTAGTTCCCATTGAACCACATGCCTCTTGCGCCAATGGGGAGCCCGTACAACCTGACTGAAGTTGCTTTACAGAATTTCATTACGGCCTTTTCGATTTTTCTGTATTTCTTTATCTTGTTGACATTTGCATGCCACAAAGAAGCCTTATCAAGCTCGAACCTCACAGTGGCGTCAACTAACAACGCTTGTCTTCTTTTCACTAGGACCAGGTCTGGTCTGAAAGAGGACCCCTCCACAATGAAATTCTTTTCATTGTACACTCTCCACCTGTGTTTGACCGCCAGGCGTTGCACTCTGTCACACAGATTTTTGTGCCTTAGCATTCGGTTTCCTTGTGTTGACCAACACTTGCCCAGAATGTGTGAAGTGCTTTCAAGACTGGTGTTACAGCCTCTACAAGATGCAAAGATCTTACTCTGGCCTCTCGCCAGAAATTCCCTATTAGGAACTACATTGGCTCTGAGCTGGAGCGCATTTGTCACGAGGTTAGGAGCTAAATCCTTGACCTCTAGAAGCCACCCGTTTGACTCTTTTGAGCCTCTGAATCCCTCAACACCCACGCCTTGGACCTTCTGCCCTGCCCATCTAAAGAATTCCTGCTTTTGCCAGTCCAGAGGGGCTTGCCACTTCACAGCCTGGACGGCCCCTGCGTCACAGACGGCAGTTAGTGGAACCGAGCTCTCCTCAGTTAGACTGGGTATTGCATCAGGCTGACCACCTGCCCTAATCCAGGTTTTCTTGAGCTTCTCCATTCCCTTGCAAGCCCATGCTAATCTTTTTGTGATTATGTCCTCAGATTGTAGCAGCCTCCACAATCTTTTTGCTTGTGCAGCCGGGATTGTCCGCACCAACTTGGGGATCCCCAGTCCTCCGTCTTTTGCTTTTGAATAAAGCAGCCCATTACAAGTGGAGCTATTAAGCTTTAGCCACAGTTTCACTTTTGCCCTGACCAGCCCGTCCAGAATCTCCAACTCAGACAGCGCGAGATCACAGTGATCGGCTTCGTAATATAATCTGGGTAGAATGTGGACTTTAAGCAGATAAACTTTCTGAGGTCCTGACAGGGGAGCCTCGCCAAGTTTGTTCAACCAGGAAGCCATTCGCTTCTTCCTGTCAAAGCCTTCCTTAGGTCCAATTTGGACCCCTAGGTACCTTACTGTCTCTTTCGGTTCGATCATTTTGATGGTACCACCACCTACCATCCACGGTTCCCTCACGTTAACCTTCATCTTGGTATATCCTCTGACTCTTGAAGGAGTCAACAGGTATCCGTAACATTTGTTCGGATGCACTTTCAGCCCTGTTTGTGTACAGAAGCTTTCTAAGATGTCGAGGTTTCTGTTCATTCCTGCCCATGAATTACTAAGAATTACCAAGTCATCGGCAAAGGCTAAGCAAGTCAGACTGACTCCAGCTGCGACGAATCCGTGCCCTAAGGATTCCAGCTGCCTCAATAGAGGATCAATTGCCAGATTGAAGAGGAGGGGGGAGAGGGGGTCGCCTTGCTTAACACCTTTCTCCATCCGTATCTTTTTGGACGAATCCACTCCCACCTCGAGTCTCGTCACGCAGTTCGAATATGAACTACGGATGACGCCGATTATATGGTCGTCAAGTCCCCTGTCAGCCAAAACAGCCAACAAGTGGTCATGGGAGACCGAATCAAATGCCTTCGCAATGTCTATCAAGACCACTGCTAATGGCAACTTTTTAGTCAAACTCAGTTTGACAACGTCCTGTAGGACGGACAAGTTTTCTGAACAACCAGGCGCTCTGACAAAGCCTCGTTGCCTGATTTGTATTTTGCATGCTTCACTCAACCGTGCATGAATCAGTTTAGAGAATACTCTTAGGAGTATGGAGCTGATTGTGATCGGCCTCCAGCTACTCGGGTCATTTAAAGCCTCTGAATCAGAGGTCTTAGGCAGAAGAATGGTTCTGTTGGCCTTCATGCAGTCGGGCACCACACCGACTGTAAGCCAACTATTGAGGAGTTTTGCAACTTTTACTCCTTTTGGATCATAATCCAACAGATATCCTTTCGTAAGCCCGTCTGGTCCGCTAGCAGACTTTTTATCAATGGATTTCAAACTTTTGATAGCCTCTTCCGGAGAAAAGAGCGTTTCAAAGTGCTCATTACAAGCACTTAAGTTTGACCTAAAACCTCCCAGGCCTCGGAATGAGCCCTCTTTTTGGCACCATCTATCTTGGAACTCAATTTCCAATTTCTTGATAGGAATTGAGCAGGACTCCATCATTCCATCAAGGAGCTGGGACACCAAACCAGCCGGATTGGTCTTAAAGAGCTTTCTCATTTTACCAACTTTCTCTCTTGCCAGATCCCTGGCTCTCGTCAGTGTAGGAGTCGCTTTGACAACCACTTTCCTTGGGGCAGGCTCCCCATCTGACTGCTTTATCATTAATCCTTGGGTAGCCATTTCAATAGCTTCCAACGCCTTGCCTGATTTGCAACTTGCAAGACGAAGAGCCATGTTAATAGGGTCTTTCTGATCCCCTGTCAGGGCTAATTTCCTAGCTAGCCATCTTAATTTTCTACCTGCTCCTAGCACCTTTGGAGTTTCAGGTAGTTCTTTAGTTAGATTTTTAATTTCTATGGATCTCGGGCTATCCAAATATGCCATTGGTATCGGGGACACCGTCCGACCCTTAGTCTTAGCATATCTAGCCAAAGAGCTCCGTTTGCTCCTGACTTGCCTAACCGTTTTGGTTTGTAATTGGTTGGCAATGAGGGTATTCTTGTTACGTACTACCCCCAGGGAAAGATCAAGCTCTTTCAATATTTTTGTTTCCTCGGCAGACCATGATTGCCTGAGTTTATCACCATTGAAAGACTGACGTTTAGGTGTGAGTACAGGCCCCCTAGCCTTTCGCGGTGGAAGCCTTGGGCTACCAATTGAAACAGGCAATTTGGGGGTCGACTTACAGTCAACTCCAGATAAGGGGGGCCCTGTACAAGTCAGAATGTGGTTCTGGAATTGCCATCTGGTTTTCCAGACCGAGCCGCAACGGCAACATTCGATGGAAAATTCAACACCTGGGTGGGACCGCCCTTGGTGCTTTCTGGCCGAAGCCAGGGAATTTAAAGACACCCCACATTTATTGCAAGTGTGTCTTGGGGAGGGCATTGAAACCCTTACTGCATCATAATCACCCTCAAGGGGGGTAGAATGAACAGGTAACTCGCCCTCGCTCTCTGACTCTAGATCCCTCTCCAGTGGGCTCTTGGGCCCCTGGAATAATCTCCGGGGTAGCATGGTTGGTTATAAGGAGTAGAACTCCTGTGGAGGGCAAAACGGACCCGCTACGCCTGCCCAAGCGCAGCTTCGTGTACTGTTTTTACAGCTGGTTTCCACTACCAGTCAACGGCAAGCGCCGATCGAATTGAGGTATTGTAACTGTCAGAGAAATATTCCCACTTGTTAACTATCACAGACCAGTAACACTCTCTCTACGTCTCTTTCCCACATGCAGATTAATCCTGCTCAGCGCAACACACATTATCAGTTAAACTTGCGATAACCCAAGGGGTGGGGCACCACCCTCCACTCATCCCTAGGTATTTGGCTGCCTTGGATGTGGTAGCCGTTTCTCAGGCTCCCTCTCCGGAATCGAACCCTGATTCCCCGTTACCCGTGGTCACCATGGTAGGCGCCGAAAGTACCATCGAAAGTTGATAGGGCAGACATTCGAAAGACACGTCGCCGCCGCCGAGGGCGCGCGATCGGCCCGAGGTTATCTAGAGTCACCAAAGCGGACCGGGGACCGAGGCCCCCGGATGGGTTTTTGGATCTGATAAATGCACGCATCCGCAGCCCCCCGTGAGGGGAGCCAGTCAGCGCTCGTTTGCATGTATTAGCTCTGGAATTGCCACAGTTATCCAAGTACGGGTGGGAGCGATCAAAGGAACCATAACTGATTTAATGAGCCATTCGCAGTTTCACTGTCACGCCGTGTGCACTTAGACCTGCATGGCTTAATCTTTGAGACAAGCATATGTTACTGGCAGGATCAACCAGGTAGCTGCAGACAACCGGTGCAGAGCGGTGGCCTCCCCGAGGGGAAGCCGCCACCCCCGTGGGAGTGTTGTGCGTGCAGAGAGGTGTGGACCAACTCTGAGCGAGAGGGTACCGGGAGGACTCGGAGATAGCGTTTCGAGGCAGACCGGGGGGTTGGGGCGGTGAGTGGCCGGAGCCAACATCGCCTTTCCCGCCACGGCCACCTGCTTCGGACGGCTCGGGTAGACGGGGCGTCTGAGTCTCGCTAGAGAGGGGTTCGGCGCGGTGACAGAGAGCTCCGTGGAGCCCTCGGCGTCCCCGGCCTGGAGGCTGACCGCGAGGGGCGGGGAGGTGGGACCTGTGAGACAGGGTGCCTCCCCTGGCGGGTCACGGTTTCCAATCGGTCAGAAGGTAGTGGAGGGCTGAGAGAGGAGAGTGAGAGGAGCAGTCCGCTTCAAACCGCTTGAAAATCGGACTCTCAGTGCCTGAGATACCTCTCGTGGAGCTTATTTTATTTTTCGTTCTGAGCCTAAGTCCACTTTTTTAGGTTGCTCTCGATTTCGCGCCGTCACCCGGTGGCAAAACCTCTTTCTGTGATCCTCCAGGCCTTAGGGGGATTTTCAGAAGGTGTCCGAGAAAGGTGCACGGTCGTCGGACTGACCGTTTTCGGTCGGGAGGGTATTTTGTGGAGCCTCCGCCAGCACCCCCAACTTTTTCGTACCCATGGTTAACCAAAAGCTTCCCATGGTTAACCAAATGGACTTAGAAAAAATCCAGAGTTTTCAGACCTCCAGAGGGGTAGGACCCTGCTCAAAGGTGTCCGAGAATACTGCACCTTCAGCGGACATGCCATGAGCCTCTAGACCCCTCTATATCCTCCAGGAGGACCAGGATTTGAGGAACATGTGTCCGAGAACAGTGCACCTTCAGCGGACTGGCCATGTGCAGCTACACCCCTAGTTACATCCTCCACAGGCACCAGGATGTGAGAGAATGTGTCCGAAAATAGGGCACCTTCAGCGGACATGCCTTGAGCATCTAGACCCCTACATACCCTCCGGGAGAGTGTGGTCAACAGTCCGCTTCAAACCGCTTGAAAATCGGACACTCAGAGGCAGCATAATGTCAAAACACATGTGGCCGCCAAAGACGCACCATCAGCGGGCTGGCCGCGAGTCTCTAGGCCCATCTATATCCTCCGGGAGAGGGAGGAGAGTGTGGTCAACAGTCCGCTTCAAACCGCTTGAAAATCGGACACTCAGAGGCAGCATAATGTCAAAACACATGTGGCCGCCAAAGACGCACCATCAGCGGGCTGGCCGCGAGCCTATAGGCCCATCTATATCCTCCGGGAGAGGGAGGAGAGTGTGGTCAACAGTCCGCTTCAAACCGCTTGAAAATCGGACACTCAGAGGCCCCATAATGTCAAAAAAACATGTGGCCGCCAAAGACGCACCATCAGCGGACTGGCCGCGAGCCTCTAGACCGATCTATATCCTCCAGGAGAGGGAGGAGAGTGTGGTCAACAGTCCGCTTCAAACCGCTTGAAAATCGGACACTCGTAGGCTGAGTTAGCTCTCTGTGGAGCTTTATTTTAATTTTCGTTCTGAGCCTAAGTCCACTTTTTTAGGGTGCTCTTGATTTCGCGCCGTCACCCGGTGGCAAAACCTCTTTTTGGCATCCTCCAGGCCTTAGGGGGATTTTCAGAAGGTGTCCGAGAAAGGTGCACTGTCGTCGGACTGACCGTTTTGGCTCGGGAGGGTAGGCCATGGAGCTCTCGCCAGCAGCCCCAACTTTTTCGTACCCATGGTTAACCAAAAGCCTACCCATGGTTAACCATGGGAAAGTAACTATGAGTCTCTTAAGGTTCCATAGTAACTATGACTCTCTTATGGAAAAGTAACTATGACTCTCTTATGGAATAGTAACTATGACTCTCTTATGGAAAAGTAACTATGACTCTCTTATGGAAAATTAACTATGACTCTCTTATGGAAAAGTAACTATGACTCTCTTAAGGTTTTCATTAGTCTCTTAAGGTTTTCATTAGTCTCTTAAGGTTTTTTTCTGGTTTTTTGACTAAGTCCCTCATAAGAGAGTCACTATTACTATCTTTTCAGGTTTTTAACCATAAGAGAGTCACACTTGACCTTAAGAGAGTCATTATTACTATTTTTTCAGGTTTTGAACCATAAGAGAGTCACTATTACTATTTTTTCAGGTTTTGAACCATAAGAGAGTCACACTTGACCTTAAGAGAGTCATTATTACTATTTTTTCAGGTTTTGAACCATAAGAGAGTCACTATTACTATTTTTTCAGGTTTTTAACCATAAGAGAGTCACACTTGACCTTAAGAGAGTCATTATTACTATTTTTTCAGGTTTTGAACCATAAGAGAGTCACTATTACTATTTTTTCAGGTTTTGAACCATAAGAGAGTCACACTTGACCTTAAGAGAGTCATTATTACTATTTTTTCAGGTTTTGAACCATAAGAGAGTCACTATTACTATTTTTTCAGGTTTTTAACCATAAGAGAGTCACACTTGACCTTAAGAGAGTCATTATTACTATTTTTTCAGGTTTTGAACCATAAGAGAGTCACTATTACTATTTTTTCAGGTTTTTAACCATAAGAGAGTCACACTTGACCTTAAGAGAGTCATTATTACTATTTTTTCAGGTTTTGAACCATAAGAGAGTCACACTTGACCATAAGAGAGTCATTATTACTCATTTTGCAGGTTTTGAACCATAAGAGAGTCACTATTGCTCCTTTTTAAGCTTTTTGCTGGTTTTTTGACCAAGTCCCTCATAGGAGAGTCATTATGACTCATTTTTCAGGTTTTTAACCATAAGAGAGTCACACTTGACCATAAGAGAGTAGCTATTGCTCCTTTTTAAGCTTTTTGCTGGTTTTTTGACCAAGTCCCTCATAGGAGAGTCATTAGTACTCATTGTTCAGGTTTTTAACCATAAGAGAGTCACACTTGACCATAAGAGAGTAGCTATTGCTCCTTTTTAACGTTTTTGCTGGTTTTTAGCCAAAGTCCACCATAAGAGAGGCACACACAAGCCTGCTGTCCCCATAGGTCAGACAGACACACACAGAGCTCCAAACACTGTACTGTGTGTTGTATTAAGTTACTGGCTAGCCCAGAGGCCCAGACACCTGCCCAGACAGGCCTCATAGGCCTGCAGTCTATTAAAGGTCCCCAGAGGTCAGCCAGACACACAGAGAGCTCCCAGCACTGCCCAGTGAGTTGTGTTCACTTACTGAGAGGCTTACAGTCACACACACCTCCCCAGACAGGCCTCATAGGCCTGAGGTCTATTAAAGGTCCCCAGAGGTCAGAGAGACACACAGAGAGCTCCCAGCACTGCCCAGTGAGTTGGGTTCACTTACTGAGAGGCCCACAGACACACACAGCTCCCCAGACAGGCCGGAGAAGCCTGCTGTCTATTAAAGGTCACCACAGGTCAGCCAGACACACAGAGAGCTCCCAGCACTGCCCAGTGAGTTGGGTTGACTTACTGAGAGGCCCACAGACACACACAGCTCCCCAAACAGGCCTGAAAAGCCTGCTGTCTATTAAAGGTCCCCAAAGGTCAGAGAGACACACAGAGAGCTCCCAGCACTGCCCAGTGAGTTGTGTTCACTTACTGAGAGGCTTACAGTCACGAACACCTCCCCAGACAGGCCTCATAGGCCTGAGGTCTATTAAAGGTCCCCAGAGGTCAGCCAGACACACAGAGAGCTCCCAGCACTGCCCAGTGAGTTGGGTTGACTTACTGAGAGGCCCACAGACACACACAGCTCCCCAAACAGGCCTGAAAAGCCTGCTGTCTATTAAAGGTCCCCAAAGGTCAGAGAGACACACAGAGAGCTCCCAGCACTGCCCAGTGAGTTGTGTTCACTTACTGAGAGGCTTACAGTCACACACACCTCCCCAGACAGGCCTCATAGGCCTGAGGTCTATTAAAGGTCCCCAGAGGTCAGCCAGACACACAGAGAGCTCCCAGCACTGCCCAGTGAGTTGGGTTGACTTACTGAGAGGCCTAGAGACACACACAACTCCCCACACAGGCCTCAGAAGCCTCCTGTCTATTAAAGGTCCCCAGAGGTCAGCCAGACACACAGAGAGCTCCCAGCACTGCCCAGTGAGTTGGGTTCACTTACTGAGAGGCCCACAGACACACACAGCTCCCCAGACAGGCCGGAGAAGCCTGCTGTCTATTAAAGGTCACCACAGGTCAGCCAGACAGACAGAGAGCTCCCAGCACTGCCCAGTGAGTTGGGTTGACTTACTGAGAGGCCCACAGACACACACAGCTCCCCACACAGGCCGGAGAAGCCTGCTGTCTAATAAAGGTCACCACAGGTCAGAGAGACACACAGAGAGCTCCCAGCACTGCCCAGTGAGTTGGGTTGACTTACTGAGAGGCCCACAGACACACACAGCTCCCCAAACAGGCCTGAAAAGCCTGCTGTCTATTAAAGGTCCCCAGAGGTCAGCCAGACACACAGAGAGCTCCCAGCACTGCCCAGTGAGTTGGGTTGACTTACTGAGAGGCCCACAGACACACACAGCTCCCCAGACAGGCCGGAGAAGCCTGCTGTCTATTAAAGGTCACCACAGGTCAGCCAGACACACAGAGAGCTCCCAGCACTGCCCAGTGAGTTGGGTTGACTTACTGAGAGGCCCACAGACACACACAGCTCCCCACACAGGCCTGAAAAGCCTGCTGTCTATTAAAGGTCCCCAGAGGTCAGCCAGACACACAGAGAGCTCCCAGCACTGCCCAGTGAGTTGGGTTCACTTACTGAGAGGCCCACAGACACACACAGCTCCCCAGACAGGCCGGAGAAGCCTGCTGTCTATTAAAGGTCACCACAGGTCAGCCAGACAGACAGAGAGCTCCCAGCACTGCCCAGTGAGTTGGGTTGACTTACTGAGAGGCCCACAGACACACACAGCTCCCCACACAGGCCGGAGAAGCCTGCTGTCTAATAAAGGTCACCACAGGTCAGAGAGACACACAGAGAGCTCCCAGCACTGCCCAGTGAGTTGGGTTGACTTACTGAGAGGCCCACAGACACACACAGCTCCCCAAACAGGCCTGAAAAGCCTGCTGTCTATTAAAGGTCCCCAGAGGTCAGCCAGACACACAGAGAGCTCCCAGCACTGCCCAGTGAGTTGGGTTGACTTACTGAGAGGCCCACAGACACACACAGCTCCCCAGACAGGCCGGAGAAGCCTGCTGTCTATTAAAGGTCACCACAGGTCAGCCAGACACACAGAGAGCTCCCAGCACTGCCCAGTGAGTTGGGTTGACTTACTGAGAGGCCCACAGACACACACAGCTCCCCACACAGGCCTGAAAAGCCTGCTGTCTATTAAAGGTCCCCAAAGGTCAGACAGACACACAGAGAGCTCCCAGCAATGCCCAGTGAGTTGGGTTGACTTACTGAGAGGCCCACAGACACACACAGCTCCCCACACAGGCCGGAGAAGCCTGCTGTCTATTAAAGG